>NW_015161416.1:657826-700460 GCF_001447785.1 Gekko japonicus | reverse complement strand
GCTTAAGCATGATATTATGAGAAACTGTCTTTTCATAGGCAGAATTTAAGAGGTTTGGAAGGCATAGCTGTAGATGGTAGTGACATTTCTGGGAACAAGTTAGGGATCTTGGTTTAATTGATTAGAAGATGTGATATTTTGGTATCAAAATAGCACCTTATCTCAACCAAAGTGGAGTGATCATAGGGAACTGAAGGAGTGTTTGGGGTTTAAATAGAGCTGTGTTTGGTCAAATATAAGGATGACCATTAATGCTCAAAGTTGTCTCTTGTTTGGGCCAAAGGTGAGGGATGATATTGGAGTGTGCAAGGGAATCTGTCCTTGGCTAAAGAAGAATACTGACTTTTTGGAACTTCGGGAATTTTCTGGCTTTGGGCCAAGGGGAGAGTTGACATTCTGGATTAAGATGGGCATCCAAGGTGATGTCTGTGATGGAAGGGGGGTTGAAATTTGGGATTAAGAAAGATATCTCAGATCCACAACAAAAGGGGTAATGTTTTGTTTGAATGAATTACATTTGGGTTTGGTCCATGGGGATAGCTAACATTTGGGAATCTGATCATTGTCTTGGATGTTGTGTGTGATCTTAGCAATAAGGAAATGTATGAAACAAACATCAGTATAAGTTTCAACGTCTCTGAAAGCCTTTCAGGGTACAGCAGAAATGGCAATACAGGAAACCATTTCTAGTTGCAACTGAATACTTTTTCTAGTTGAGAAAACAGACCGGGGCTTTTAAAAACCCTGAAATCACTTGCTTGTTCACTTGCTTCTTTTGTGAAGCACTTTCCATTTTAGCAGCCATAACCACCGCAGGGTGGATTCTTTCTTCCATCCCACTTCAGTAATGCTGGAATCCAGAGGTTTTAAAGCAGAATCCATCCACCTGGCAATTAACATACCATTTTTAAAAAAGAAAATTTATTTATTTTTATTTTATTTTTGGATTTATATCCCACCCTCTCCAAAGGCTCAGGGCGGCTCACAAAGAGGCATAAATGCCAAGGTTAAAACAATAAAACAATATAAAGAACAGTATAAAATACAGTATAATACAATTCACTAAAATATCGGTGCTCCAAAAAGTCACTTAAATCGTGAATTCCAAGATGGGGTTCTGGAGTTATTTATACCAGAACAACAGTATATGTCCCGGCAGAACTATCATCCATGAGGAACGTCTCGCGCCCCCGATAATACTCGCTCAACCAGTGGTCAAAGTGTGGAGACGGAGGAAGTGGTGAGGGAATAGTGGTGGCGGCGGCTCCTACTCAAAAGCCTGGCGGAAGAGCTCCATTTTACAGGCCCTGTGGAACTGCACAAGGTCCCACAGGGCCCGGATCTCTTCTGGGAGCTCATTTCTCCAGGTAGGAGCCGCCACCGAAAATGCCCTGGCCCTGGTGACAGCAAATTTTATGTTCCTGGGGCCTGGAATGTCCAGGAGATTTTGATTCCCCGACCGTAGTGCCCTTGGAGGAACATGCGGGGAAAGGCAGTCCCTTAGGTAAGCCGGACCCTGGCCATATAGCTAACCTAAATGTATACTTTAGAAAATGGCTCCTCTCTAGAGATCTACTTAAAGAAGCTCACAAAGCAAAAATAATAACAAAAATAATAACAAACATATATGTTATCAACAATAAGGCATAACATATGCCAAGGGCATAAAATCACCATAAAGCAACATTCACCAGTATGAAATGACTAGGGAGAAGGCCCGTTGTGGTAAGGAAGACAACAGACCCTAGAGAGGCCGCGGTCCCCTCGTCTCTTCCCACACCCCACCCCACCACCAGCCGAGGCCCCGGCAGGCTAAGCCAGAAGCAGTTGCCCGTTTCCTGGACCCGCTTGAGGCAGCAGTGGGCCAGGGTGCCAGATACCCCCCCCCCAATGCCCTGGCAGGCCAGGCAATCCGCCCCCCCCATGGTCGAGGCATCGGTGGGCCAGGGCACCCTACCTCATTCGTGGCCATCCCTGGGCCCAACCACTTGAGGTCCCAGTGGGCCAGGATGGCCAGGATGGGCCATTCTCCCAGCGTGGCTCTCCCTGCCCCCAGTGGCATCGGCTGCACAAGGCTCATCAGCCTCATCATCCCTCCCCCATTTGAGGCCCCAGTGGGCCAGGGCTTCCCACTGGCGTGGCTCCCCGCAGCCTCAGTGGCCTCAGCAGCACCAGACTTAGTGGGCTCATTGCCCCCCTGCTGCTAAAGGCCCCGGCGGGTGAGGCCACCCCACTTCATCCCTTCTCTTGGCGTGGCTGTCCCGACCCTCAGTGACAGCGGTAGAATAACCATCCTCATCCCTTCTCCCTCCCCTTTGAGTGCTTGGTGGGCCAGGCCAGCCAGACTCATCCCTTCCCTCGCCACAGCTCTCGCCACCCCCAGCGTCAGCACCAGAGTCACTGGAGCATCCGTCCTGTGTGCCTGAGGTGAAGTTGTCTTGTGAGTTGAGTTCTGGTGCCTGCTGCCTCTGTGGGTGGGATGTAGCCAATCCAGCCAGTGGCCAGGGACCCGTTTGTGAGTGGCAGTCCAGGCGGCCAACTGATTATGCCGTGAATTGAATCCTGCCACCCCATAGGAGAGATGCCACCCCAAATCAACTTTATAATATAGAGAGATATTCAGAACACTGTCCTTAGGCTAGAAGCAGACTATAAAAACAGTTAAAGAACCAACCCTCTCAGGAGCTGGTGCTCTGCTGGTATACAGAGAAGCCATGTTATGGGTCCCTCCCACATGACTCAGGCTTCCAGGGTTACTAAACAAAACAAGTTTCTGCAGTTCACACAGAGGTAATCAAGGAAGGGACCTTGATCTTTCCCAGAAAGACATGAAACAGCGGTGGCCAAATGACCATTATTAACTTATTTGGAAACATCATTTCATGATGGTAATTGTAAGCCATTTAACTAAAAGACTGTCCATGAAGTCTCTTCAAATTGTTCAGAAGAAGTTTTTTTTTCTAGAGTATTAAACTGTATAACATTCATGACATAGAACTGTCTTTGCATTTTGTATTCCTAGTGCTCGTGCACCCTCACCTGGATAGCCCAGGCTAGCCCAATCTTGTCATATTTCAGAAGCTAAACAGGATTAGCCCTGGTTAGTACTTGATGGGAAACCATCAAGGAAGTCCAGGGTTGCTATGCAGAGGCAGTCAATGGCAAACCACCTCTGAAAGTCTCTTGCCTTGAAAATCCTATGGGGTTGCCATAAGACTATGACTTGGTGGCAAAAAAAGAGTACTATTGCATTGTTCATTGAATGGCTTAGGTTGTATGACTCTCTTTCTTTACTCTGTAATCCAACATGAGATTCGAAGAGGCAAGCTTTAAATAAGCCAAATAAATAAGTAAAACAATTTCCAAATTTAAATAACCATCTGTGCAAAGTGCTAATAGATATGGATTTTCCACATCTCCCCCTTCCTCCCCAGGGATCCCTCTTTACACCCCTTCTTGGGAAAGAAAGGTCTCTAGAACTGGCACCCAATTAGGGGAAAAAGTGGAGCTCATCAAGTGGAATAGGGAGATGGGGTGATTTCCTGCTTATTATTACGCCATATAACTGAACTGAAATAAAATACATCTGATTGTGATTTTGGGTAACGTGGGGAGGGCAGTTGCACTTGGGTGACATTAACATAATGATTGATGGGTGCGTTACAAAATTCTAATAGCTACAAAGGCATGAGGTACCATAGTTGTGGTTTCAGCAACATCCCATGATCTTATCTTGATTAGACGTGCTGAGAACTTTATGGTGAACACAACTTGTTTGAACTTTCTTGACAATGCATGCAGTAAGCTCTGGATCAGATCACCTCAATGTTCCTTTGCACAGCTTCATGCCTGCACAGTAACTATGCGGTCATTGCAGCTTGTGGCTTGTCGATGCCTAGTCTGAGAACGAGATCATTTCATCCATCAGACCAGTGGCAGCATCATTAAGCTGACTGATGTGTAAAGCATAGAATCACTAGCAGTTTGTCCCCTTTTTTGCCTGTGCAGTCATCTCTTCAATGACCAACACTGTGATGGGGAATTTTTTTTAGGGTTCCAGCGAGGGGTTCAAATAGAGACAGTGGACTTCAGCAGAAAAGAGTTTATTAAGGTGGAATCTGCATTTGTCTTTCCCACCAGTGTCTTTCCCACTGAGCCTTTTGACTCAGTCTTCAAAAAAGCTGTCTACATTTGGTGTCGTTTTCACACCTCAACAATGCTAGTATACTTTTGCACATCCACATATGTTTATCGTCTTTTGGGGGCAGCTCCACTGTCATTGCACCTCTACACTGCTTTAAAAGAATCTTCTCCAAACAACATTCAAACAAGCATGAAGAAAGACGGCATCACAGCAGCACGACAATGCTTTAAAAATACAAATGCAGATTCGGCTTAAGTAGTTCGAACTACAGAGAGAGATCCTATCCAGATACAAGTTCTCCAAAGTTCTAACAGACACAACTGATCAGCTGGGAGTTGGTGTCTGCAAATTTGTTTGGCAGATGTTGGAATAGCTTGATACCATCCAAACATATCCCTCATTGGCCCCCAAATGTGATCTTGAGTATTGAATAAAGTCAGTGCAACTGTTGAACAGGTTTGCTGAGAAATTTGCTGCATCCTTAATTCAGATTCTTGCTGCCACATCCTCATACAGCTGATGGGATTCATCTTTCTATGGAATTACATGACATTTAAAAAAAAAAAAACCGAATGTGCAGGTAGGCCTGCATTTTATTTTTAGCTGATAGGGGCGGGGTGGGTGTTAAACTGATAATCTTTTATCTTGGCACAATTCGTGTGGATTTCCATTATGTACAAAGGGAAAATTATGAAGCATCCTGAGAGCCATCTAATGATAAATGGACCCAGTTTCTGAGTGATCTCCAGGTGAGGGCCTCTTCTTTGGCAACAATGGTCCCCCAGGAGAGAAAGTACAGTCGTTCTCTGCAGTGGGGACCAAAGCAGCTTACATCATTCTCCTCTCCCCCTTCTGATCTGCACAACAACCCTGTGAGGTAGGTTAGGCTGAAAGTCTGTGACTGGTCTGCAATCACTCACTCAGCTTCCACAGCAAGAACATAGGTCTCCCCCTGGAGAAAATAACTGCTTTGGTGGGTGGACTCTATGGTATTCTATTCAGCTGAGGCCTCTCCCCTCCCCAAACTCTGGCTTCTGTGGACCCCACCACAAAATCTCCAGGAATTTCCCAACCTGGAGATGGCAACCCTAGTCAGGACTGGCCCCAATGAGTTTCCCACAAAGGCCAAATTAGGTCTAGAAAAGGCCTCCTGCCCTGCCTTTTTACTGACAGAACCAAGCTTGAGTCCAATGGCACCTTTAAGACCAACAAAGTTTTATTCAAGGAGGGAGCTTTTGTGTGCACACACACTTCATCAGACAATGACGAAGTAATTCCATTTCATTGTCTGACAAAGTGTGTATGCACACAAAAGCTCACAACTTGAATAAAACTTTGTTGGTCTTAAAGGTGCCATTGGACTCAAGCTTGGTTCTGTCAGTAAAAAGGCAGGGCAGGAGGCCTTTTCTAGACCTAATTTGGCCTTTGTGGGAAACTCATTGGGGCCAGTCCTGACTAAGGTTGCCATCTCCAGGTTGGGAAATTCCTGGAGATTTTGTGGTGGGGTCCACAGAAGCCAGAGTTTGGGGAGGGGAGAGGCCTCAGCTGAATAGAATACCATAGAGTCCACCCACCAAAGCAGTTATTTTCTCCAGGGGGAGACCTATGTTCTTGCTGTGGAAGCTGAGTGAGTGATTGCAGACCAGTCACAGACTTTCAGCCTAACCTACCTCACAGGGTTGTTGTGCAGATCAAAAGGGGGAGAGGAGAATGATGTAAGCTGCTTTGGTCCCCACTGCAGAGAACGACTGTACTTTCTCTCCTGGGGGACCATTGTTGCCAAAGAAGAGGCCCTCACCTGGAGATCACTCAGAATTACAACTACTCTGGAGAAAATGGTAAACTCTGGGTCATTATACCCTGCTGAGGTCACCACAGCAAATCACTGAGTGCCCAAGGCCGGGGCACCCACAGCGGAGCCTCTTTCTAGGGCTCATTGTATTTATTTCCACAATGAGCCTTATTCCTAGTATTTAATAAAAAGCTTTGTTATGTTTTCATTACCCTCGGGCTCTTTTTGTAGCAGGAACTCCTTTGCATATTAGGCGACACACCCCTAATGTAGCCAATCCTCCAAGAGCTTACAGTAGCCCCTGTAAGAAGAGCTCTATAAGCTCTTGGAGGATTGGCTACATTAGGGGTATATATATGCAAAGTGGTTCCTGCTACAAAAAGAGCCCTGACCCTCAAGGTCATCTAGTGAGGCAGAGCAGGAATTTGAATCAGATTAACCCAGCTTTGATAAACATTAGACAACCTTGATGGTCTTTTCATGCACTCTCAACCTCAACCACCTGACAGGGTTGTTATGAGGATAAATTGGAAAGGGGAGAACCATGAAGGTTCATATGGTGGGGGTGGGATAAAAATGTGGTATATAGGTAGAAAGATATGAGAATTAGGCTTCATAGGGCATTCCACACTAAAATCCTGGTTCAACCCTGTCCCTGAATTTACATTCTACACAACACTCGAGTTCACCCCTGTAATTATCTTGAGGTATTTTTTGTTTCCACATTACATTGAGGTCACCTTGGTTTCACCCCACACTTGTCCTGGGATAAATGGATGCTGTTATAACCAGGGATCAATGCAAGGTATTATGTCACGAGTTGAGCTCTTATAAAACCCAGAATGAGATCCAAATGCGGAAAGGACCATAGACACTGTAGCTTGACAGAAGCTGGTTCTGAGAGAAATCACTGATTTGAAAGACTTGCTATAATTCTATTTCAAGCCCTCCTGCTTGGGGAAAGAGATGTACTCAGGTGCTTGAGAGGAGAGCTGTAAACCTCCATTGTCTGCATAGATTATTTCCTCCATGCTGCTGTGCAGATCAGGGATCCAGTGTTAACGCAACATCTGCCCAACATTTTCCATTTTGAATTTGAAGGCAACAGGGGAAGATGCCAACAGAACAGAGAGAGAGAGCTTTTTCAACTTTTGCCTGCTTTGCTATAACATAAGCCATCTGACTGGGTCAAGCACTTAGAAAAATATGTATCTATCTCTGTAAGGCACCTTATCAGGCACAAGAAGCAACATCATGTTAAAACATTGATTTCATTTTAATATTTCAATACAGTGCTTCCCAACAGCAAGTGGAGACTCTTGCACAACTTGAACTGTCAGGCAGGAAGAATTTGTGATGCTTGTCTTAATCACTGGAATTGATTACATTTGATTAACGTTGCAATGTGCTGCTGCAGGCACTGTCTCTGGAAAGAGACCTAAGATATATATCTGAGCTGCTTGTCACTATTAGACATCGTGATGTTTATCGTAACCACTGGATATTCCAACTATGATGTCTATTCAGATTCAAATTAATTACTGGAGATTTCAACTGTGGCGTCTACCCACATTGAAATGAGGGTACTTATTTTTCCTCATTTGAATCTGAGTAGACGCCACAGTTGGAATCTCCAGTGATTATGAAAAGCATCTCTGTGTCTGATATTGACAAACTGCTCAGATATGTATCTTAATACTCCTTCCAAAGACAGTGCCTGCAGCACCACATTCCAGCTATATTATTTATATAATATTTCTGTGATTATTTTCTTTTAAAAGTTGCTGTTTTAACTTTTTTACTTGACTTAGCATTCAGAGTGGTATTGGGAAGTATGAATTTAGAATTGTACCCTACAACTCCTTTCAGGTGAGTGTGGCACATTATGTTGGTTCAAGGCATATCCAAACAGTGGGGGAGTTTCTTATGTTGGAAGGATATGCCTTGTGACAATGTAATGTGCCACTCATAGCTGAGAAGAGTGGTAGAATACAGCCCACAAGTAGAACAATGTATCACAATTTACAGGATTCTTAGTCCTTCAAAATCTGATCTATCATGACACATCACTTGAAACACATTTACACAGAAGTGTCACCTAGTTCAGTAGATTTTACTTCCCAATATATGCACATAATACTTCCGCCTGAAGAAGATAAAAACAGGAGTTGCTGTGCTGGATCAAATGAATAGCCATCTAGCCCGGCATCTTGCCTCATACAGTAGCTATCCAGATGCCTCCAGAAGGCCTGGAAGTCAAATACTTCCCTCTGTTCTGGCCTCCATCCCAGCATTTAAATTGAGGCAGTTACTGCCTCTGTACTTGGAGAATTTATTTAGACATCATGGCTAATAGCCATTGATGAACCTATCCTCAGTAAATTTGTTTAATCCATCTATTTTAAAGTCAGCTAACCTAGTGACCATCACTACATCTTGTAGCAATGAACTTCACAATTTAACATCTTTTAAAGTGAAGAAATAGGATTTTTTGTATGCCCTGCATTTTCTGTGCATCAACTTCATTGGGTATTATGCAAGACAGAAAGCTCTGACTATACACATTCTCCACCCCTGCATAATTGCATGCAGCCTTTATCAGATCACTCCTTACACATCCTTTCTCTAAACTGAAATGTCCCAGGCTCTTTAGCTTTTCCTTTTAGGAATGATGCTCCAGCTCCTTAATTATTTTGCCCTTTTCTGAATCTTTTTCAAAGCCATAATATCCTTTCTGAGCTACAGTGACCAGAGTGGTACACAGTGTTATTTTCACTTTCCTAACAATCTGTAGCACAGAATCTCTTTTTTTCACCACTGCCACACATTCAGTAGCCATTTTCATTCACCACAACCTCAAGATCTCCTGCCTGCTGGCAGACCCCATCAGTATATATTTAAAGTTAGGATTTTTTGCCTCAGTGTGCATCACTTTAAACTTACATCAAACTTCATTTGCCATATTGCTGCCAATCACTCACTTCAGAGAGATACAGTTAAAGGATCTCATGTACAGCAATAGCCTGAACAGAATAAAGCCCACTATTCTAGAAAGCAACATCATCAGTCTTTAAAGAGCTCTTGGGCCACTCCAGATGATCATTTATTGGCACGGTCCTTGAATAGTCAGTGCCCATTTAATGCTGGAGATGCACATGTTTTCTTTCAAGTAGTGTGACACCAGTGAGGACGCTCAGTGCTAAAAATGTCAATGCTAGCATCATGCAGTAAAAACAGAACATTAGCTGGGGGGACTAAGTAAAAGCAATGATCTAACAGAGGCAGAGATCAGAAAACAGGGACTGTCCCTGGTAAACAGGGCAGTTGACACATAGGCTGTAGATCCCTCAATAACAACAGAATTGTGTGCTATGGGAGAATTTGCAAAATCACTTGTTATTCTTTGGTTTATTACATTTCAGTCCCACCCATCCATTAAGGAGCTCCAGGCAGCATATAAAAATACTCTGACTTTATTATCAGAACAACACTGTGGGGTAGAGTAGGCTGAGAGACAGTAACTTAATAAGGTCAGCTAGAGAGAGAGAGGTTCCCACACCTGCCTGATGCAAATCAGTCCAATAAACCCTGTCCACTATCTGGTACACCCCACAGGCTCATAAAATAGATCAAGTGTGGTTGAAACATAAAGCCTGTGCCTCAACACAGGATGAAGACAGAGATAGGTTATATTTCACTGAACATCCATCCATAGTTCATAAGCAGTCACAAATACATTCATTCCTATATCTTCCTTGTCACAAAGGAAAATACAAGTGAAAGTTATAAAAAGAGAGCCTAACAAGTAGTACTTACTTGAAAATCATAAGACAAAATGCTTGTTCTCTTGATAGGATCTTTGGCTTGCTAAACAGGGAAAGTTTGAGAAAATCCAGTCAGTCTGATGGTGCACTTTTGGCTGCACAGATCAATAAAAAGCAAAAGCCTAATATAAATAGTAGGAGGGGCTGATTACTTTAGCATAATAATATGTTTCAGCTTGAAAAAGGCAATAAGAGCAATAGTTCCAGGGTAATCATAGTTATAGTTCCCTGTCGCTAAGACTGATTGCCTTGATGCTAATATCACTGGATCTGTTCAAAACTGGAGTGTCAAAGTCATTCTGAAAGTTGTTCAGGTTCCATAGACAGAAACTGCAGGTAGTCACAATGGTCCAAAGAAAAATCAAAAACTAAAGTAATAGACTACTTTTTTTTTTTTAGCCAACCAAAATAACACAAAACAATGTACATGATGCTTTGTTTTGCTGGTATTCTTCATCTGGCTGGCTAGCTGTTAAAAGTTTGGAGGGTGGCCAGAGAAATTAGTTTCAGGTTCAGATCGTAAGGCCTCTGATTTGATACAGACATTGTCACCAAAACATCTTGGTTTGTTTTTTTTAAAAAAACCATGATCTATCAAAAGAACACCAAATCAAGAGAGCAGAATCTTCTAATTGCCACAGCTTCTTCCCACCCAGACCCTTCTCCAGGCCAATGTGATTAGTTATATATAAAGCACTAGCAGTAAAGCCCGTTGTGAAAACAATACAACGAGATCTAGAAAGAGGCTCTGGGGGAGTGCTCTCACAAATCTAAGGATGACCACTCTAGGTGGGTGGTTTTTTTAAAAAGTTGGAGCTGGGGTGTCCAGAAATATGTCAACTAAGCAAAAGTTTTTCTCTCAGATGAAAAGTGATAACAGGCAAATGAGGTCAGGCTGACAGATGACAAAGGGCAGAGCTATCAGAGAATCATTTAGCTAAAGGTCAAAATAATAGAACGCTGGTAAGAGCACAAAGTCTAATTGCAGAGTATGGAGGAGGGGAACAAGTAAACAGTTGCAGACAGAGGAAAAGAACTAGGACCACAGAGCTATGTTGTTGGAGAACTTGTGACCTTATATAACTCCGTCTGAAAGTTTAAAGGTTAAGCAGATGCAAAATGTGAATTTATGTGATGCCAAAGACACAGTGGTACAGTGACAAAACATTGTGATTGGGATGTCTTCAGCATGCCCATAACTGCCTCTGAGTGCAAAACCAGTGCTGTGCCATGATTGCCTTTTCGTCTCTGAGATTCAGTGCGCTCATTCTTAGAAAGTGTTTCGCGATGCTCGCAAGCTTTCTAGCCATATGTTCAAGGGTCCCTTCAAGTCTGTTCTACACATTTTCTGCGTGGGAATCAAATAGGAAAACACATACACACAAAAATGTGTAATGTAGTTTAGATGAATTGCAATATTTATACTAACAAAAATACATCCAAAGCCAAAGTAGGAGTTAAAGCCTCACTGAACTAACATACAGAGTGCCAAAGTAATAAGGTAGAAGAGGTATAGTACAGTAAGAGCATCTGGAGCAGATCATGAAAGAATAGGTTTATATTAGGGGAGGTGGTCCTTCAGTTAGTTTGGCCCAGTGTATTTAGGACTTCAAAGGTTAAAAACTGGACTTGGACCCAGAAACTACTGGGAACCAAGGCAATTGTAAAATTGGTATTAAAATTAAAAGCAGGTCACCTAGAACACATTGTAACAGTCTTTGTAGTTCAATGTGAAGGTTGCATGAGCCTCTAATTAAATTCTATTACTTTCCTAAACTGGCAATCATCAATTTCTAGACTGGAAATCAATAAAATATTACTGTTTGGGGTTTTAGGCTCTGTTCCCTTTCAGTACACATATCTCCCTGTCGGTCAGAGCAGTTTCACACTTTGTCTGGCAATTATGTTTGTCATTGGTGTGTTAGTGTCACACTAGATGTTTCCCACAGCAAATATGTGAAGTGTTAACAAGAGCTGTGCATCCTTAAACTTCTGTATACATGGTTCAGGGAACTAATGGAAATATTCATACATATTTCCAGGGTAAATAAATTTGGGGCTTTCACTGTTACATACGTAAGAGTGCGGTTACGTGCTGTCTGTTTATAACATGGCCACAAAAAAGCATGGTAGGTTTTTGTATTGTGGAGCAAACAAGCGCACCATAGCTGTACTCAAACAGTGCACTGCTCCCAACTCTAAAAGCATGTTCAGTTATGATTTATCATCTGTTGCTGCTCTTCTATTCTGGCTAAGTTTCCTGTATCTATAGATATGAGTGGCATAAATGTAATAGGTATGGCTCAGGGTGGGCATTCAGTGGTGAAGTATACCGGCTGAATTTTTGCCTGTCACAGACTTCCTGTCAGAAAAAAGATGGCAAACCTAAAGGTCTGAAAGATCCATCGTTTCTTTTTTTGGTCCTTGCTTCTACAAACCATTGGAACCTGTAATGTCCCTCATCTTCACAGAAATGCATGTCTGGTGCTTTAAATTCTTCATTTCATGCACTCTGTTTCATGGACGCACTAATGCAAAATGGCTCTAGAATCCTGTTTCCAGGGAAATTAAATAGTACAGTGTATTTACATACTAACTGTATGAGACTAACTAGCAGAAAACTGGGTGTTTGATTTCCTAGCAGAAAGTCTGAATGATCTTTCACAAGAAATCTCTGCAAAAAGATAAGAATCCCCTGCTCACTTCCTTTTTTTCTTCACAAATAATTCCAAAGTGAGGTCTTAGACACAAACTGTTTTTGGTAGTATGCAATCTCTGTTCCCTGACCCCAAGCAAGTGAGAAGAGGATGTGCATTTGGATGTGCATCTGAATACATGGCCTACTGAAAGTAATCCTATATTTATAATTCCCTTACGTATTGGCCATTTCCATCTCTCCCAATAGCTGTGCAGTGCGCTCCATCAGCCATTGGCCTATCAACCACCACCCAAGAGTACTCGCATGCCATTGGCTGGGGGCTGGGTCCACTCCTCTCCTCTGCCGACTGCCTGCCTGGACACTCTTCTCTCACAGAATAAACTGCCAAATGGCTGCCTCTCCTGATGAAGACACTTCTCCTGCTTGGCTCCTGTGGGACTAACTTTTCCCTCAGTGGCTGTTGCTAGGTGAGCAGGCTTGGTTCTGTCAGTAAAAAGGCAAAGGCAGGAGTCTGTTTTGTGGTGGAGTCTATGGAAGCCAGAGTTTGGGGAGAGGAGAGGCCTCAGCTGAATAGAATGCCATAGAGCCCACCCTCCAAAGCAGTTATTTTTTCCAGGGGGAGAGGGATCTGTTGTCTGGAGTTCAGTTGTGATATCCAGAGATCTTCAGGCTCCACCTGGAGGTTGGCTATCCTAGGCATAGCAGTTAGTGCTTCAGAGCAGGGTCTGCCAGACCCAGGTTCTTTTTTTTTTAACAATATATTTATTTGATTTTATAATATAAGCCTATATCATACATGTAAACAAGATCATCAACAAGACTACTACAAAATCCTATGACAGCACTTTTCCTTTCCAGCAACACAGAATAACAAACAAATCAGACATACAATAAATATTTTTGTTCTTATCCTCAGCCTTAATATCAAATCTGTGTTGAGCAAAAACGTCTATTTCTGTTTCCTTTAAGGTTTATATACTGTCTTTTCAGAACTACGCTGGAAATTTGTATCAGCAGTGTAAAACATTCATACTGACTTATTATATTTCTCCTTATCTTAACCTTGCACAGTTCTAACTCTTATCCATCCTCCAGTAGTCTGCTAACTCCTTGTTTCCAGTATAGGAACATGGTTTAATATTAAATTTTTAATTCATTTTCTTTTATTACCCTTTTTACTCTTCAATCAATCTTTACACCCTTTATATTAATTTAACACTTTATTGTAACCTTTATATCAAATTTCACTATCAAGTTTGCTCTACTACTTTTTAAATATAAATTTTCCATTTAGCTGCATCAATATCCTTCATTTATAATCTGCCAAGACTTTATCCATCTTTATTCGGCCCCAAATTAATCTGCATCCACCATACTCACACTAAGCTGTTATCAAAATTAATTAGAACCTACTTACAACACAACAAAACCTTCTAATACCACTAAGCACAATCAAACAAGAGCCAGTTTGGTGTAGTGGTTAAGTGTGCAGACTCTAATCTGGGAGAACCGGGTTTGATTCCCCACTCCTCCACTTGCACCTGCTGTTGTGACCTTGGGTCAGTCGCAAGCTCTGGCACAGCTGTCCTTGAAAAAGAGCAGTTTGTGTCAGAGCTCTCTCAGCCCCACCTACCTCACAGGGTGTCTGTTGTGGGGAGGGGAAGGGAAAGGGATTGTAAGCCGCTCTGAGACACCTCTGGGTAGTGAAGGGCGGGGTATAAATCCAATCTCTTCTTCTTCTTCTTCATATTCAAACCTCTCTTATTATATTAACAATTATTCCTTTAGTTTGCCAATTCATTATTTTTAATGTAATTAATCTTAGAACCTTTTAAATATTACACTTTTACTACCAATTTATTAATAACCTTTATATTAATGTTTAACTTAAAAACTCCTATTATTACCCAAAATCATATTAAATCATTATCAAAATTAATTAATATTCTAACATAATATTTCAATATATTCAAACATAATTAATTGACTTTAGCCAACTCAACAACCCTAATATTTCCATCATCCTTTATCTTTAAGTTGTACATACTAAAACTTTCCTAATCACCATTAATTTACAACAAAAAATAAAATAAATAAATAAATCAGTAGGTTTAAGGTCATTTTTCCATCTAGACTTATGTCCGAAGAAAACTGGTCTTTCTATCTTTTTGTATGGCTTATTTTTCCTCCTAAACATCTGCAATCTACTTTTCTGTCTCAGCATATCTACATGTCTTCGTTCTTTATGTGTTCCTTGAATTCCATGACTCCCCTCTCTGATTTTCAGCCCCTCATTTTGTTGTCTCCTTTAAATTTCCACGCCCGTTGTTTCCTTCTTTTAATTCTTCTGTCTCCCTCTCTTTCAGTTTTTAGCCATTGTTTATTTTTTTCGGCAGTCCTAATTTGGCACAAGATAATTTTTTAATCTCTTTCTTGCTATTTCAGTTGACAGGTATTTAGTTTCTACATAGTCCTTCATTTGTATAGTCCCCAGATTTTCTTCCTTAACATGAGCACTGTTCTCCTTTCGCCGATCACCGGGAGTCTCCTTCACAAAAGATTGCTCCAGCTCTTCCTTTTTTTCTATTTCTATCTGTGTGTTATGCGTTTTTTTCAATATTTCCGCACACGCTTTTTCGCATCCTTTTTGAACCACCTCTTTCAAAACTCTAAAAAACTGCTCAATAGTCATCTCACCCACTTCCAGATTTTCGTCAAGCTCCTCCTCAGTTCTCATTATGTGCACCATTTCAAGCAAACTCTCCAGGTCAATTCATTCAAGTTCCAACCACAATATTCTCTTTTGTTCTACAGTCTTTTTGCCCACCATTGCTCTTTTTATAAATCTTTGCCGATAAACAAAACCATCACAATACAAAGACGCCAGCAAATAGTCCTTCTCTTCCCCAGGAAAAATACCGACATAAAGTTAAGTCCCATATGCTTCCCGGCCGCTCTCATTCTCGAGTTTGGACATATTTGTTAGGGGATTTTTCCATTTTCCTTCTCCACTCACTCTGATACAAGCCTACTCACACTTTCCTTTGCTTCTTCTTCTGTGTTGCTGCAATTATAGTCAGTTTTCAATCTCAGCATAGTTAAAAAAATGGATGGCTGCATCTAAGCAGAACATGGCAGCCGTGGTCTTTCGGCCCTGTTCTATCCCGCTGATCGGTCCCGCTTCAGGGCAGTTTTGGGCAACCCCCCCGCATTGCCGATTGCAGGAGGGGCAAAAAAGCCCCCTGCTCCAGCCCTCTCTCCAGGAGGGCTGGTCAAGTTCTCCCGACGATCGGGAGACTAAAAAAAGAACGAAAGAGGGTCGGGCGGCTCGGAGCAAACCAAGAACCGCCTGTTGTCACGCCGTACCGGAAGCTCCTCCTGCCAGACCAAGGTTCTTGCTGTGGAAGTTGAGTGGGTGATAAATAAATTAATTTCGGACCAGTCACAGACTTTCAGCCTAACCTACCCCACAAGGTTGTTGTGCAGATCAAAAGGCGGAGAGGAGAATGATGTAAGCTACTTTGGTCTCCACTGCGGAGTAAGACTGTACTTTTCCTACTGGGGAACAATTGCTGCCAAGCTCCAGGTGAGGGTGAGTTTCATACAGATACTTCCAAAATTCACTCCATCCAATCTCTTCCTGAATTCTGAGACGTGGATTACCAATTGGCCTTGTTTACAGAAAGGAACCAAGACAGACCTTTCCCCTCTTTTCCATCATAATTCCTGTCTGTATGAGGATGGAAAACCCTTAGATTTGAGAAAGATTGTTTTAGTTGTGGTATAATATTAATGAAATAAAATGGGGGAGGAACTCACATTCACTAGAATTGGATTTGATCTCAAAAATTCAGATTTGTGCGGTTGTAGTTTTGTTTTCATTGTGGGACCAACTCATTTTCTGGTGTGAATGCCAGCAGAAATGACCAGTCTTTGTCAGATGATTTCTGTTTTGACCATTGTCCTGTTGGGTTTTGGCACTGCCAGAGTGGCACTGGTTCTGCTGGGCAGATTGCACTGGTTCTGTTGCTGACCTTGCAAACATGCCCCCTCTCCACACTTCACTTTCTACTGCAGAGATTCTCTGGGCTTGTTGTACGCCTACTTTGTTTTTTCCCCCACCATTGGAAACCATGAAGGATGGGGGCACTGTCTGAGTGCCCATAGAATTGGACTCCCTGGTCAAATCTTTTTGAAACTTGGGGGTTCTTTTTGGCGAGAGGCTCCAGCAGCTTTGCTGCAAATTCCGTGCCTCTACCTCAAACCCCTCCCCCCCAGCTCACTGAATATACCCTAGGAGATTTGTCATTGACTATGTGTCAGACTCCCATCGCATCAACGAAGAACACACTTGTAGAAAAGGTTTTCCTTTATTTGAAGCAATAGGTGCATAAGAGGATCACTGTTCAGAATGAGGCATAAACATGGATCCCAATAGATTATAGTAAATTCAAAAAGCTGAGGCCCAATTGCGGACTTCCCGCGCGCGCCATTGAGCCTGGGAAGCAACGCTCCTACTTAATCATAACATAATGCTTCTCATGGATAATGCCATGAGATCACCCAAGCTACTACCCACCAGCAACCACCTGTGGCCTTGAGAGATACGGACGTTCCGGCAACTAGGCAATTAAGTGCATAAACAGTTATACGTGGGATAGTGAAAGCAAACAAGTGCATATCCAAGGAATAGGGACACATAAAAACATACACAGAGCATAGTGAAACATAAGAGCATACACAGAGTACAGAGAAACCTATTGGCAGCTTGCTGACAGTATGATTGCTCCATGGGGTATAATGGAGCCGAAAGTTTCAGGATCCCCAAATTAATTTCAGATTCTCCTATCAGTCAGCCGAATCAGATCAGAGAATTTGATTTGGCTTAACTAATGCCTGAATCGTGCCGAAAAGGTTTTTTTCCTGTTTTAATTGTAGTTAATTGTTGTTTTAATGATATTGTACTGAGATTGTTGTGAACTGCCCTGAGCCCATCTATGGGGAGGGCAGTATACAAACAAATACAAACAGCTCAGAGATGCTGACTGCACATCCCTAATTGCAACTCATGGTTTGCAATATTTAGACTGGCAGTCAGAATTTACAGACAGCTTCGCCAATTTGTGCACAGGGCCGGCCCGAGGTTGTTCTGCACTCTAGGCGAGCGCAGATGCCAACCTCCCGGTGGGGCCTGGAGACCTCTCCATTCCGGCAGCCGGGGGCAGGCTAGGAGGAGGGTCACCCAGATTAGAGTCCCCGCTCTGCTGCAGAGGCTGAGCGAGCCAGCGCGCTCTCCTCCGTCCTGGTCGCGCTCTCCATGCCGGAGCCGGTGGAAGTGCAGCGGGGGCTGGTGGGCAGGCGGGCGGGACCTGTTCCACACCCCAGTGGAGATTCTGACCAGTGACCAGCTCCAGACCGTCAATTTAAATCTGCCGCTCTCTCCTCACGGTCCCTGCTGCAATTCGATTTTTCTCCTCCCCCCCCCAAGCCAAGCGGTCCAACAGGTTAAGTCCACCCCCCCCTCAATACGCTTGGGAATGCCCCGCCGCTTTCAGTCCGGGATTAATTGGGTCATGGATCCAGTTGCTACCGACGGGACCTGCCGGGGAATGGCCGGGCCGGAGGGATGGGAGGCTCCGGAGTTGGGAGGACCAGCCCCACAGCCCCCGCCCCAACGCTCGCCCCTCCCCTTACTGAAGCACACCCAGGCGGCCGTTCCCTCCATGCGCTCCGGCGACGGCTGGCGAGGGGCTCGGGCTCCTCCTGCCCGAGAGGCTCATTGAGCGCGCAACTCAGGGGCGAGCCAGCCAGTCAGCCTGCCCCTTCCTCTGCCCGCCGAGCATGGCGCCTGGCTGGAGGCGTGCTCAGCTGAACGGCTCCCTTCCTTCCCGGGCGGTGGTGGGCTGCTGGCGTCATGCAGGGGCAGGGGGCGGGCACCGGGCCAGGCAGGCGGGTGGCGGCGGACGGCGTGTGCGGCCTGCCTCGGGAGGAGCGCTGCCCGGGCCGGGGGCTGGCGGCAATCCAGGCCTGTCGGTCGGTCTGTCGTGGAGGGGGAGGGCGCAGGAGGGAAGGGAGGGGGGCTTACGTGGCTCTGCTTGCATTTGCCCAGACAAAGAGGCGCTTGGCAGCCGCCACCTCCCCCCGTCCCTCCGTCCCTGCGTGAGGAGCACAGTTTGCCCTTAGGAGCTTAGGGGCGCCCGGCGGACCTGGGGGCCGGGGAAGCTTTTGCGAGGGAACCGCCGGCGGCGCGAGGGGGGCATGACGCTCAGGCGGCCATGGCTCCTTAAAGAGTGCCTCCCCGGCCGGGCGACGAGAGGCTGCCGGTGGCTCCCCTGCCTCCCTCCCGCGCCCTAACGGCCAGCTCGCGCTCTAGGCGAAGGCCTAGTTCGCCTAGGGGGCGAGCCGGCCCTGACTCTGTGTCATTATACCCTGCTGAGGTCACCACAGCAAATTGATGCTGAGTGTTCATGGCCAGGGCACCTGCCCAGAGCCACTTTCTAGAGCTCATTGTATTTATTTCCACAACGGGCCTTATTTCTAGTTTTATATAAAGCATACATTTAGTCAGCCTTATTTTACCACCCCCAAAAGAGACTGCACCTTCTTTAAACATGCTCCGAGGACAACGATATTAGAGTAGAGAATATGAAGACTGCACTGGGGTGTGTGTGTCAAATGTTGGAAATTTCCCTTCTACACTTGAGATGTAGCATTTTGTTGTTTATACCCTGCCTTTCTCCCCAGTGGAGATTGAAAGTGGCTTACATCATTCTCTGCTCCTCCATTTTATCCTCACAACAACCCTGTGAGGTAGGTTAGGCTGAGACAGTGTGACTGGCCCACGTCACCTAGCAAACTCCTATGGCATGAGTGAGGATTCAAACTTAGGTCTTCCAGATATTAATCTGACATTCTTAACCACTACACCACACTGGGTTTTGTAGGGACTGTGGTGATTGATTTTGACCGGAAAGGTTGGGTCGTTGTTCCCCAATAAAAACAGTGAACTTGTTTAACCTGTCTAGATACTGTATTTAAAGCAAAACTGCTGAAAGGACAAACATTGTAACTTTAAGTATAACACACCTTCCACCTCTGGTCAAGCTACAGGTCATGTTACCAACTAAATAAATTTATTTTCTTTTGTTATATATGACCTCCATGTTATCCTCAACTCTGATAACCCACTATACACTCTGTAGGATCCATGACTAATGGGTCTGAATTCAAGACTAATGTATTCTCTGGTAGTGGACTAAGGAATCCTGTGTATCTGTTAAAGAGAGGCATGCTAAATAACAGAAATCCACTTTACCTGAAACACATAAAGCTGACAGCGGACCTTGTCTAAAAAAATAAAAGGAGGTTATGTGTACTAACTGATGAGGTGGTGCACAACTCTCATCCTGAGAGGCTTGTTATTGGTAAGGTAGTATAAAATAGTAGTAGAAAGGCTAGGATCAGGGGTTACATTACGACAGCGCCTATTAGCATTTCCTCTAGAACTTCCCCTTTATAATTTATCATATAGCCATGCTTCACACTGAGGGAAATTTCTAAGCATAAGCCAGCAAAGCAATTTATTGGGGCAGCATGTCCTGTGGAGGCCTCCTACCCCAAAATGACTGAAAGAATATTGACCTTAAAGTAACAGCTACATTCCCCCCCCCCTCTCAGCTGGACATGTGCTATATTTGTTTATGGCAGCTGAAGCCCAGAACAGGGACCATATTTTTGGGATGCACATGAAATATTTGGCTGGTGTAATGGTTATCTGGGAGACCCAAGTTTGAATTCCTGTTCTGCCATGGAAGCTTGCTTGTATACTCTCAGTTTAACCTACCTCACAGGGTTGTTGTGAGAATAAAATGGAGGAAAGGAGAATGATGTAAGCTTTTTTGGGTCTCCGCTGGGGAGAAAGGCAGGGTAGAAATGAAATAAATAATAAATTTCAATCCTGTAACTTTTCTGTGAGATGGACAAATTGGCATACAAACTAAATTGCTTTTTTCCATTCTGAACTTTCTTCCTCTTGGTGTTACATGTCCATCAGTGGCTATTAGCCACAACATATATATGGAACACTTGTCTGGGGCAGTGATGCTCTGTTTTCTTGGTACTTGAGGGGCAACAGTGGGAGGGCTTCTGTAGTTATGGTCCTGCTGGTGCGCCTCCTGATGGCACCTGGGTTTTGGCCACTGTGTAACACGGAGTGTTGGACTGAATCGTCCATTGGCCTGATCCAACATGGCTTCTCCTATGTTCTTACATTTATATTAGTTATTTCTGTCAACCCACTGAGAATCCAGCCAGAATTGCACTAGTCTGGAGGAATCATCCCCCACCCCTAACACCAAGGTAAGCAAATGTGAAATGTGAAATTTGTATTTCAAATATGTCTTTGAAATATGACATATTTCAAATATGTCTTTGGTACAGGAAGGAGGTAAACTAATGGAGAGGGAGCAGGTGGAAGAGAGTGTGTGCATGTTTGTATCTGTGTGAGAGACAGAAAGAGAAGAGGGTATATTTTGGCAGGGATTAGTCTCAGCCTTTATATTTGAAAACCCTGCTTAATCTTATGCTCAGAGGCAATCTGCTCCTGCTTTCTAAATGTGTGGAGAACACAAGATGTTGCATTTATTTAGTGATAAGGCAAAGGCATTCTGTACATTCTCAGAAATACCTTTCTTCTAATTTCTTTTCTCAGTCCAACTACTGAAAACAAAAACACAGACTAATCCCTGTTGAGGTCTTGGCACTAAATAAGTTAGAAGAAAGCAGAAGAGGCAAGCAGAGTTTGCAACAAGGGACGGGGAGAATTTTAAATCCTGCATTTTTATTTTGTGTCTGTGGGAGAAGAGGCTGCATTTGTTGTGTGGTTAGGGAAAAACAGCCTACATATGTTCAAAGCTACTTTGTTATCCCTTGTTATCCCTGCTTAAGAATTCTGACCCAAGGAACACTAGATCAGAGTAAGAGATAACTCGCCCTCAATCAGTGGGTAGTATTCACTTATTGCTCTGATTCAGTTTTCCTTGGCAGCTGTAACTGAGACCACTATTCTCTAATCAATATCTACAGACTGCGGACCTGTGAGACTTGTGAGGGGTGGAAATGCCATCCCCCCCCTCTGCTTCACTTCTCTTGCCACTGCTATTAGGCTGCTGATGGGTAGGGAGGGAAAAGCAAATCCCGAACTCCACCCCCCATTAGAAGACTGACAGTGGTTGCAAGACAGTTGGAACAGAAGGCACCCAAGCTGGGCATTCTGCTCCAAGCCTGCCTCCCATTAAGCCTCTGTTAAAAGGACAGGTCAATAAGTATTTCCTTTTGTCTATCCTGAATCTACTGCCAATCACCTTCCTTGGATGCTTCCAAGTTCTAGTTATTTCAGGACAGCAAGATAAATTTCTCTCTGTCCACTTTGTCTACTCCATACTTATGATGATAAACCTCTAGCATATCCCACTTAGTCATCTCTTTTCTAAATTCAAAAGTCCCAGACTCTTCAGCCTTTCCTCACAGGAAAGGTGCTCCAATTTGGTTGCCCTTTTTTCTATTTTTTTCCAGCTTGCAGTGTCCTTTTTGAGATATGGTGATCAGAACTGCACACAGCATTCCAAATGAGGCTGGACTGTAGATCTATACAGGGGCATCATGATATTAGCTGTTTTATTTTCATTCCCTTTCCTAATAATGCCCAGCACAGAGTTTGCCTTTTTCACTGCTGCGGCACATTGGGTCAACATTTACACTGAGCTATCCACTATGACCCCAAGGTCTTTTCCCCTTTCAGTTTCAGCTGAGATGTACTTAAAGCTGGGGGGGGGGGGTTTGGTTCAAATGAGCATTCTTAGAATCCTAGAATCACAGAGCTGGAAAGAGTCATACAGGCCATCTAGTACACCCCCCTGCTCAATGCAGGATCAGCCTAGAGCATCCATGACAAGTGTTTGTCCAGCTGCTGCTTGAAGACTGCCAGTGAGGGGGAGCTCTTCACCTCCCTAGGTAGCTGATTCTACTGTTGAACAACTCTTACTGTTGAATAACTTACCTTACCCTTAACCTACACTGAACTTCATGTGCCACATTGTTGTCCTCTCACTCAATTTGTGGAGATCCTCCTGGCATTCTTCAGTCTTGGTTTTCACCATGCTGAAAAAAATTGTGTCTTCTGGTGAACTGAAGGGGTTTCTGATTTCACCCAAAACCAAGAACTAATACTTGGGCTTGAAATAGATGTCTATGCTTACTCAATTGTAAGGGATGATCATTAAGATTCAGAACAATGTCTGTTCTTGGCCTAAGGAAAGAGATGCCATTTTGAGCCTTTCCCCTTAGACAAAGAACATAGAGACTTTTGGAATAGTAGAAGCAGGGATCTTTTGGGGCCAGAGTTAGAAAAGACATCACAGTTCTACCACATAAGGTAGTGATAGCTGGGTTTAGTCAATGAGGATGGATGTTTGGGAGTATGATCATCTGCTTGAGACTTCCATGTGTTTAATCCCAGCAATGGAGAATTTACAACAGAAATATGAATATAAGTTGCAACCTATGTCTCAAAGCTTACCAGAGTACAACACAAGTGGCAGTACAGGAAACAATTTCTAATTGCAACATAACTCTTCTTAACATCAGTAATGGAGAAAACAGTGAGGAAACCTGAAAATCAACAGTTCTGGTTGTTCTGTTGGGACACCTTCTGGTGTGGGAGTCACAGACACTGCAATATGAATTATTTTCTCCCACTTTAATAATTTTGGATTCCTAAGATTTTTGAAAAGAAGCCACTAGCCTGGAAATTCCCACACAATCTCTTTCAGGAGCTAGGACTATGCTAGCATGCAGAGAAGATATATTGTACATCCTATATCCTATATATATAATTCCCTTACGTGTTGGCCATTTCCAGCTCTCACATTGGCTGTGCAGTGTGCTCCACCACCAACTGGCCCATCAATTGTCCCTCAAGAGTATTTCTTCTTCTTCTTCTTCTTCTTGTTTGTTATTTTGTTGTTGTTGTTTTATTCTTGTAATATCTTTCTTTTCTGGAAAAAATAAAATTTCCTAGCTTCGGCTAGGACATAATCAAATAATAATGATAATTTAAAAAGAGTATTTCCATGCCATTAGCTAGATGCTGGGTCCACTCTTCTCCCCCGCCCACTGCTAGCCTGGACACTCTTCCCTCACAAAACAGCTGTCTCTCCTGACGAAGACACTTCTCCTTCTCGGCTCCTGTGGGACTAACTTTTCCCTCAGTTGCTGTTGCTAGGCAACTAAGCTTGGTTCTATCAGTAAAAAGGCAAAGGAATTAAGCCTTTTGCCTTTGTGAGAAACTCATTGGGGCCAGCCCTGACTAGGGCTGCCAGCTCCAGGTTGGGAAATTCCTGAATATTCTGTGGGGGAGTCTAAGGAACCCAAATTTGGGGAGGGGAGAAGCCTCAGCTGAATAGAATGCCATAGAGCCCACCTTCCAAAGCAGTTATTTTCTCGGAGGGGGGGGAGAGAACTGTGGTCTGGAGTTCAGTTGTGATACCTGGCAATCTTTAGGCTCCACCTAGAGGTTGACTATTCTAGGCGTAGCAGTTAGTGCTTCAGAGCAGGGTCTGCCACACCAGGTTCTTGCTGTAGAACTTGAGTGGGTGATTTCGGACCAGTCACAGACTTTCAGCCTAACCTACCTCACAGCATTGTTGTGCAGATCAAAAGGGGAGAAGAGAATGATGTAAGCTGCTTTGGTCTCCACTGTGGAGAAAGACTGTACTTTTCCTCCTGGGGAACCACTGCTGCCAATCTCCAGGTGAGAGCTGGAGATCACTCAGAATTAAAACTGCTCTCCCTATGGTAGAGATCATGGGCAGATAACGATAGGCTGATGTTTGGCTTGGAAGGAGATAGGGTTGCCACCTCCATGTTGGGAAATTTCTGGAGATTTAAGGGGTGGAACCTGAAGAGGGCGGGGTTTGAGGAGGGGTGGGACCTCAGACAGAAAC
This sequence comes from Gekko japonicus, assembly GCF_001447785.1. Lineage (NCBI taxonomy): Eukaryota > Metazoa > Chordata > Lepidosauria > Squamata > Gekkonidae > Gekko > Gekko japonicus. The sequence continues at coordinate 676,039 of NW_015161416.1, read as the reverse complement.
AATGCCATAAACTCCACCCCTCAAACCAAGCCATTTCCTCCTGGGGAACCATTGCTGCCAATCTCCAGGTGAAGGCTGGAGATCACTCAGAATTACTCAGATCAGTTCCCCTGGAGAAAATGGTGGGTTCTGTGTCATTATACCCTGCTGAGGTGCCCCCTCAAGACAGCAAGTGTGATGTAGCAGTTAGCACTTATTTATTTATTTATTTATTATCAAATGTATACCTTGCCCTCCCCACAAAGCAGGCTTAGGGCGGCTTCCATACAACATAAATACAGATTAAAATCATACGTTTAAAGCACCACAAGTAAAACCAATACAAACGGTGGCAGTTAAAAAATAACTTAGATGGCATATTGTCAGAATAGATTTCCACTGCCCTGATGTTCTCAGATGTTTCTGCTCATAATCAGCTCGATGTTAAAACCCATGGGCCAGGGCTCTACAGCAGCATTCTACAGCAGGGTCTTCCAGGTTCTTCCCGTGGAAGCTGAGAGGAGAATGATGTGAGCTGTTTTGGTCCCCACTGTGGAGAAAGACTGTAATTTTCCTAGGTAGAGGCTCCATGGGGGGGGTGGAAACCTGAAGTCAGAGGGGCAAATAATGGTATGTTGATTGTTGGCTGGGAAGGAAATAGGGTTGCTACCTCTGGGTTGGGAAATTCCTGGACTCTGTGTCATTATACCCTGCTGAAGTCACTTCCCCTTCTGCTTGGATCCCCACTGAGGAGGAGAAAAAATGTACTTTTCCTAGGGCGCGGCTCCAGGTCTGTGCGGAGAAGATGGAAAGCTGAAGTCAGAGGGGTAGATATTGATATGTTGATGGTTGGCTTGGAAGAAGATAGAATTGCTACCTCCAAGGTAGGTACAATGCCATAGACTCCACCCTCCAGACAAGCCATTTCCTCCTGGGGAACCTTTGTGGCCAATCTCCAGGGGAGGGCTGGAGATGACTCAGAATTACAACTGCTCTTCAGATGCCATAGATCAGCTCCCCTGGAGAAGATGGTAAGCTCTGTGTCATTATACCCTGCTGAGGTTGCCAGAGCAAATTGACCAAGGCCAGGGCACCCACCCACATCCTCTTTCTAGAGCTCATTGTATTTATTTCCACAACAGGCCTTATTTCTAGTATAAGTCCCTTTTAAACAAAGAAAGATGGAGTCAAAGAACTATTACTAACCAGTTAGAAAAATTTTCTTATAATGTAAATTGCAAACCATCTAATTTAAAGACTGCCCACCAGATCTGAAGTATTGAGTTTTTATTCATTTACATGTTTCATGAAGATTAAACAATATAATATTCATGGCACAGAAAATTTTAAAAATAAAGAAACACTAATATAAATGTCAAGTTCTAAAGTTTAAATTTCAGTTCTACTGTGCAGGATATGAGGATGAAAGAGATCCAGTCTCATTTATTGCTGAAGAAATCTGAGGGTTTGGGACAATATGTCCTTACTAAAATTGATACAGTGTAGGAAAATATAACTTGACTTGTTTACCTAAAAAGTTGTTTATCACACAGAATTATACATTGAGCAATAAAGAAAGTATTATTCAAAGAGAAATACAATATTTTATACAGTTTAACTGAATTAAAATCAAACTTATCAGATTCTGAGTTTGAATTACATGGTGACAGTTTGCAGTGAGGTAACCATAACACAAATGTTTATGGGTCAATTAGAAAACCCAGGAAACTACAAATGGTAAAAAACTACCATATTTGTGATGTAAGCAGCACATCCCAAATCTTATCTTGATATTTTTCTCCCATATGTCCAGATTTGATCCTCCCACCTCCAAAAGTGGGAGGAAAGATTATGTCTATTAGGTACCTTGTGCATACGCACACCGCACCGTTAATTTTCACAATAATCTTACACTGCAGTTCATGAGAACCAGTACCCAAACTTATAAAATATTACAGCACTAGTCCCTGGACTTGGGTCATGTATTTTTATCTCATCTGTTGCTGAGAGGTTGAGAGGTTTTCTTTCTTCCTCACTGATGAGCATTCATAATCATTTGTAGCACAATCCCATGTATACTTGCTCTAAAGTTAAATGGGGCTTACTTCCTAGTAAATGTGTATAATCTCACTGAGAATCTTACTGGCAAAAAGCTATTCTGTTTTCACACATGCTTCCCAATCCAGCACTGTAACTGCAGAATAAGCTTTTTTGTTTCTACCCCCCATTTTATATAATAATAAAAATATGGGCTTGGATCCCTATGAACAAGCTCTGTGCTTGCTAGAGAATTTCTATGGTACAGCATGCTTTTTCTTGCACTAGCATTTCATGTTTGCACCAGGGCTTTTTCTGAACCACTGATATTCTGCCAACAGTTGCACCAGTGAATGAAGAAACACACTGTGCTGCAGAAACTAGTATGCCTGGAACTTGTTTGTAGGATCCACACCATGGTCTTGGGCTTAAATATTATACAATAAAGGAGTCTATTAAAATATGACATCTGTCTTATTTACTATGAAATGATGGAAAGGTCATAAAAACTACTTTAAATAGTAACATTTCAAGGCTAATCAGGAACATAAAGTAGCTTATATCTACATTTAGGCTAATTAGAATAAGTAGCTTATATCTGGTTCTCTGCAGTCAGTTTTCCAGTTTTTCCTTATATCTCAGGATTGGTTAGTTTACCAGTTTCTCATAACTCTTTATATCTCCTTGTATCTCAGGAACTCATTATATCCCAGATCAGCTGTTTTTGGAGTGCATTGTATCTGAGTAACCTCCATTATCCATTACCGATCATATGTTCTGTACCACTTCCAAGTTTTTTCCTTTGAAAGTTAGTACCACAGTAAACTGGAACTAACATTTCTGTGATGTCCTTTTTATGTTTTTAAATGCTTTTTATCTTGGTCCTTGCCTCTACTCCATTTATTAGGGCTGTTCTTTATTACAAATTTACACAAATTTTGCAAATATGTGTGTAAAAGAGGTGTGATGTTTCTCACGCCATATGTCCAGCTATGTCAGAGGCCTACAGAAATGTCTCAAGTCCCTCCTTTTCCATATGGGCACAGTAATGGTGACATTCTAAGCAGAGTTACATCCTTCTGAACTTATTTGCTTCAGTAGGTAACGCTGTTTAGGATTGCACTGCTGATCAAAGTAACTGGTATACACACGTGCTGCTACATTTACAGAGATTTCATTTTTTTTAAGTTCTCAGCTCTAATGTCAGTTGGAGAATGGGTGTCTGCACAGCAAACATTGAAAAGCAGTTTAGATATAAGGAAAAACAATGATGCAAAAAATAAAGCAAACAAAAACAATGTGTAAGAGGCGTCATAGATAAGTTCTAGTCTATACATGTCCGCTGGACACATTCACTGACTGGATCCAGTGTTTTGAATCCAGTTTCTAAAAATACTTCAAGTAATCAGGAATGTATTGCTTTGCTACACTGAAAATAAGAAGTGCCTCTTTACAGCTACCCATCTTGATCTGTTTTCCTGAAAGAAAGACTAAGTATGTACAACAGTTTAAAACAGCTTTTCATGTATAACCTTTGGGGAAATGTTGTCTTACATTCACAGTCATCTTCCTTTTAGGTAAAGATGGCATTTGCCTTCACTATGCAGTGATAATCTACCGGGAATTTTGCCTGCATAAACTCATTGGAAATAATGGGACTTGAACAATGACACACATGACTGAAATAAGCTATATTAATATTTGTGGTCTTGCTAGTCATCCAGGTGCAAAACAATCTCACCACAGGAGATGTGGCAGAATTGTCATCTAGATCCCCATTATTACTTACTGGGTCAGCAGAATGGGTCTGCACGTGGGGATGTGGTTCCCTCACTTGTCTAAGAAGGCGTTCTGAGGCACTAGCTCTTGCTGGAGCTGATTCCATAGAGCCAGGCCCAAGGAGACTTGTTGAAGCCTCTGTTTCCAAGCCATGCATTTTCAGTAATGAACAAAAAGGCAGCTGCAAGTGCGCATATCTGAAGCTCAATGCACACAGCCCTTTCAGCTTAAAAAACCCCTTGGATGGGGAATTGGTGTATTGACGTGTATGCGTGCTGCATACTATTTGGAGGGCCCCCCCCCATGTAATATATACAGTAAAACATTTGAAACTTCACCATGGGTCTTCACTTGATATCATTATTGTCTAAATTTGACTTAATCTGGCTCCAATTCATGTAAATGATGCTTGCACGGGAGAAGTCTGAATGGATTGTATTTATTGCAAGAAGGGTCATTCCATCTCCTGCTGGTTTTGTTGAAATGCTGGAGTAACACCAGGTGCCACCATCATCATTACAACTCAAGCCTGATGTGACATGGGAGACGTGTGATTATTTCTGAAGACTGAACTATCTCCATGTGACTATGTTGAAGACTGGAGATGGGATCCTTAGGTAGGCAGATGTTTAACCATTTCCTCCCATACCTTTTATGTGATTTAACCCCTGCTTTCTGAAGCTGTAATTAGTTCCACAGGGCAGGGGAGAAGCAGAGGAAATGTACATGTCTGTTTTTTCCTTATGGTGCTAGCTGCATTTTTTTTTTTTGAAAGAAGGGTCTCATCGGTCATATATACTTTGATCCTGAGCAACATACAGTATCTTAACATTGTATCTGAGCCCACTGTGAGTACGTTTTGATTCTAATATGCATCTAGCCAATCAAGTAATATATCCAGTTCTCCAAGGGATTTTGTTGCTGCAGATGTGACATCCATCTAAAAATTGAAATGAAAATTTAGTAAACAACCAACCAAGACATATAGTATACTCACATGTAATGACTACATCCAAACCAAATCAGTATAGTTTGGATCCGATGAACCTATTCCACCAGTGACTGAGCCTTCCCCTGTCACAATGAACCTTCTGCTGGCAGAACATATCTCTTTGGCCACAGCAAGGCTGCTTGCACCAGCAAAAAATTCACTCAAAGGTCAAGATCCAGCCCTTTCAGTTTATGTGCATTGTTGTTATTACCATCATTGCCAACAAATTCTATATCACTTTGAATAAGAAAAACTACTTTAACATTCATCTGTCGACTTATATTCTGTGTAAAATTTAAAATGTTGATAAAACATTTATAAAGCACCTTGAGGACTAGCTGCCATACATCTATTGACTGATAAGTTTACCTGCTCATAGTTGAGGAGAATCTGCTCAAATTTGTTCATTGCAATCTCTCCACAGTTGCACATATTGTGGTCTTCCTAGAAAAATATAATTAAACTAATTAGATGCCTTTAGTTGTTGTTCCAGCCTCATTCTATCAGGTAAGGCTGTACTACAGTGTACACATGATTTTTATTTCAGTGACTACTAGTGACACACAGGGATAATACAACCAGCTCCAGGAATGCTGCTGCTTTGGGACTACTTCCTTACCCATTGTTCAACATCTATATTTGAATAATAGAAGCACATGATTGGAAGGGGCATTATAGACCATCAAGTCCAACCCCTTGCTCACTACAAGAAATCCAAAGTTGCAACATCCTCAGAAGAAGGCTGTCTAGCCTCTGCTTGAAGGTCCCCCAAGTCTGCAGGCAGTAGACCTAGTTTGCGTGATGGAGACCTGGGTGAGGCTAAACGGTCGCCCTAAGTCAACTGGCCCTTCCAGGTTTCTCAGTCCTTCACCAGTCTCAGACTGATGGGCGGGGGCAGGTGGCGTTACTCATCCGGGAGGCTTTCTCCTTCAAGCCACTCCCTGAGGCAAGGATTGCCGGCCTTGAATGTGTTGGCCTAGTGTGGGAGGCCGAGGAGAGTTTGGCCATTTGGTTGGTGTACCATGTCTTGCCAGACCTGTTGGAAGCTGTATCTAGCTGGGCCTTGCAGTATCCCAGGCTTTTAGTCCTGGGAGACTTTAACGTCCATGCAGATGATGCAGCCTCCTCTCAGGCCTTGGACCTAGTGTCATTCATAGTGACACTGAGACTCTCCCAGTTTGTTTCAACCCCCACACACCAAGCAGGCCACACGCAGGATCTTATCTCTGCATCGGGAATTATGGTGGACCGGATTACTGCTGAGTCAGTTCCATGGTCAGACCACCTTGCTCTGAAGGCTCAGCTGGGTTTCCCTAACCCTCCCTGTTTAGGCAGCGAGTGAATTTATGCTAGCCCGCAGGGTCAAATGGACCCTAATTGGTTCTAGGAAGCTCTACAGGATCCAAGTCCCTCTGGTGACTTGTTAGATGTGCTGGTGGAAGACTGGTACTCCCGTCTTTCCAAAGCCATCGACGAAGTTGCTCCCCGGCGCCCTCTTTGCTCTCATACCAAACTAGCTCTGTGGTATATCGCAGAGCTAAGGAGGATGAAACGAGAGCTAGACTAGAGAGAGGGTGGCGGCAAACTCGTGACGAGGCTACAAGAACATCCTATAGGTGATTTATGAGAACCTATGAGATGGCAGTGAAGGCCGCAAAAAGAAATTTCTACGCATCCTCCATTGCATCTGCTAGTTCTCGCCCAGCCCAATTATTTACAATTGTTCGGACATTAGCTGTTTTGCCTCAGGGCATACCAAATGTTAGGGAATTGGCTATTGGCTGTGAGGCATTTGCGAGCTATTTTGCAGACAAAATTTTGTCGATCCGCCACGACTTCCCATCCACCATTGATACAATAAGAGAACTGGAAGCCCATTGGCCGTCTTCAGGTCCAGTTTTGGACTACTTCAGTCTGCTTTCCCAGGACGAAGTCGACAAGATCCTGAATGCTGTTAAGCCTACTACCTGCCTCCTGGATGCCTGCCCATCATGGCTGGTTAAGGCCTGCGGCAATGAGGTGCGGATCCCTCTGAGGGAGATTATTAATCTGTCCCTTTCAATGGGGACCTTCCCAGAGGGACTCAAGGAGGCAGTAGTCCGTTCTCTCCTTAAGAAATCTCCCTTGGACCCGATGGTCCTTAATAACTACCGCCCAGTGTCCAATCTACCATTCCTGGGTAAGGTGGTCAAGAGGGCAGTATCAACACAACTTCAGGTGTTCTTGGATGAAGCTAAGGTCCTGGATCCCTTCCAGTCTGGTTTCCGCCCTACCCATGGCACAGAGATGGTGCTGGTCACCCTGGTGAATGACCTCCAGAGACATTTGGACCAAGGCGGTTTGGCGCTGCTGATTCTGCTCGATCTATCGGCAGCAATCGACATGCTGGACCATGAGGTGTTAACCCACCGCCTGAACGATTCTGGAATACAGGGACTTGCCTTGCAATGGCTAGCCTCCTTTCTCCAGGGTCAGGGACAGAGGGTGGCACTTGGGGGGGGGAGTTATCCCAGTGGTACCCACTAGAATGTGGTGTCCCACAGGGTGTGATCCTCTTCCCCATGTTGTTTAATAGCTATATGCACCTTCTCACCCAGATCATCTGGAGATATGGGCTGGGTTGTCACCAGTATGTGGATGACACCCAGCTCTATCTACTGATGGACGGCCACCTCGACACCGCCCCAGGACATCTCGATGAGGCGTTACAGGCCGTGGTTGGATGGTTACGACAGAGCCAACTGAAGTTAAATCCTTCTAAGATGGAGTTCCTGTACCTGAGTCACGGGGGGTTGAGTCAGGGGTTCAGGCTCCCAACCTTCGATTGGGCTCTACTGGTGCCTACATTGAGTGTGAAGAGTCTGGGGGTGTTCCTGGATACCTCCCTTTCTATGGAAGCCCAGGTCACCACCACTGCCAGGTCTGCCTTTTTCTATCAGAAAGTTAGCCCTGTATCTTACTCCCCAAGACTTAGCTACAGTGACCCATGTAATGGTCACTTCCAGATTAGATTATTGTTAACTCTCTCTACGTGGGGCTGCCCTTGACTCTGCTCTGGAAGTTGCAGCTAGTGCAGAATGCAGCAGCGAGATGCAGGCTCGTATCCACCCAGTCCTGCGTGAACTGCACTGGCTGCCTATTGAATTCCGGATCCATTTCAAGGTGCTGGTGCTTACCTTTAAAGCCCTATATGGCCAGGGGCTGGCATACCTATGAGACCGCCTCTCCCCATATGAGTCCCAGAGGGCACTGAGGTCCACAAATCAACATCTGCTAGTGGTTCCTGGCCCCAGGGATGTCTGACTAGCCTCGACCAGGGCCAGGGCTTTTTCAGCCCTGGTCCCTGCCTGGTGGAATGAGCTCCCATGTGAGATCAGGGCCCTGCAGGACCTACTACAGTTCCACAGGTCCTGCAAGACAGAGCTCTTCCGCCAGGCATTTAGTTGAGGCAGTGGACATCCCCCCCCCCCAGCTTCTCTGGCCTTAATTCTTCTGACTCAACTTTTCTGGCCTATTGTCCATCAATGGCCTGAGTCGGATTGGTCATCTGATTGTTTTATGGTTACATGGTATTCTATGATATTTATATGTAAATTGTTATTTTAATATTTTAAGTGTATTATTTAACTGCTGTACACCACCCTGAGCCCATCTGGGGAGGGTGGTATATAAATCTAATAAAATAAAGTAATTGGCTTCACTGTCAAAGTGCTCTAATAGTTAGCATGTTTCTCCTAATGTTCAACTGAAAAATATCCTCCTATAATTTAAGTCTTCTAGATTTAATTTTGCTCTTACTACATGTATGTTACGGATATCTGTTACAAAAGACAGTGCATCCTAAGCCCCAGCTCAAAAGTCTGAGGATGCTGACTAGCAACTCTGGCACTATACACGGGGTTGTCATGTGCCTATTGGTGGTGGGGGGACCTGCATCAGCACTTTCTTGTCCCCAGCCAGCACTTTATGGGCAGCTGGGGGAATGGGGGATGACAACAGTGTCCTGCCATTGCTGTGATGTCACTTCTGGCTGAGTGACTGGAAGCAATATCACTGTGTCACAGGATGCTATAGGATTCACCCCAAACTCTATCGTTTTTACCACAGAGCTTCGGATGAATCCTAGAGCATCCTGAGATACAGTGACATCACTTCTAGTTTTGCAGCCAGAAGTGATGTCACAGCCTCACAGGATGCCTTTAGGGTAAGTCCCAACCCCATAGTCTCACAGGGATTGCTAGTTGAGAGATGGCAACCCTAACTGCACCAGCCCTGTGCCAGTGTTGTGCCACTGAGACATCACCATTGTGTTCTTATGAAGCGGCTGCGGTGCCCATTCTCTATTATTATCTTCAAAGCAAACTGATTTCTGTAAAGCTGCCTTGAAACTTTCTGCTGTTTAGTAAGGGAAATGTCATCATAATCAAATGTCGCTATTGGTCAGCACTTTAATTTCTACCCCACACTAATAAATATCCAGGGAAATGTATTTATTTCATGCAAAAAAGATAGCTTCTATGATGCAAGCATGTGACTTACACATTGTCTGAGTTGCTTTTCTGTGCTGAGGAAGGAGTTTGCTATGCCACTAATTTTCCGATTAACGTGGAGGTTTTCTGTCTCACATTGCCTGAACACTTTGTCCATGTAGAACTTGAAGATGAGATGGATGAGGCAACATCTATCTAAAGACTCCAGGAAGAGGATTTTGTGTTAGTAAAGCACTGTAGAACCAAGTTTCAGACATTGGTAGCTGTAGATTTGTAGATAGGCAAAATTTAAATTGGGAAATGGCTTCCCTTACATAACTTCCCTTACATTAACTCACCAGCCAGCTGAAATCCCCTTGGGATGATTGGAAGATGGGAATAAGAAGGAAAAGGACAATAACATCTGGGTATATCATTTTTCTTCAGGGAAGGGCTGCTGACAGGGTAAGGGCAGCAGGCATACCCTCCCACCTAGGAATTTTCCTAAATGCAGGCCTTTTAACTTGTGGCATCTCCTTGTAGCCTCCTAGCACTAGATGCTGGGGGGGAGAGGTCTTCTAAGTCATCATTGAATGGGCTGCAAATCACCTTGAAGGAAGGCCTGAGAATAGCAGTACCTCACAAGAACACAAAAGCAGCCATGCTAGAACAGATGAATCTTGCAGTCTAGCTTCCTGTCTCATATAGAGGCCAACCTCTCCACTGGCCAGCATTGTTTAGGCCTCTCTCCCAGCAACACCATATCCACTCTCTCAGGCTTTTTTCCTTCTGCTCACATAGCCCAATCACAGAAGCTTTTGGGGGCTCCCTTTCCTTGCACTGATAGGTGGGAGTGCTGAGAATGAGGCCCATGCTGGCCAGGAAGAAAGAGCTGTTCTCAAGTGTTCCCCCTCCCAGAGTGCCAGTACTAATCTACAGTGAAGTGGGCTGAGGCCACACAAGATTAGGACAGAAGCCAGATGCAGCCTGAAGAACCACCAGTTGTGGAACAACCTGTTTAAAAGGTAATTTATTACAAATGCGTGATTGCTGCTTATTAGTGATGCAAGAGCTGCTTGGGTCAGACCCTTCAGAAACAATGGTGATTGGTGTCAACTCCCTCTCCGTCTCCTCCCACACCACTGCCAGTTTGGGGCAGTGCAGAAACTGATTACATTTGGTCAGGGGTCATTTCGTAGAAAAAGAGCTAGGGGGACTCATTAGCATAACTCATTAGCATATGCCACACCCCCTGACATCACCGGAAGTGTGTCATAAGGCCACACCCCCTGACATCACCAGAAATGTGTCATAAGGCCACACACACCGCCCCCAACGGTCCCGGCCGCCACTGCCGGCCTTCCCGCGAAGGCCCTCCCTGGCCCCAGGCAGGCAGGGGTGGGGAGAGGCAGGGAGGAAGCAACTTACCCTCCCTCTTCTCCTGCCTCCTCCTGGCTGAATGTGGGACGGAAGCGGGGCGGCCGGAAGAAGGGGGCGGGGCTTCATCATGTGCCCCGCCCCCCGTACCTCACTCGGGGGAACTGTGTTCCCCCGCGTTCCCCCCCGAAATGACCTCTGCATTTGGTGGAGCTGACGCCCTTCTTAGGATCTGCAGCCAGGCCTGAAACCTGCTGGCTTCCAGTTCCACAGGGCTCATTTAGCATGGCTTGCTTTTTGGCCACTGACATTTCTCCTCAGCCAGTCTCTTTTCAGATCCCTGCTCTGCTTCTCTACATGAGTTTGAGGTTGCCAATATCTTTCACCTTACACTATCTCACAGGGTTGTTGTGAGGATAAAATAGAGAGGGAAGAACTATGGAGGTGCCTCAGGGGAAGGTAGGGTTGCCAAGTGCATCTTCGCTGGGAGCGGGGGGCTCCCGGCCGGCGTCTGGTGCGTGTGCGCGCGCAAAGCGCGTGCCGCACACACATCACCCGGAAGTGACGGGAGGATGCCAGGCACGCTGGGGGCGGGGCCACAGCCATACAAGGGAAAACCATAGAGTTTTCCCTTGTATGGCCATGGTCCCGCCCCCAGCATGCCTGGCGTGCCCACGTCACTTCCTGGTGACGCGCACGCAGGGCTGGGGTTTCCCCCGGGGCCCGATTCTGTGGCGTCGCAAATCGGGCCTCCAAAGCGGGGGTTTACCCGCCACCCGCCCCCACTTGGCAGCCCTAGGGGAAGGGTGGGATAAAAATGTGATATATAGATAGGAAGATGTTTAATTTAGGCTTCTTTGGCAACAGTTAGACAAACAGACACTACTTGGCAACTGGTATAGAAATTAGGTGTAAGAAAATCACTGATTTTCCTTTCATTTCTTGGAAGTCTCATCTGGAAATGTAGTAGCCCCACCTAGCAAGAAAGGCTGGTTGCACCCCTGCTTCAAGGCATCCTGCTTTGGTGAAGAGTTGTTAAACCTCCATTCTCTGCATAGATTCTTCTTACATCCTGCTCTGTAACTCAGGGGGCTAAGGCAACATCTTCACTGACACCTTCTATTCTGAATTTGAAGCCAAAAAGGAAGATACAGTGGAAGAGCTCTAGGGAGCAGACAGGTTGGATTTCATCCTTTGCCCTCTTTGCTGCAAGATAAACCATCTAACTATGTTGAGCACTTATAAAAATGTGTATCAGTTTCTGTAAGGCATCTTATCAGGGACTAGAGAGTGGGACCATGATAAGACACTGATTTCATTCTATCAGATTTCACTGCAGTGCTTCCCAAGCAACTGGAGACTCTTGTATAAAACTCTCAGATTAGAGGCAGGGAGCAGCTCTTGTGTTTGTCATCATCACTGGAACCTGATTACATTTGTTTATTATTGCATGGTCCTGCTGGAGGCATTGTCTTTGGAAACAGACTATTGGAGCTGCTTGCTGCTATTAGATATTGTGGTATGTATCATAACCACTGAATATTCTAACCGTAGTGTCTATTTAGATTCCAGTGCAGGAATTTATTTTGCCTCATTTAAATGTAAATAGATGCCACAGTTGGGGTTTTAGAACATAAGAACATAAGAGACGCCAATGTTGGATCAGGCCAAAGGCCCATCCAGTCCAACACTCTGTATCACACAGTGGCCAAAAATATCAGGTGCCATCAGGAGGTCCACCAGTGGGGCCAGGACATTAGAAGCCCTCCCACTGTTGGCCCCCCCAAGCACCAAGAAGACAGAGCATCACTTGCCCCAGAGTCCCTATCTATACCTTGTGGCTAATAGCCACTGATGGACCTCTGCTCCAGTCTTCAGTGATTATGAAAAGTGTCTCAGTGTCTGATATTAACAAGCAGCTCGCATCATAATGTCCTTTCCAAAGACGGTGCCTGCAGTAGCACATTTCAGTTACCTTATTTATACAATACCTTTGTGGTCATTTTCTTATAAGCACAGCTGTATGTTTTATCTTAGTCATTCTGAGTGTTTGGGTGGCATTGGGAAATATGGACATTACCACCCCCAGCCAATGCTCCCTCTAAGGCGTGGAGTCTTGTGAGCAAAAATTCTACTTTGTGAGCTACTGGCATTAAAGTTGTGAGCAGGTGATTTGGCTGCTGCATAAATTAGTTTGCTCTGGAACCATCCTTCCTGAGCGAAGACAAAAATGTGTGAGCCGGAGGCTAAAAAACTTTGAGCTAGCTCACACCAACTCAGCTTAGAGGGAACACTGCCCCCAGCTAAGGGTAGTTCATTCTATCAGAGAAGAAGAAGAAGGAGGAGGAGGAGGAGGAGGAGGAGGAGGAGGAGGAGATTGGATTTATAACCCGCCCTTCACTTGGAGTCTCAGAGCGGCTTACAAACTCCTTTCCCTTCCCCTCCCCACAACAGACACCCTGTGAGGGGGTGGGGCTGAGGGAACTCTGACACAAACTGCTCTTTTTCAAGGACAGCTGTGCCAGAGCTTGTGACTGACCCAAGGTCACATCAGCAGGTGCAAGTGGAGGAGTGGGGAATCAAACCCGGTTCTCCCAGATTAGAGTCCGCACACTTAACCACTACACCAAACTGGCTCTCACTTTCCATGCCCAAAGAAGTCTCAGGTGCTGGCCCAATGTGCCTTGAGCAAATACAGTACACTGCCTTCAGCTGAGCAGAGCGGTAGGATACAAGCAGCAAGTAAAATGATTGATCATCTTCTAGGTTCACAGAGATGTTTGCCATGAAACATTATTTTAAACATTATTTACTAGAGTTGCCATCCTTCATGTGGAGACTGGAGTTCTCCCAAAATTACAAGTATCCTCCAGACTACACAGATCAGCTCCCCAGACTACAGAAATCGTCACCTCAAGCAAATGGCATCTTTCAGGAGGGAAGGCTGTATGGCACCACATCCAGGGCCAGCTCGCTCACTAGGCAAACTAGACGTTCGTCTAGAGCACAGGGCCATCATGGGGGTGCCAGGCCGGGGAGGGGGGCGCCGTGATGCCCCTTCCCTGGTCCCCTGCCGCCCGGCTGGTCCCACACCAGCAAAGCAGATGCGCCACCAGTCTCTGGCTGCTCGGCCTCTGGCTGCTCGCACTGCAGGTGCCCATGGCCCAGGCTGAGGGGGCCGAGCCGGCCGCTGGCCTCCGCAATGATGATGACAGTGAGCCCAGCCCGCGGGTGGTGTGCCTTCAAGGGCACAGACCCTCCGGCCGCCACGGCTCAGCCTACCGAATCAGCCACCAGAGCTCAGTCGAGATGGGCATGTGGGCGGTGGGCAGCGAGACCCCCCCGAGGTGGGCCTCTCACCCCCGCTGCTCTCCCCAGCCGAGGGCCGCCACATTCGCCACCCACACTGGGTGCAGCAGGAGGAGAGCGAGGAGTCCGAGACCCGTGCTGTTGCCACCTCCCCCGATGGCCACTTCCGGAAACTGCCACAGACTCTGAGGGCTTTGGAGCGCCAGCCAAGAGTGCATTCCTTGGGGATCTGCGGAGCTTGACGAGCCCCAACACCGCTCTTTCGGGACCGGGGCCTCCGGGGGTGATCGCCTGGGGGGGAAGTGTGGGGCGGCAAAGGAGGGTGGGCTGGGGAGGAGGCCATGGAGGTGTGGACGATTGCCGCAAACTTGCCTGGAGGTTGGCAACCCTGTAATTGGTGGGGGGGGGGCGCCAGAAGGTAGCCTCGCCGAGGGTACAAAAAACCCTGGAGCCGGCCCTGACCACATCCCCACTGAGCTCCCTCCCCTCCCCAAACTCCACTCTCCCCAGGCACCCCCGCCAAATCTCCAGGAATTTCCCAAGCTGGAATTGGCAAACCAAACCCAGAAGTAAGTCCCACTGAGTTCACAGTGGCTTCCTCTCCAATAAGTGCACTTAGGTTTGCAATTTAATGGGCAAATATACCACCTCTGCAGCAATTATCTGAATGTACAGTAGCCTACAATTCTAGAAAGCAACTCCGTTTTTAAATATAGCTTTCAAGAAAGCATGAGTGTCTCCTGATGATCATTTATTTGCATAGGTCATGTATAACTTGTGCTCATTAGGTGCTGAACATCAATATGTTTTTCCTCTAGGAAATACTGCTACTTAAAGACCCCAAGAAAGAAGCTGAATCCTAAAAAAAAAAAAAAAATGACACTAGCAACTTGCATTCAAAAGAAAAAGAAGTTAGAGGGACAAAATGTGAGTAAGGAGGCAAGTACCAGAAAACAGGACCATCCCTGGTAAAATTGATGCATTTCTCCCAATAATAGTGGAATCGTGTGCTATGGTAGAATGTGCAAAAGAATTTCGTACTCTTTGCTTTCATTTAGGTCCCACCCTTTCTCCCAGGAGCTTGTAACAACATATGAAAATACTCTGATTTCATTCTGAAAAGAACTCTGTTGGGTAGGGTAGGCTGAGAGAGATAGTGGCTGATCCAAGGTCAACTGGACAGCAAGATTATCATAACTGAGCCGGGACTGGAATCTACACCTCCCCTATGTAAATCAATCCAAGAAATGTTATCCACTATCTGATACACCACACAGACTCATAAAATAGATTAAGCGGGGGGAAAACAAGTGAAAGATGTAGCGAAAGATTCAAGTACTTACTTGAAAATCATGCAAAGAAGGTGGGTTGGAAAGAATGCTTGTTGTCCTGATGGGATCTCTGGCTTGCTAAATAGGAAGAGAGAAAATCCAGTCTGATGTGGCGCTTTTCACTGCACTGATCATTAAACAGCTAAAGCCTAATATAAACAGTAGGAGGGGCTGACTCGTTTAGCATAATAATAGGTTTCAACTTGAAAAAAATGTAACGAGGGCAGTCATCGTTACATTTTCCCTGTTGCTAAGGCTGACTTTCATAGTGCTAAGATATCACTGGACTGGATCCATCCAAAAAAGTTATCAAAATTGATTTTGAAGGTCAAAGTCATTCTGAAAGTTGCTCATGGCTCATAGACCAAAGCTGCAAGCAGCCACATTGGTCCAAAGAAAATCCAGAAAGAAAAGCCATGTATTACTTTTTATTATGGTGAACCCAAATAGCAGAAAACACTTTTAAGCTTTTACATTTTTCCAATACCCTTCATCTGACTGGTTGTTAAAAGTGGGGAAGGGGGCCGCAGTGGAAAAAGCAGTTTCAGGTCCAGATTATAAGGCCTCTTGTTTGATCCAAACCCCTATCTATCAAATAACCAAATCAGGAGAGCAAAAAACTGTCAACTGGATTCACTGTAAAAATAAAGAAGGCTTTGAAGATCATCTGATGCAATAGCTTATTCCCACCCAGGTGTGTTCTGCGTGATTAATTCTGTCTGAAGCAATCATTACCTATCGTTAGTCAACATTTAAAAAAAACCAAGAGATTCCACCTTCTTTAAAGAATTTTTCCATGTTTGACAGTTAGGAAATGTGTCTTACAGCCCACATGTAAGCCTATTTATTCTGAAGGAACTTCCATGAACTTCAGTAGGGCTTACTCCCAAGTATATGCTTAGGATTGCACTCTTAAATCTTTTTCTGCTGGCTTGACTGTTTTCCTTCATGTGAAACTCATCAGATGCAATCCAGAAGCTATGCTGTTTCACTAATACTAGCTATGGAAAAAGAAATAATATTGTGGCCTCATGAATATCTCCCTCCTATAACTGCCAATGATAGATTAGTGACCCTGGAGACTGCCAGTGTTATTTCTTGTCCTACTGCAGTGGTAAAATATGGTAACTAGTTGCTGCCTTTATCATGAGCCCAAGGTACTTATCCTGTTTTGTATACTTTTTCATGAGGCTTCAAAAGGACCTCTTTGTGCACTTCAGCACTGATGTCGAACACATTCATTCTGTTTTGACTCATTCTAGCTTTTAGTGTTTTTGATGCAACAAACATGAAATTAAGCAAACTCAGGAGCACAACTGAAGACAGGAGGGCCTGGCATGATGTGGTCCATGGGATAGTGAAGAGTCGGACTCGACTGTGTGACTGAACAACAACAAAAAGTTTTACAGACAGCAAATCAAGTGGTTGATAATGTCCATGAGGTCCACCTGTTTTGGTTTTCACTGCCACTGTTGCCACAATGTTTGGTCCTTCACATCCTGTGAGTGCTCAGTTCAAGGAATCATATAAGCAAACCATTATTACTCTGGCTCTTCCAGTGTAAGAATGTAATGTAACGTAAGAAGGAACAGAGCAATACTTACAATGAAGGCTTTAATTGTTGCAAAGCCATCTCGAATTTCATTAATGTTCACTGAAAAAACACAAGGTCCAAAATAGAAAAATCTGTTCCCAATGACTGGCACCAAGTACAAGGCCCATGTTGTGAATAGAAGAAAGACAGATTGGCTGTAGAAAACTTTCATGGCACTGGAGAAAGACCTCTCTTTGGCTAAGATATTTTCCTGTTAACAACAAAAAAAAAGCTCCTGAATTATCTTGCTTTTGTGTCTTGACTATCGTATCAAGCTCTACCTAGGGGGGCATGAAACACAGCATATAGCTGGTCATCAGGAATTTGCACTCAGGAAATCTCTCCCTTATATATAAAGCCGTAGTGGGGCCCAACGTTCCAATTCACACCAACAGTGTTTGGAGGCTTGAACTGTCAGTCAGAAGATGCTGGCTGGGTTGCCTGGCTGCTTTGTGTAGTCCTGCCCACATCAGCCCCGGCCAGCTCAGTCTGCTCCGGGCCTCTGACAGGAGAGGACCATCTGCAGACTGAGCGCAGAGACGGGGCTTCTACAGCTGGGCCGCTTCAGCCCACTCTTCTCTGATTGGGCCAGTGTTTCAAGATCATTTGACAGGGCTCTTTTTGGGCAGGAACGCACAGGAACGGAGTTCCGGCTGGCTCCCAAGTTGACCACACCCAGCAGGAACTCATTAGCATAATAGGCCACACCCAACAGCAGAAACTCATTAGGATTGGCTACATTAGGGGTGTGTGGCCTAACATGCAAAGGAGTTCCTGCTACAAAAAAGCCCTGGGTTTTGACAACAAACAAGGTAAACAGAATAACAAGCAAAAAATGGGTGTAGCTGGA
Organism: Gekko japonicus; assembly: GCF_001447785.1. Taxonomy (NCBI): domain Eukaryota; kingdom Metazoa; phylum Chordata; class Lepidosauria; order Squamata; family Gekkonidae; genus Gekko; species Gekko japonicus. The sequence continues at coordinate 658,323 of NW_015161416.1, read as the reverse complement.
TAACCACACTTCTGGTAACATGTGGGTGCAGCCTAATGTGGTAATGAGCTGTGCTGTCAGGGGTGTGGCCTAATATGCTAATGAGTTCCTGCTGTTGGGTGTGGCCTATTATGCTAATGAGTTCCTGCTGGGCTTCTCCTATAAAAAGAGTCCTGCATTTGCATATGGAAGCTGATTGGACTTCACTCCATTCCACACCTCAAAATCCCCCCCGCAAGAATGGTCAGTTGCATATGGGACCTGGTGTATTCTGAGGTAAAATATGTCCTCACTCACAACACATCACTTCCCCTTCAACAGAAACAAACCCAATAACACAATCATGCCACACCACAAAAAAGACAGATCACACCACAAGCAGAATACCACAAGGCAAAAAATGATAGGAAAAGGTGCCAGCAGTCACCCCATTACTGCCACAGATATGTACCAGAAAGCGCTTCAGAGGATGGTGTGCAGGTCCCAGGTTCATGTTTTAAAAGCTGCTTGGGGGATTA
>NW_015161416.1:657310-657691 GCF_001447785.1 Gekko japonicus | reverse complement strand
AGGGAGAGGCTGTGTGTGTGTGGGGGGGGGGATGTAAACCTGAAGACAGACAGGCAGATAAAGGTAGGCTGATGGTTGCATGGAGACAATCTCCAGGTGACAGCTGGAGAGCTCTTAAAGCTCTGGTGCTAATTCAAAGTGCTGGGGATGTATATCATGTGTTGCATTCTGGCAGGGGACGCTGTGAGTGTAGAAAACGATTTATCGACAGAGTAGTGTTTTGGAAAATCTTTAGGAATTGTTTGGTGCATTTACCATGGGGCACCCACCCAGAGCCTCTGGCATTTTCTCACTCTGCTGGCATCAAAACCAATTTAAGGCAAAATACAGATATGGAGACTTTTCCATCCTCCTTTGCATCAATTTGTCTTTGTTGGCAAT
>NW_015161416.1:609550-657156 GCF_001447785.1 Gekko japonicus | reverse complement strand
ATCCACCCCCCCAATCTCCAGGTATTTCCCTCCTTACTTTCCCCTCAGTGCCTGTTGGTAGGCAACTAAGATTGGTCCTGTCACCTATTTTGGCCTTTGGGAGAAAACACATTGGGGCCAGTCCTGATAGGGTTGCCAACTCCAGATGGGAAATTCCTGGAGATTTGAGGGATGGAGCCTGAAGAGAGTGAGGTTTGAGGAGGGGTGGGACCTCAGACAGGTACAATGCCATAGACTCCACCCTCCAAACCAGTGAGTCCCTCATGGGGAACCATTGCTGCCAAACTCCAGGTGAGGGCTGGAGACCACTCAGAATTACAACTGCTCTGCAGAAGGGAGGGCAGACGTCAGCTGAAGTCAAAGGGGCAGATAATGGTAGGTTGATGGTTAGCTGGGAAGGAGATGGGGTTGCCAACTCCAGGCTGGCAAATTCCTGGGGATTTGAAGGGTGGAGCCTGGAGAGGGTGGGGTTTGCAGAGGCGTGGGACCTCAGACAGGTAGAATGCCATAGACTCCACCCTCCAAACCAGCAATTTCGTCCTGGGTAACAATTGTTGCCAATCTCCAGGTGAGGGCTAGAGATCACTCAAAATTACAACTGCTCTTCAGGTAGCAGAGATCAGTTCCTCTGGAGAAAACAGTGGACTCTGTCATTATACCCTGCTGAGGTCACCACAGCAAATTGACACTGTTTGCCCAAAGCCAGAGCACTCTCCCAGAGCCTCTTTCTAGATCTCGTTGTATTTATTTCCACAATGGGCCTTATTCCTAGTTACTAATAAGGATCTGACCCATACCATGCAATTTTTATAAATCTAGTAAATGGCTTAAGTCCAAACTTAATTATTTCCAACATTCTGGAGCAGTCGAAAATTTTATACGTTATTATGGCACATTGCTATCTGGTTTATATTTATAAGCATGAGGAAGGACAGTAAGGGGAGGGAGCAGGCCTGTGGCCAGGATTTTTTTTAAACAAGGGGGCCTTTTAAAAAGTTGGGGGGCAATGAAATTCACAGCCTCCTTCCCGCTTCTCCCTCAAAGCATTTAAAGTGACCCTTTTAATGCTTTGGGGGAGAAGCAAGGGCCGCGTGCCTGGACTCCAAGCTGTGAATTCATGGCAGCATCCCAAGCCCCCCCCCAGCTTCTTCCCAAAAGTCGGGGGGCTTGGGAGGGAGTCGGAGGAGTGGGGCCCAGGAGGCCCCACTGTAGCTATGGGCCTGGAAGGGAGTGACTCAGCAAATATGTGCCTAACAGATATCATCCAATCAGAATAGATAACTGATGTTTTTGCCAATCATGGATTTCCCAGTTGGCATTTCTATAATTAGCATTTCTACTTTTTGATGGTCTTTGCACCTTCTCAATCACTTTGGAAGACTTTCTGATTATATCTAAACATAAGACCTGCATTTGTGTAAAATCTGAGTAGTTTCTTTTAGGCAGTCACTTTGCTTGTACATGCTGGCAGACAGAGCAGATTGAGAAGGAATGGAGTTGAGGTTACCACTTCTGCCCTCTGTGCAACAGGTGGCTAGTCAACAAGATATTTAGAGGACAGAGCTGAACAGTTTGATTGCATATTTGACAGGCAGGCAGAGCTGCAGAGACCAAGAGACAGAGAGGCACAGGCTTTGTCCCTGATGTCCAGTGATAGGCAGTCCACCTATCCGGCAGACCAGTATTCCCTCTAAGGTGAGTTAGTGTGAGCTAGCTCACAGTTTTTTTAGCCTCTGGCTCACACATTTTTGTCTTAGCTCAGGAAGGATGGCTCCAGAGGAAACTAATTTATGCAGTAGCCAAATCGCTCGCCCCCAGCTTTAATGCCAGTAGCTCACAAAGTAGAATTTTTGCTCACAAGACTCCACAGCTTAGAGGGAGCATTGCTGCAGACTGGGGGAGAACAAAGGAAAAGGTTTAAGGCTTCCAATTAACTACCACCCTGTACTTGCATAGTATCCTGTTTACATTGGCCTGTGTCCATGAAAAACTGCTCTATGTGCTGCATAACTGCTTTGCATGGCTAGCAACCCAGTTTAAACAAGATGCTGTGTGAATGCAAAGCCCTGTGGGTGAGTGGTCCCCCCCCCCCCGATCATCATGTTATATTCAAGACTGATAGTGAACAGCACACATAACTTGGGAGGTGCAAGTGAGATTTGTGTTTGTGAAGGATCTGATCAGAATCAAAGGTCTTTCAGATATATTTAGGATACTGAAAAGTACTAGAGCTTTCAGGGGCCCAATATGCACAAATCCAGTCCTTCAGGTGTAAAGCAGGGGAATGGGCATTCTGCTCTTTGAAGCATATGTTCTCCCAGCCTGACTGATATGGGAAGCCAGATGGAATGAGATAAATGCTGTGTTGGGTGGCTTACTAAATAAGCCTGGTCTCAGTGACATCAGCTAATCTAAAATCTGGCAGGGGCAGAGTAGGTGCTATTATTCAGTTTAGATCAGCAAGCACCCTGAGCAACAGAGGTAACCAAACCAGACACTACAGGATAACTGGCAGAAGGGTCAGGGAAAGCAATTCTCTCAGTGTTGGTCATCATCACCTAAACACACATGCTAATTGGCATGGAGGAAAGATGCTGGTGTCTAGCATCTCTCAACTCAGTTTGGCATGCAGGCAAAGAGGAGGGAAGAACAACTACTTTACTGCTCCAAGCTTTGAGTCAGAGTAGGTCAAACCATTACTCTGGCAGACCCACTGGATAGATGTTAAGGAACCTGCACTACAGATGGAAAAGAGTTAATATGTTTCAGTTCATTCATGTAATAATTAATTAACTAACCTAGTTAAGCTCAAGTTGGTGTCTGAGCTTTTCTTTTGGGAACTGGGAGCAATGGGGCATACAAGGACCACCCTCTGACTTTCTGGCTGTTCCCTCCATTGTCATATCAGTTCTTCTTACTTTATAGGGAGTACAAAAAAAGCCTTTGCCTCTTTTGTAATAGATGCCAGGCAATGGGCTTAAGAAGGAGGATGAGACATAGCCAAAATCTCTGCCTCTATCTCTGTCACCCCCTGCGTTCTTTCTTCTGGGAGGAATAAATGAAGCATTGTCCTGCTTCTATCATCAAGCTACTATCCAATAGCTATAGTAGCTCCAGCAAGGAGTGCCCCTGCTTGTATTCTCAAGTCAGTGAGACAACATGGTGCACAGAAATACTGATGAGTATATGTGGTGTGAACATGGGCTAAGCATTCTTTATCAAGCATGTGCCTGTCAGGCACATATCTCTGGAATCACTCTCTCTTCTTTCTGCCACTGCTGTATCCCTTGCTGCCATGACAACGGAAATGTAAATACCCAAATAGCCAAATCTGGCCTACATGGGATCTGAAAGTCAGAGGCAATGCCATTCAGATTAGTTACCCTTCCAAGGTTAATGAAATAAGTGTGTTCAGATCACTGTGTTTTGAATACACGTCTGCAGAAATGGCTATCTGGTTAAGTTTGTTAATTTTCTAGCTTTAATTCAGATATTAAAAATGCAAATCAAACATTAAAAATGACAGTAGAGCCTAATACAAATACAATTTCCTTTTTTGCACCCCCCCTTACTGGCTGTTATTGGACACCCAATGCTGGCGTAGATGGACATTGGTGTGATCTGACAAGCAAATTCTTATTATTTTACCAGATATTTTCAGCATTTTCCAACACATTTTTGGCCATGCCACAGCTCCTCTGGGATTTTCCCTTTATATCTTAAAGCATGACTGTGCTCCACAATCACAGCTGCCCATACTCCTATATGCAAATACATATTTTCATCTGAAAATTTAGCATTAGTCACTGTCAAACATTGTGGCTGAAATTAAATAAAACATCCAAGAGAAGAAAAACATTGTTGGGCAGTTTTAAAATCAATGCAAAAGCATTATTCTTGTGCAAAGTGATGCACATCTAGAATGATAACGGAGTCTAACCATGCACATAAACGTCTGGGTTGCAAGCTGACTTTGAGTGCTCAAGAAATACTGTCTGAATTAATTGTAGAAAGCTCGCTGAAATTAACACAGTAAGCTTCAGCAATATAGGCTTGGATCCTATAAATCATGAACAGAGTGGAATTCATGGAAAGGATCTTTACTAACTTCCCTTTCCCACTAGAGCACCTCAATTCACTCCTGAGGGACAGAGGACCCTCGGGAGCAGCATCCTGAGCATTTGGTTGAAGACTGATTACCCCAAGACTGATATGCCAAAGGACTTCTTGTCCATCCTGTATGAAATCAGGTACATGCCTTACCCACTGGTATGCCTTTCATGCAGTAATCCAGTACTAATTCTGGAGGATCAGACCTTTCTTCTCTCCTTTGAAAATCATAGAAAGCGGATAGCTGCTACTTTAATCTTTGCATGCTGTAGTATAATTGAAATGTTTGCTGCTGGTGAACAACTAATATCTTCCAAATAAGATTAACTAGATACAAATGTGTCTGTATAATCACATATTTAGTAGGCAACAAGGTGCGCAGATAATTACAGAAAGGTAAGCCAAATTCATAGATATATATCACTCATAGTGTCTTACCTTATGCTCTGATGTGTAGCCACTTGCCTCTTGATTTGCTGTTGAATCTGAAAACGTCTGATCATTTTATATAGGTGAGGAGCGGAAATCAGCCTTAAGGTTTTTTCCCCCATTTCTTTTCTCGGTACTGCGTTTCCAGGTATATTTCCTGCACGCAAAAGTGAGAATATGCAGAGTTTCCTTTTAAGGATTCTAAAATGAAAATCAAACTTCTTATAGCCCAGCCTTTCAGTTTCACCTGTTGGCTTACAAATGTCTATTGGCAGTTAGCTCCAATATCTTATTGCTTTCCTGTTGCCTTTCAAGAACAGTGCTGCTCAGCAGCTACTCTTTAGCAAGTTGCCTTGTTTCTCCTTGGTGGTTGGGGGTCAGACTGACATGACTTTTCATGGCCATTTCAGAGGGAGAGGGGGGAAAACTCTACAAAGCAGACAGATGAAACTAGCCCAGCTACAGATATGTAATGCATATATTTTTTTTACCCAGAAAATCCAGATGGGTGCAAAAAGTGATATAACTCAGTTCATTTTAAGATTTCATATTATTACTCTTTTAAAAATGGGTTATGCTTTGTTTATTTTAATTTTGTCTATGGGTTAAATGAATGTTCTAAGTCAATTTTAAAGATGGGCTAAATTTAATACCTATCTGTTTATACACATTAGAGTCCAGCAGTGGTAAGGATATGCACCTTTTAAATTTATTTCCTGAGAAAAGAGGCTAGATCAAAATTTGGGTTAATTAAATATGACATGAGGTTGAACACAGGCTGACCTACCTTATGTCTTACTCCTGAAACAACATGGTTGCTTTCTTAGACTAAAGGCAATGATCAGCTATACAGTCTCCTGCAGAGAATCAGGTTTTCCCATTGTCCATTTATGGTACAGTGCGAGGGGTGTGTCTTCTATACCCATTGAGCTAAAACATTCATCTCCGTTAGGATGGTCCTTGTGGAATTTCAGCCTGAGTTAATTTCTGCAACTATATCCCTGTTTTTATAAGTTTTTTAAGAAACATTTCTATGCTGGCTGATACATAATTCTGGAGGCGACATCCAATACAATAAAATTAAAATCAATCCAGTACCAATCCAATATAAATTAAAATAGTAGTTAAGACAGCTTCAGCAACACAGCAAATATTAAACCCAGTACAAAGAGTGAGGGAGAAAAGCCTCACTATGTCCACCTACCACCCAAAGCCTAGGAAAACAAGAACTACTTTACCTGGTAAATAAAGTTGGGCAAAACCCTGTTTGAAGATACTAGGTTGGATCCTGCAGAAAATCTTATGGAGGAGCTGGTAGAAATAGGGCTGGTTCACTGCCCAAGTGACCCATGTCATTGTTCAAGTGACCCACATGGTCACTCCGGGCATCATTTGACAGGGCTCCACTAGGGAGAAAGAGACAACCATGGCTTGTACCTATGGTTGCCAACCTCCAGGTGGATCCTGGAGATCACCTGAAATTACAACTGACTACGAGACAACAGAGGTCAGTTGCTCTGGAGAAAATGCCTGCTTTACAGGGTGTATGCTATGGTATTATACCTGCTGAAGTTCCCCCCCTCTCCAAACACTGCCCTTCCCGGGAGCCACCCCCAAATCTCCAGAAATTTCCCAACCAGGAGTTGGGAACCCTACATGTACCTCCCAACCTGCCTAGCTCCAGTATCCTTCAGAGAGACTCTACAGCAGGTAGAAACTGAGCAAGTGAGGCAGAAGCTTGTGCCACCACTGCTCAAAATGAGTCAAGATGCACCAGAGCATGTGCAGATCCCAGCCTTGCTCATGCAGCAGGGAGAGCATGCCTCCTTCCATGGCATGCTGTCACTGCTTGGGACAGCAAAATGAGCAGAGGTAGCCCTGGGCCAGGGATTCCCCCCTGTCTTTCCCTTCCGTGAGTAGCCTGCTTTTTGCTCTGAAAATCCTCTATGAGGACCTGGAGAACCACACAAACAGAAAACACCACAATATAGGACACTGCCGCGTTGAGGGGAAACCTGGTAAAACTGTTTCCTTCTGCCTCTTCCGCTAGTGACTTGTACAGGTTTTGAACAGTGGTGGCACAAGCTCCCACCTCACTTGCTCAGCTTCTACCTGCTGTAGTCTCTCTCTGAAGGACTGCACTGCAGAACCCTGTATTGTTGTGCATTTTGCCTGTGAAGCTCTTCCAATCCTCAGAGGTTGCTCGGAGATGGGGAAAGTGGGGGAAAATCCATTCTGCCATTTCCTTTGGTGAGTTTTTCCATTGGACTCCACCCACTTTGAGGGAGACCTGAGCCTCAACAGACAAGATGCCACAACCAAGAACCACCTGTCTCTAGTAGCCACCCACTCCATCTCACAAGGTAAGAACACCGTGTAGGGCCTCTGTTGGTTGGTCATATTCAAATGGGAGCAGACAGGCTTTCAGATCCTCATGCTGCAGGCTATTTCATCCAAATATTAAAATTACGAGCACCTTGAGTTGCACCCATAAATCAATCAGCAACTGGTGAAGTTCTTCCAGTACCACTGAGTTCTTCCTACTTACCTGTTTATGTCAACATTTTTACAGCAGTGTTTTAGAGCAACTGAAGATATCCTATGGTCTTCAAAGGCAATCCCATGTAAAGTGGATTGCAGCAGTCTAATCTGGATGTGATCAGAGTACAGATAACTGTGACCAAATCATAGTTCTTCAAGCAGGCGCAGCTGGTTAAGCAACCAAAGCTATAATATACCAATATTATCAAGCACTCAGCATAAAGGTTGACTTCCTTAGGCTGCAGTAACCAAAGCACATCCAAGCAGTTGTGACAAAACTGTGTTCTAATTATATTCTTTGACTGTTCTGCAGGAATATTCCTAGCAACCTTTTTGCCCCTTTTAGGCTGCCAAAGCCTATTACCAGCTTGCCTCTTCCTCAGTTCCACTCTCAGCACCTGTCTTCTCTCTCCAGCCACATAATTCTGGTAGTTTGCCAATGAGTACAACTAAAGCCTTTGCCCCTGCCTAGCACACAAACACAGTCCCAGAGAACAAATTGTTCATGCAAACAATTTGCAAGTTCATATAGCATAGGAAGACCTCCCAGAACCTCATATAGAATAGGAAGACCTCCCAAAACCCAAACTGCGCAGTGATTGGTGGGAAGTTGAAACACTGTACACAAAAAGTCTCATCAAGATAACCTTGTTTGGCAGGAACATCAACTACATGTTCTGGTTGGACGATATCTTTGTCAGGCACATATCTGCTGAGTCGCTCTCTCCCTTCTCTCTGCTGAATGGCAACCAAAACCAGACAACAAGGCAGAAGAACAACTGTCAGATTTGAGGATTTCTGACTACTCATGAAAGCTGGAAATAATTCCTTTCAGATTGAACGAGTATATAACATTAAAGAATGAGTATGGTTCAGATTTCATCTTAATTAATAAAGTTCTCATTGCACATCAGGGATATATGAATGTCCTGAGTGGGAAAATTCCATGTCAAAAATGGGACTTTTAAAAAACTGAAACTGTATTCATGAAATTTGGTAACATCCTTAATGTTCACTACAGGGAAATTGTACTGGAAAAAACTAAAAGTGATGGTGCTCAAAGTGTTTTATCCACACTCTGCCTATTCATCAAGCCCGTCCAATATGAGCTCTACCCAGCCCAATCCCCTTCAGTTTCCCCAACCTTTGTACAAAGAACTGGCATACTTTGAACAAATCAGAAGAGTTGCAGAGGCAATCAATTTACTTCTCTACCCACTCTATCAGCCACGTATTGGGGTAAACTATACATGCACAGGAAATCATTCCTGAGTCATTTGGTCAGTTTGAGTTAGATAATCATTGACTTTTTTCAGTTTCTTATTGGAAAAATGGGCAAGAAATAGGTAGGGGGTAAAGGTAGGTAGGAATTTTCTATTATTTCTGAGTGCACACCTTCTAGCAAAGTACGGCAGACTCCACATACAAACTGGTCCTTTTCGCATTTGCCTGCCACTCCAGATTTTCTCAGTGTTTGAGTCAAGGCAATTTAAGTCCACTGCAAAACAGCATCCAAATAACCCGGGGCAACGGCAGGCTGAAACCGGGCTGACCACTGAAGGGAGGTAATGTAATGCAGAATGGGGGGGAAACCCAGAATAAAAGAAGATTGAACTCGATTTTATGGCAGAATGGGGGGGGGGGAACCTGAATTTAAAAGAAGGTTAAATTCGATTTTAATGCAGAACACCGTGGAGGACACCGTGGATTAAAAGGAGAGTGCAAGAAGGACCACTACGCAGTTTCAAATCCTGTTAATAGTCAATTACGGTATATTTAAATCTGTTTTGACGTGTGAAGTATAGAATTCAGTCTAGTTCATATGAGTGGCTCTGAATACAGGAGCAGTGATGTGGTTGCTATTCTCATTAAAAATCACCTCAGGCCTTACATATCAGGTATCCCTGCTCCAAAGAGGAAAAAAAACACTCCTTTTATTCCTATTCTATCAAAATATGAAATAACCACTGTTCATTTGTATGCTTGTATTCAGGAACCTTCTTGAATAGGTCTGAACCCAAATAGGGTGGAGGGTGCTTTATGTGATATCCTAGGGGGGGAAATGTGCCAGGAGTGGGGAACTAGGCAGATAGAGAAGATAGGAAGAACAACACAGACACATCATAGCAGAGAAATCCAGGCCATTAATTTATAGAAGAAAAACTAGCAAGAGAGTGGTACTGAAGGAAAAGGCAAGTGGAGATATAACTACCACATATTGAAAATAAAAACAGGAAAAAGGCACAGTGAAGGTACTGGGTATATTTGAGGCGCCTCAGTTTTGTGCTCAATATATTTATTAACAAACATTCCATGCAGTCCAATTTTTAATCGGTCATTTGGCTGAGTTGCCTCATTCCATTCTACTGAGTTGACCTTATCATGGCCCCAAACATACTGATTAAGAGTCAGTGTGCTTACATGGATATTTCAAAGCACAGACATTAATCTTGATGCTTGAGGAACGCTATTTCTTAGCCTGGGGGGACCACTACCTTTATGGCTTAAATTAATAGCAGCAGCACTCTTGCAGCAGACTCGATGCCCTCACTCATGATTCAACTCTCAATCATCTTTTGTTCAAAGAACAGATTTTTACATACACTCAGATATTTCAGAAAATTCTAACTTTCACTGAAGACTCAGGTAAATACTTTTCAAATTAATTTTCAGTTTAGCTAGTAATCCTTTTTTTTCCACTGGTTCTGTTCATGGCTTCACAAGAGGTATAAGCAATCCGCCGAGGACCTGGATGGATGCACATGTGGCTCAACTTCAGCCCTCTTCCTTCTTCCCTTCTTCTTCCCTGTTTGGTTCCTGCCCTAAGATACGTACATCACCACATGAAACTAGCCATTATTTTAAGTAGAAAGGCCTCTGTGTAGCTCTCATATATACAACCAACCATTCTTCTCATATCCATGGTGCCAATACAGAGGTTCTCATGCCAGCAGGAAGGGGGAAGCAGGAGGAGTCCCACCACATGCATGCAGCTACACATGTGACTCTAGTGATGGGGTGGATTGACAGAGTGGATTGGCTATTTTGCTCACCAGGGATGTGCTCCCATGGGCCAATGTTGGAGAAGAGCAGCAGCAGCATGGGAGGAGCCAATGGTTTGCCTGTCGCTTCTTGAGCTGGAGCTTGGGGCTGTGAATGCTCAGCTTTGACCCAACTGCCTGAGCAGTGCTATGGAAGGGGACGGCTACCTAACACTTCCTCCTGGAGAGCTCCCGGCTGGCCAGATGAAAGCTGAGCAGCAGGTCCCATCAAGTTGTTATGGAGATGGTAAGTGCTTCATTTGTTGCTTCCAATGCAGCTTGGGAGTGCTTGCTTTTGATGGCCCCCAGCAGCTCGGTAAGGGAAGGAGCAGGCAAACATGCACAGTTCATAAATGCCCCCAGGACATCTTTCCATGGGGGGAGCCCTCCAAGCATGAGCAACTGGAGGAACAGTTTTGTGTTGCTTTGAATTTGTGGTTTATGTGATCATGCTCTGCATTCTAAGTTACTGTTACTGCCTTTTTTAAAAAGAGAGAGAGCCCTCAGGAAACTCTCAGCTTATAAACTGAGATACTCCATAGCAAGCTAGGGAAAGGACTCTGTTGTGCTTCCTCCTTTAGCTGCAGTTTATTCCTCATACGCATACATCCCAAGGATTTGAGTCATCATAAGTACTCTTCTCCCATTTGCACCCCTGCATGATGGATCCCCGGTGGTGGTGCCGATATGTGTTGATGTTGACCCAGCAAAGTGTGCTGCAAATGAAGGAACCCTGAAACTCATCTTGCACCCCAGGCAGCAGTGTTACCTGCATAGAAAGTAACAGAAGGCGTAAGCCAATGGTCACCTCTTCTTATTCCTCTGTCAAGGTGGTGCCCCTATGAGCTGCTTGGGCATTGAAGCAGCTGTGCTCCAGCTGCTATCTGGGGATTATAGTGCTCTGCCATACGGGTCCGCTAGAAGGATGACTCTGCATGCACTCACTTGAAATACAGTATATAAATACCAAATATAATAATTGTTAACACTGTTGTTCCTCTCCAAGAGGTGAGGAGAGTATTTGGAGATCTCCTCTAACTTCATTGCATGATCCACCTTTAGATGTGCAGCCCATTGTTATCAGGGTCTAAGCCCTTTACCATTATGCTTTTCCCCCCAGGGCTGTTTTGATTTCTCAGTACAGCCCTGGAGGAGGAAGAGTAAGAAGGGTGGACTATACCCAAAGGTTCAGTGAAACTTAAATGAAAGGAGAGAAATGTAATTCCAGATCTGATGTGTTTTCATCTATTACATACTTTTATTTGCAATCCTGTTTCTGAAGAATGGCTACAACTCAAATTTCAAATCATTCTTCGGGATTAAGCCTAACAATGTGATTTCCTTAACAGTCTACTCGTCACAATCCTTTTTGTAGAATGAAGCAGTTTGGCAGCCTGAAAGTTTATTTTGTGTTTTGTTCTTTAAAAACATAGGTACCTGTAGCATTTTGAAATTACAAACCGTAAATTAAATAGACTGATCCAAAACAAGATAGTGTTCACTTATTCGGAGTCAAGGAGGCTGGGTACAGCTGGCACCTTCCTCCATGGATTATTTAGCACAGCAGAGTGCAGCCAGGAGAATGAGAGAAGTTGCTCAAGGAAAAAGTGTCAATGAGATGAGGGGGTTTTCCATAACAATCAGTTGTTTGGATGGTGCCATCTCTGCTGATCCTGTTACACCTAGGTTTGCCTTTGAACTAGGAATGATCTGCTTACAGGTTGGCATAATCTTTGTGACCTGATTCATAGTGCCAGACACCTTGGAAAACCTTCCTTTGCCTTAGGTGGATTTAAAGTATTAATTGATCCCTTTGAGAGTTTCCTTCTTTCCTCATATCAGTTACTACTCTGCTGCAAGGGAAATGGAAAATCATAGGTGTCAAAGAGTCTGCAGGAAATGCAGAGGGGATGACAGGTTGCAGGACCAATTGCCATTGGATTAAGATCTACCCCATCTTGCGATAAATGGAGCACTGACACTTTGTTGTTGTATTGTGGCCCTGTTCACACGGAGCATTTGCCCCGCTGAAGGCACGGGAGTCCCCTGGATCTTCCGGGCATGATCACACCACAACATCTGGGAAGCGCAGTGCTCCCGCAGCAAACCCGTGGCTTCCCGCCAAAGATGCGGCTTTAAAAAATAGTACTTACGAGGTCTAGTTTCCGGAAACCGCGGGCCAAGGGCGGGCATCTGATCACATTTCCAGTGGAATTACGTGGCATCCGGCGCCCACCGATGTTCGTCGCAAACGGGGGGGGGTTCTCCCAAATCTCCTCAGGATGTGCAAAAGCGCCCAACAGCGCATGCACACAAAGAGCGATTGCTAGTGTGATCGCGCGGCACGGCTTCTTTACCATGCTGCAGGATACTCGTGTGATCGGCATCTCCCCCTGACCACGGGACCTCGTGTGATCGGGCGGCCGCACGTTATTTTCCTCTGGGGCAAACAGCCATGCTTCCCCCCGCATTTTCCAGCCCGTGTGACCGCCGCCTATATTGTTTTACTGTTTTAGGCTGTTTTTCCGTTTCAACTCTGGCACTTGTGCCTTGTTGTTAGCCACCCTGAGCCTTCGGGGAAGGCGGGATATAAATCCAAAAATAAATAAATAAATAAATAAAATTGATTGTCAAATTCTCAGACTCTTGGGGTGTCAAAGAGTCTGCAAGACGTTCTGCGGGAGACTGTTAGGAAGAGTGGTAGAAAAATGTTGATTTTAAAGCATGTGTGCCAGAATCTCAATCATCTGGGACTGAACAGCTCAATGATGCTGAGCTCAGAATAATCCATGGAAATTCTCTGCCTCATTCTTTCACAGAATCCAACAGCACCTACTACCGTAACCCTGCATGGCAAAATGCAGTAGGAATGACTGATTTTTTTTAATTTGAGGGTAGAAGCTTGCTTCTTATGTTTCTTACACAGTCCTTCTTGTGGTTGGCATTCTAGGAGACTGTGTCTTAAATTCCAAATAACATGAGTGCAGAAGATTCCACAGAAAATATACCAGTGTAATCCTGTGCATAGTTACTCCAGTCTAAGCCTGTGGAAATGGATGAGTTTAGACTGAAGTAATGCTTTACAGGATTGATAATCTCCTAACCTCCCCTTCCTGCTGTAGCCTACCATGCCTCAAAAAATTCTGTTGGGGAGGACATCAATAAACCTGCAAGGGGGGGGGGAGTCAGATTTATTCCAAAACCAACAGGTATTGAATACCTTTTAAAAATGTTTGATCACCAGCTATTCTAATGCATTGTCTGCTTACCAGTTACAACTTGCAACTCATGATCTATTTGCCAGTTGCCATCAACATAGTTGAACGTCCACCAAATTGTTCAATGGGGTTTGGACAATTCATATGTCTTCAGTTATGCTAAAAAGCCAATTGCACCTGAATGATCTCATAGAGCTTTCCCATAGAGTCTCTCTTCCCCCAGCAGCCACTGTGTCCACCACCACTTTTCTCATCTCCCACCCAGCAATTTGCCACATTTTAAAGTAAAAAAAAATAAATCAGTGACTTACAAGAATGATGTGTCTCTGTGCCCTTTATGGCTACCTGACTCAGTGTTCATTATCAATGAAAAAAATGCAACATGTCCAAATGAAGATGAAGATTCTTGCACTGTCTTGTTATCAATCTATTTTCCTCTGCCTCAGCAAAATTCTTATTGTTAAAAGTTTGTTCCACTAATAAAACAGCATGTCAGGACTACGTGTTCTGTTCTTGACCCATCACACCCAGATTACTTGGTGTTTCCTGATCAGAAATGCAGATGTAATTTAAAAGATGCATTCTTAAATGTGTATGTGCAAAGAAGGTGCAAACCAAGAATTATCTGTGCTCAAAAATCAAATCACTTTAATGACCTGACCATGAACCTGGGAGATATATGCCTTCTGTATTTGAGAAGGTTCTGTACGCTGAATGTGCCCGGGCAAAAGCTACAGAAAGCTGCAACACGTAGGATATAAAATGTAAGCTATTTGCCACAGCTTGGCCTGCCATGACCCTGTAACACATGAAGCAACTTATTCAGTACAGCCTTAGAAGTGGTTACAGTGCAGATGCAAATCCACCTGACATTGAGTTTGAGTTGAACTTCAAACAAAAACGTCAAGGGGATCCAATCAGGGGTCTGAGTTGTGTGTAAATGATCAATAAGTTCAAATGGGGATTCCACTCACACTGAAGTTCTCAACATGTTTATATTTTTGGAAGATTTCTTGTCCGTAGAGTAGCCAGATTGTGAATACTTTGCAAACTGAGTCTGAAATATATTTAATAGAATTTGGTATTCTGTTCTAAGGAGAATCTAAGGAGAATTTAATCCAGCTGTGTATTTTTGTAGGTTTCATACCACATTCATATGTTTGATTGGCAATTTCCTCAGCATTATAAATGACAAGTGGAGACCCGCAAGAAACTTGAGGGATGGTTATCCTGTTCCTCACGCCTGTGCTTCCTCCTGTCTCCCCCTACCTCTTTCTCCCTTCTCCCCCCCTCCAATGTATGGTTTGGAGGGTGGAGTCTATGGCATTATACTGGTCTGTAGTTTCTCCCCTCCTCAAATCCCACCCTCCCCAGGCTCCACCCCTCAAATGTCCAGGAATTTGCCAACCTGGAGTTGGGAACTCCATTTCCTTCCCACCTAACAGCCAACCTACCTTTATCTGCCTCTCTGTCTTCAACTTTCCATCTCCACACCCCTCCCCCACAGCCTCTACCTAGGAAAATTACAGTCTTTCTCCACAGTGGGGACCAAAGCAGCTTACATTATTCTCTCCTCTTTTTTATCTGCACAACAACCCTGTGAGGTTGGGTAGGCTGAAAGTATGTGACTGGTCCAAAATCACCCAATCAGCTTCCACCGCAAGATGGGGATCTGAACCTGGGTCTCGCAGACCCTAATCTGAAGCTCTAACTGTTACATCAGACTGGCTTTCATAGGGTGGCTGCTGATGAACAGTAGCAAGCAGCTGGACCTACTTGAGTCATGCAAATCATGTGGTATCAAGTCACCCAGAGGGTGCTGCCTAGGGATGCCAGCCTCCAGGTGGAACCTGGGGATGCCTGGAATTACTGCTCATCTCCAGACTACAGAGATAACTTCCCATGGAGAAAAGGATGCTTTGGAGGGTGGACTCTGTGACATTGTACCCCACTGAGGTCCCTGTCCTCCCCAGGCTCCACCCGCAAATCTCCAGGAGTTTCCCAGCCTGGACCTGGCAACCTTACCCCCCCCCCATCCCCTGTCGGTGGCCAGGGGGGGACCTGGCGACCCTAAACTGCTGCCAGGCCTAGGGTTGCCAACCTCTAAGTGGGGCCTGGAGGAACCCCCCCCCCCCGAATTTCTGGTGGTCGACCGTGTCAAACGCTGCCGACAGGTCTAACAACACCAGTGCGGCCACACCGCCTTGATCCAGATGTCTCCGGAGATCGTCAGTTAGAGCGACCAAAGCCGTCTCGGTCCCGTGACCTGGGCGGAAGCCGGACTGGTAGGGATCTAAGACTGAAGCATGTTCTAATCTCTCACCGTTGATGCCTGGAGTTAGATCCCTGCAGAGACCATTTCAAAAGGTACTGGGGAGAATTCAACCCTCCCTGAAGGGATTTTTTTACTTCTTGGATTTTTCTGCAGACACAGGAAGACTACTGACTATGTTGGAAAAGCTGTTGGGGGAGAGTGGGCTTCCTGTTAGTGGAAATAAGTATCCGCACAACACACCCTCTGTTGGACACTTGTTGGAATTGAATTAGAAAAGCTCTACATCTTTCTGGATTAGTTTATGGACTTGAGTTCCACATTTGTAACTTTTGACATCTGTAGCTGTAAGACCTGAAAAAGACACGTGAAACCAGTCCCTGTAGTATTTTAAGCCTCTGTTCATCTCAGCATCTTGTAACGTCCTGTGCACTTTAATATATGAACTGGTGTAGCCCTTAAACAGGGCTGGTGTGTATTTTGTACATTTCATTCTTTGTACACTGAGTTCCATTGTGCAAAGTGTGTTAAGCCCTTATAGCCTTTTCTAGTTGTTCAAGTATAACACAGAATTGGTTATTTACTTTTTTAGAATAATATACCATTTCAATTTTTGGAATACTAGCATTCTTTATTGTTGATAAGTGTTTACATTCAACTATAAGTCTTTTGAACTTGATCGTACACAGTGCTTTAGTTGTTCCAGATACTCTTACACATCATGGTCCTTTGGCTTTGTTACGTGATATTTAAAGAGCAGAACTAGAATATAGTTTTGTGGGTGGCACAATGAGAAGGCACAATGAGAAAAAAAACTAGAATTGACTGTGAAAATTGGAGTTGGATTAGCAGAGCACTTTCTCTTGCATTGCTCCCTGTTCCTAGGTGAAGTGTTGTATCAAACAAAAGAAGTCTTCACCCCTGAGTTGGGAACATTAACAGTGATGACAGCAAAAGCTATATGAGCCTGGACACACAGTCTCCTCCTTACAGACTTTTCCTCACACCATGTGCATTATGCTATAAAGTGGGAGCAGATCTACAGCATTTGGAGAAGAAAGGTATCCTGGAAGCAATTCCTTCCAGGATTTTGGGCCGTTTGTTTCCACAGACAAGGTAACTTAGTCAGGGGAGGCAGGTGGGGGATGGGTGGTTGGGAAGGCCCTGGCGTCCTCCTTCCCCTCCACAGTGTGGCCCAGCAGCGGCGCTCTCAGGGGAGGCGGGCAGGGTGGAGGTGGGAAGGCCATGGTGTGAGCAGGAGGCAAAATCTGTGGCTCAATGGGGTTGGGCATGGGCGCATTCTGGGTGGGCACTGCTGCGCTGTTCCCCGCCATGTCCTGGGGGCTGCCACTCGTGGCGCTGCTTTCGGCCTTCGGGGTCGCCGCGTGGTGAGCTTGCTGCCGGCCCTTGCAGCTCTGGTACAGTCCAGAGGCGGTGGGCTACTTGGGCAAGCCTGATTGGAGCCATGTGAAGGTCGCTCATTGAGTACGCAAGAGCCGCCTTGCCAGCCAGTTGCCCCTAGACTCGGCTGACCTGGCCCGTGAAGAGGTACGCAGCATGGCCATGCTTGGTTAGTGAGAGGCAGGGCTCACTCCATCGGAGAATGTGTGGTGTGGCGAGTGCCTCTCTGGGGAAGCCTGAGAGTTCTGGATCTGTGCAGAGCACGTTGCTTGTGCTGCCCAGCCCCTTTGGTAACAAAGAGAAGACAGGGGAATGGAGAGGTCTTGCGTGCCCAGGGAGCTTTGCCCAGTGTTCCTGGGCTACTCTTAGTCCCCCTGTGTAGCAACTTTCCTCCCACTGCAAGGATCAGCCTTGGGTTGTATGGCATCCTAATAAAAGTGTTGCTGAGTAGGTGCGGAGCATATACTCCCAAACAGTATACTCCCATACCATACATAACCTTTTTGCCTTTTGGGGGAGGAAGTGTGTTTCTCAAGGCAAAGTCCAGTTGGGGAAGTGGATATGGTTTGCCTGCGATGGTAGATCTGGTTTTGGAGCCAAAGTGGATTGCGTGTGTGTGTGAGAGAGAAACTAAGCGATTCAATTCTAGTCAAGGTGGAACAAAGGTTGCTCCTTCTAAGTAATGTGGGTTAGACTGAGTTGTGTGGAAATGGGGCTTCTGAGCTTTAAAAGCTTGAGCCAAAAGTTAGGAAGCCGTTTGACAGGTTTTATCAAATAGTTCCTCCAGCCCCAGAAGCTGATGTAGGGCTAGTTGGCAGGTAGTAAAACTATATCTGGGTTGTTGGGGAGTGGGCACAATGGAGTGTTCTCCCTACAGAAAAGATTGCTGTCCCTAGAAAATTAGTATGTATGTTGATACCTTCTCTTTGACATCAGGCTTTCTGTGTGCGGGGATTCTGTTGCAACTTCGTAACCTGCAGGGTTTTTTTTAAAAAAAAATACTCACCATATTTGTTTGTAGGTGCTGGTATCTTACATTAAATAGTGAACTTGTAATAGTGTTTCCTTTCACCTTGATAAGGAGGTTGTGCTCCTTGGGATCTTGAGGGACTGGTTTTGGATGCAAAAATATGATTTTTTGTTCTTGCACTTGAAATTGTTTTGTGCTTCAACAATTACTGATGGATGATGAAGGAAAAGAAATAAGATGTGGAGTCATAGTTCTGGTGAGCAAACAGTTAAACTGCAGTTACTGCGGTAAGCTTTTGTTTTCAAATCTATATTTCAAAGGCGGATTTTTTTTTCAAGTATGAAGTTTATATAAGAACATAAGAGAAGCCAATGTTGGATCAGGCCAATGGCCCATCCAGTTCAACACTCTGTCACACAGTGGCCAAAAATACCAGGTGCCATCAGGAGATCCAGCAGTGGGGCCAGGACACTAGATGCCCTCCCACTCTTGCCCCCCTGGCACCAAGAATATAGAGCATCACTTGCTCCAGACCGAGAGTTCCTATCTATACCTTGTGTCTAATAGCCATTGATGGACCTCTGCTCCATATGTTTATCCAATTCCCTCTTGAAGCCATCCATGCTTGTAGTCACCACCACCTCCTGTGGCAGTGAATTCCATGTGTTAATCACTCTTTGGGTGAAGAAGTACTTCCTTTTATCCATTCTATCACGACTGCTCAGCAATTTCATTGTCCACGAGTTCTTGTATTGTGAGAAAGGGAGAAAAGTACTTCTCTGCCTACTCTACCCCATGCATAATCTTGTAAACCTTGATCATGTCGCCCCTCACTCATCGTTTCTCCAAGCTAAAGAGCCCCAAGCGCTTTAACCTTTCTTCATAGGTAAAGCGTTCCAACCCTTTTATCTGGAACCCTAGTTTATAACTTTTATAACTTGTTTATTTTATTTTATTGCATTTTTACCCCACCCTCCCCGCGAACAGGCTTTTTCACAGTGCACCTTTTAAAGCCAGAGGCTATGGGAAAACCCCACTGCTGGATTTTCTGTTTATTCCTTTATAAAAGGAACAAAGCACACATGTCACTAGGGATCTATATTCAGCTCTCCAGATGAAACTTGTGTTTTAGTTTCAGCCCCCACCTGCATGAATTGGGGCTGGGGTATTAACTTTTCCTTCCCATGTCAATTCCATGATTGGAAATGGCTATTCTACACTGCTTTAAGCTTCAGGAGTTAGAAGGATAGGGAACCTGTATTGGTCTTTTCTTCCCTTCTCCAGTGGTGGCAGTATAGTATAGTATAAGTTTTATTCACAGTCATTGACCAACACATAATACACCGATGGCATACCTTGCAACATAAATGATACATATGACATTAAAATAGAAGCAGAATTTTAAAAGCAGGTTTTTTAAAAAGGGGGGGAACTCCATAAAAACCATAATAATTAAAATTAATAAAACTAAATCTTAATTTTCCTCTTTTTGAGCTACTATAGTTTTTCTAATTCTTAGGGCAAGCCATCCAAACCTAGCCACCCGGTTAGTAACTTCTGCTCGCCTATCCGATAAAAAACTTCTTAAAAGGCAGATTCTTTGCCTACGAGAAAGAGGAAGTGTCTTAGAGAAAGGAAGAGATTTGCGGATGTTGTTATATGCCTTACAATCAAATATTACGTGTTCTATAGACTCAATACCATCTGCACAACAGGGACATATCCTTTCTTCATAAGGAGTTTTATTAAATTTTCCTTCCAGGACTGCAGATGGGAGTACATCCCAGCACATTAGCATAAATGTTCTTCTGTAGTCCTGATTTAGTAAACAGCATAGGGGATTACTCTGTTATCTGGAGCCAAGAGGGCTCACCATTTCCCTATCATGTCCAAATCGTGTTGTCTTGAGATATCCAGTATTCTCTGTTTTGCCAAAGACTTGTCTTTTCGTAACCCATAGAGCACAAATATTGTTTAGACAAGCCATAAGAGGCTAATTTCTTCTCTAGCACCTTAAACCAAGGTGGTTCAAAGTGATCTAACATTATTAGACTTGTCAATCCCTTGGGTAGGAAAGCTAGTTTTAGCCAAAACATTGTCACCACGATCCATAGCTTTGCCTCAACCATACCTGTCTCTATACGAATAAGAGCATTTGGAACCCCATTGGGGACTTGTAAAATTGCTCTCAAGAATTTCGACTGGTTTTTCCAGTTTTGGCGCTCGCCATGGCAGTCGCTCTCCCGGACCTCCAGGAGATGATCGCCAGAATCCGTGGCTAGGAGGGGGGTGATTGTCCGCACTCCCCATGGAATCCTTGTGAGGGGTTCCAAGCCATTGGGCGCTAGATGGCTGCTCCTCCGGCAACAAAGTTTGCGAGGGGGGGGCATCCATGCCCTGATGGTCCTGCTATGGAGTTTCCAGATGGAACTAGAAGCGCACACCGGATCAAGCGCTGGGTGATCTAGTGACTTTGCAACTTAAGCGACATGGAAAGTGTATAACCATTGAACTGCGAGTTAAGGTGAAGCAAGAACATTGAAAAGAGCTAAAAGCCGCCCCGCAGGAAGCAGGGGGGGGAGGGAGTTCTCTGTCGATAAGACAAACTGAAAGCGAATTCAATCGTAAAGGTGAGGGGGCCAGGCTTTTAAAGCAAAACAGACTGAATTAAAAGATTTCTAAGAACTTACCAAGCGTAACTGAGAACTTCAGAGACTGTGATAAATTCCTCAAAAATGGTGCCTCCCTTGAAGAAAGACGAGAAGGAGAAGATGACGAAAGCTAAGCATACCGGAAGTGCCAGCCCAGCGAGTGTTGTGCCCAGACAGGACACAAATGCAGACCTTCGAAGGATATTAAGTGAGGCATAGTGCCCTCTACTGGAACAAGTGACAGAAATAAATCAAAAGCTGGATACACAGCAAGCTCAAATCAATGAGACTGTCAAAAAAATTGATCAAACGGACTTGCAACTTAAAGAAGTAGACACCAACACCAAAAAGCTGCAAAAACAAATGCAGACAATGGAGAAGAAGTAACAAATAGAAGAGTCACAACTACTACTGCTACAAATGGAAAAGGCAAGCTATGTCCTAAGATTCCAGGGAATTCCTGAGGGAAAAGGGGAAAATCTCACTAAGCTAATGTGTGAAGCATTGGAACAAATGGCAGAAATTGAAGCGGATACTTTACAAAATGACATTGATATGGTCTATAGATCATATACAGAATACATAAGGAATAACGATCTGCCAGGAGAAGTGATGGTGAGATTCTCCAGAAGAAATGTCTGAGATAAAAATTTTAAAGCAGCCAGTGGAGTTACCCTGAAAATCAAGGGCAAAGAGATTAAAGTGTTAAAGGACATACCATTTGAAATAAGGAAGAAAAGGTGTAAATATAAAGACTTGGTTGCATTCTTACAAAGGAAATAAATTGTCTACAGGTGGATTTTTCCCGAAGAGGTCATCTTTAAGTTTGCAAATGGAAAAGAAAAGAAAAAATTGACACCCTGGAAAAAGCAAATGAATTTCTGCAACTGCACAGTTGTCCAACAGATGGGAAAGAAGAAGAAGACAAAGGCAGTCCTGAGAAGGAAGATGGAGATGGAGTAGAGCCATCTTCTATTGAAGAATCAGACTCAAATTTAGGGGCTGTGGCCCCAAAATGAGGCTACAGATCGAGGAAGCCAAAAGATAAAAAAATGATTTGTTATTATAACTCTGAAGTTTAAAGAATATTTAAAATAAGATTTCTTAGACTCTTTAAAAAGTTATAATAGACAATGTTCAAGTTGGAGCGGAAGTTTGAAAGATGATGAACATGTTCAATGAATTTATATGACTATTTAGCTATATAAGCTTGTAATCTTGTTAAAGCAGTTTGTATGACACCCACTCTTGGGTTTTTAGAGGTTTCTTTACTTTATCGTATAGTGTGTAGCCCCTTTCCCTTTTTTTCATGTAGTGTATAGTTTTAGAAAATGCAATTTAAAAAATCCCCTTCGGGGGGCAAAAAAAAGAGAAATAATTTCAACCGAACTGTATCTGCTTTCTTGAAGTTTGCTGTAATGTTGAGCTGTAATGTTGAAGTTTGCTGTAATGTTGACCATATGTGAGCTGAGGCAAAGATTTGGCCTTAAATAGTCTAAGGGCAGCCATTGGACATTTACCCCCTTTATCCCAGTAAAATCTTTGGGTCACCCCAGAATTCCTTTTGGCCTCTGAAACAACAGTATTTATATTCACCGATCTTGAGCCATTTGCCTGGAAGAAGACTCCCAGGTACTTAAAATATGAAACTTGTTCAATCGGAATTGCATTTAAGGACCAGCAATAGATTTTTGGTGATTTGTTTTTTGCAAAGGCCTTTACTTTTGTTTTAGAGTAATTGACCTCTAATTTATTTTCATGGCAATATTGGGTAAAAGTATTCATAGCTTTCCTCAGGTCTGTTGGGGTCCTTGAGAGTAAAACAGCATCATCTGCATATAAAAGGATCCCTATATGTTTATTACTTAGGGGGATGGAACTCAGGCTTATTTAGATATGTTACCAGGTCATTGATATAAAAGTTGAAAAGTAGAGGCCCTAAGAGGCATCCTTGTTTGACCCCTCTGCTAGTCCTGATAGGGTCTGTGAGGTGCCCCTGTGAGGAACACCTGACCTGCAGGGCTCTTTTTGTAGCAGGAACTCCTTTGCATATTAGGCCACACCCCCTAATGTAGCCAATCCTCCAAGAGCTTACAGTAGCTCCTGTAAGAAGAGCTCTGTAAGCTCTTGGAGGATTGGCTACATTAGGGGTGTGTCACTTAATATGCAAATGAGCTACAAAATGCTACAAAAAGAGCCCTGCCTGTATGTAAGTCTGGTTGTAAACAGCCTGAATTAGGAATAGTAATCGTCTATTGATATTTGTCTCCCTTAACTTATTCCATAATATGTCTCTGGCAACTGAGTTGAAAGCTGATTTCAGGTCCAAGAAAGCAGCAAAAAGTGATACCTTTGAATTAGAGGAGTACTTTGAGATCAGGTGGTCCAATACCACGTAATGATCCAAAGTAGACCAACCCTCCCTAAATCCAGCCTGTTCATCAGCTAAACAAGTGTTCTCCTCCATCCAGTCCCTGAGTTTCCACAGAACATGTTTTGCATACAGTTTACTTACTATACTGAGCAAGCTAATAGGTCTGCATTTGTTAGGATCATCTTTGTTACCTTTTTTATAGAGGGGGATGATCACAGCTGTTTTCCAGTCCTTAGGGATTTCCCCTGTTTTATCTATTTGTGTGAATAATGAGGCCAAGACTGGGACCCAACAATCTGCATTCTGTTTTATCGACTCTGAGGGGATTATATCTAGGCCTGGGGCTTTTCCTGGTTTCAGGGTATCAATAAGGTGTTTCACCTCGTGGGGATCCACTGGGGGCCAGGTTGGGAGACTGTTAATGTCCTCGGGTTCTGCATTTCTTACTAATATGTCCTCATACAGACTCTTATAATGGGCTTCCCAAGTGCTCGGTAAGGTATAGTTACTCGAGGTAGTGTGTGGCCTAACTGTGAGGGCATCAACCAATCTCCAGAATAGAGCTGAATTCTTTTCCCTTGCTGTCTTTTTGAGGTCTTCCCATCTATATATCTAATAGCAAAGGCACCCCCTGTGTGCGGATATCTACATCCACACATCGGGGGCACCTGGGGGGCAGGGAGAAGATATTTTAAACCCCAAAAAAGTAACAGAGCGCCCCCTGCGCATGCACAGGGAACGCTCTTAGAATGGCTTCGCCTCCACCGCTAGAGAAGGGGAGGGGGAGGGGGGACAAGGGTTGACCGGTTGGCAGCTGTAAGCTGCACATCCCTCGCCGCTGCGGGGGGAAGGGAAAAGTTTGGCGGGCCGAGCTCCAGCATCACCGCCACCGCTGGGGGTGAGGGGGGAGGGAGAAAGTTCAGCGGGCCGGCAAGGCCTCGCTGCCAGTGCTGGGGGAGGGAGGGAGAAGGCTTGGAGGGGCACGGGCCTCGCCATGGGTGTCAGGGATGGGGGGGAAAGGGGAGAAGGTTCACATACAGCTGCTTTCTTCTTCTCCTGTGGAGCTTCTCCCCCCCCCGCGCGAGTATCGCGGGTCCCCCTTCTTGTGATTGCCTAATAGCTTCCTGTTTCTTGTTCCTAATAAGAGCTTGTACTGGGTTTTTTGATGTTTTAAGTTCTGCAGTGCGACGGCATCTGAATTAAGCCTATATTTGGCATAATTCTCATTAAGTGATTTCTTCATGCTTCTGCAATCTTTGCCAAACCAGGAGCTAGAAGGATCATGTTTAAAATTCAGAGGACCAGAATTAACACTTCTCAGAACCTTTTGGAGTTCTGCCCAGAGAGGCTTTCAGTGTTGGCAGAGTAATTAACACAGCAATGCTGTACTACATGATTGAAGAGTAGATAAAGATTTATTTAGGAGTTAACATACTTGATAGGAAAGAGGAGAGACAGAGATGGGTTCCTAACCACATCTCTAGTTGAGAGAGCAAGACTGAGTGTGGCATTGGAAACTTTTTTTTTTAATGTTTGTATTGGTTTTGTCAAAACCGTTTTGACAACAAACAAGGTAAACAGAATAAGAAGCAAAAGGTAGGTGTGGCTGGATGACTGGAAGGTAACATGGGGGTGTGGCCTAATATGCTAATGAGATGTGTTGTCAGGGTGTGGTCTAATATGCTAATGTGTTTCTGCTGTTGGGTGTGGCCTATTATGCTAATGAGTTCCTGCTGGGCTTTTTCTACAAAAAGAGCCCTGTATGATCTAACAAAATACAAAACAAACTGAGAAAGCCCATTTAGATATACTTAGAGGTTGTCTTATAACGCTCCAAAATATGGTACTCAAAATACCTAGATATAAGTTTTCTCCTGTACAGTATTTGAGACATTCTATTTATTTTATTTGTTTATCTGCTTATTGACTTACTTTCTTCATTTATACCCTGCCTTTCTCCCCATTGGGGACCCAAAGCAGCTTACATCACTCTCCTTTCCTCAATTTTATCTTTGCAACAATGCTGTGAGGTAGGTTAGCCTGAGACTGAGTGAAGAAAGATCTCATCCGGTATGGTAGAAATTTGTGAAAGTTCCAATATCTACATCAGTTTCAGAGCTAAAAGCATGTTTGG
This sequence comes from Gekko japonicus, assembly GCF_001447785.1. Lineage (NCBI taxonomy): Eukaryota > Metazoa > Chordata > Lepidosauria > Squamata > Gekkonidae > Gekko > Gekko japonicus. The sequence goes on along the minus strand of NW_015161416.1, from coordinate 632,015 downwards.
GCCTTCTGAATTATTATCATATGCTATTTCCCACCTTGACCTCTCACCCTGTCAGATGGCTGTTTGCTCAAAGAGACACAAGCACAATAAAGAGCAGTGTTCCACATCCACAGTAGCAGCAAATTGCAAGTAGACCCCACAATTGTAGGTCACAATTGTGGCCATAATGTTCTTGCAGTTTCCTTAGCTCCCACCTACCCCTTGAGGATTGCCATCTAGTGCAATGCACATCAGGGGAATGGAGTGAGACAATACTTACCCATCCCTTGTAGGGAGATGCCTTGAAACTGCGCCTCCACTAACTGCTGGAGCAGCTCCATGGGGCTCTCATCTTGCAAGCCAGTAGGCATCACAGGATTTTGGCCAGAAGTTGCAAAGATTAGAGTGCAGTGCCTGGTAGTCACTCCAGGCTACAATTGTGTTTCCTGTGTCCCCCATTTATAATAGGATGGGTTACACCAACATGGCAAGCTGACAGACTGATGGTGTAATGCCAGCTTATCTGCAAGGGTCCCCACCTTCTGCAGTGGGCATAATCAACTACTGAAGGAGCCAGAATCGCTGAGACAATACTTGTTGCAGGGCAGGAGAAACAGTTGCAACAATCCCAGTTTGAGTCAGGGACTTCCCCTTCCTTGCTTACCTCAGTTGGGGGAGTAGCATCTCCCCTTTGGTGTCCGTGTCCTCCTGAGATGGAGATCCTGTAATGGATCTGAGCAAAGCAATGCTAGTAATATTGTGCAAAGTGTCCTTTCAGTGGGTTTCCAGTGGAGCTGCTTTTGACTCCATTGTTAAAATCATGTTTCCTAAGTGGCTGCAGGCAAATTTCACAACAGAACCAACAGCCGTGCCACAGTGCAGTTTGCAAATGAAGAAATAGCTGGGGGGGGGGGGGGGGGGAGCTAAACTTCGTTTCCCCCAGTGGTCACAAGCAGAAAGCCATGGAGGGCAGAGGCAGAAAACTTACAGCACACATCTGATGCAATTCCTTGTGCTGTTCCCCAACAAACATGAAATTTTTCTAATGTGTAAAAGGACTCTATGGGTGCATTAGGGCTACCGGGCCTCCCACTATGGCAGGAGGCCTCCCACTAGCAGCTGTTCCTTGACTGCCAACACTCCAAGTGGTGATGGGAGAAATCTTTTTTTAGAAGTTAGATTCCTGTGCACAGCTAAGTCACTGTGGTTTCACTATAGTGTTTCTGGCAATGCTTAGAGCTGTCCTACACCACTTCTGTTTTCCCTGAATGTGACATGTAGGTGCACAGGGCACCACAACCACAGTGTCATTTGATTACCTGACCAATGTATGACGTTGAGGACAAGTCAAGTTTATTTGCTGCACAGATGCGAAATAGCCACAAAGCCAAAGCAAATGAAATGACACCAGCAAACCTACAGTGCAAGTGAAACGTTGCTTGGCCAATGCCAAAGTTGTGTGGTGAAGGTGAGATAAGCCAAGGTTTGGTTCATGAGTGATCGTGGCTGTCAAAAATGGTACACTGGCCCTGACCTGGATGGCCTAGGCAAGCCCGATCTTGTCAGTTCGTGGAAACTAAGCAGGGTTGATCCTGGCAAGAAATTGGATGGGAGACCTCCAAAGAATACCAGGGTCGGGAGGCAGAGGCAGGCTATCAAGCCACTACTCTGAAAGTCCTCCATGCCTCAGTAGGAGTCACCAGAGGTTGCCATGACTTCCAAGCACAGGCACACGAACACACACAAAATACAAAAATACCCCAAGAGATGGTTCGCTGGTGCCCTGACCTGGATAGCCCAGGCAAGCCCGATCTCATCAGATCTCAGAAGCTAAGCAGGGCCGACCCTGGCAAGTACTTGGAAGGGCACCTCCAAGAATACCAGGGCCAGGATGCAGAGGCAGGTAATATCAAGCCACCTCTCTGAAATGCCCTAGCTCCACTTCGGGTTGCCAGAAGTCATCATGACTTCCAGGCTCGTAAGCACGCACATACACAATACTCACACACAAAAAATGATATGCTGGCCTGCTAAATGTGTTCCTCATGAAATTTTCAGCTTGCCTAATTTCCATTATTTCTATGAGATTTTTAAGTTCTTGGGGCACAACAAGGCACAACTAACTCCAGCTCCAACCCAACACACACTAGACCCCACCCAAGGTGTGGTTTGCCACAGTGCTTAGTCACTCTCATACACCATTTGGAGGCTAGGCTGAGGACAGAGCCCTAAAAAATACCAAAAAGTTTAACTCTGTAGTTTGGGTCTTAAAGATGGATGGTGTCATACTGCGGGAACCTGTAACTTTGGTGATGTTCACTTACTGAACTGTGTAATTATTTTCACATGTCCCTTTTTAATATAGCTTCACCTTCAATGCTGGTTTTTAAGAGATGCTAGGTATATCCAAGCAGGAAGGCTCTGCTTTGATTCAAATAAAGTTTTCAACTATCGTTGAACAGGCTGTTTGTAGAATTATTACACAACATATTAAAACATCAATTATGTAAACAATAAAACAATCTACATAAGATCAATCATCAGATTAATAAAATCAACCGTAACTTAACATGCAGAGGCCCTCCTAAATAAACAAGCTTGAACAAATCTTCTAAATTATAGAAGGGAATCAGCCAAATGAGCCTCCCTTACTGGGAGTTCCACAGCAAATTCATTATGACCTTTAAACAGGCGCCAGTCTTGCAGCATTTCACATAGTGTGGGCACTCTAACTTGGGCTTGCTCAGCCAATCTTTGGGCTAGGGGGATGGAAGTAAATTAATAAATAATTTTCATGATGCAGAAATTATGCTGCCCAGATAAATGGTGATGAAATTATGCCACTCTGATAAGGAAGCTACATTTAAACAGCAGTGGGATGTAGCTTTTCCCAGTTGGGTGCTGAAAAGTCAGCCAAAGTTACCTTCAGCTATTTTTTGTTTTTCAGATTTCTCCCAGCACAAGCTTCTCTGTGATTCAAACTGGCTCATGCTGAAGGAAGAGCAAAAAATGACTACACCAAATTTATTTCCCAAGCAAATTCCTAACAAATAATCCCAACAGTCCTGTAAATATATATATATATATATTAGGGGTTATGACTACGAGCACATGGGGAGTGACATCAGGATGCTGCCAAAGGCCCCCTCCATTTCCTCTCATTTCCACTCCCTGTGCCCCCGAAAGTGAAATCAGCACAGTGGGATGCTGCTCCCCCCCCTTTCCTATCACTTCCCTCCCACACACAAGCCAGCTGATCCTCTTTCTCCAGCAGGAGAATGGCAAGCCTGCTGGGAGAACTCCAGAACCCATCTTGAGGTTGACAGCCTTAATATTAGTCCTATAAATCCTGCCAGCAGCCAGCACTGGCTTCCACTGTCCTTTGGATCAATGTCCCTGATTTTGATGGTACTTTCTCCCTCCCACCAGCCATCTCGCCTTCCTGCTTATGTACAAAGAACTCTTCAGACGTTGTGCCCAACTGACCTGGCAGCCAATGGCATATATTGGGAGTATGCCCCATAATGTGAATAGGGCAATGTGAGGATTTTCCACATACAGCTTCCATACATGTGAACAAGAACCCATAGAAAATCTACATATTGCCCAGTTCACACGAAATGGTGATAATGTATACCTGGTGCATTGGCGGGACCAAGTACTCCCAATACACACAGCCAGTGTTCCCTCTAAGCTGAGTTAGTGTGAGCTAGCTCACAGTTTTTTAGCCTCCGGCTCACACATTTTTGTTTTAGCTCAGGAAGGATGGCTCCAGAGCAAATGAATTTATGCAGCAGCCAAATCGCTCGCTCACAACTACAATGCCAGTAGCTCACAAAGTAGAATTTTTTGCTCACAAGACTCCAGAGCTTAGAGGGAGCATTGCACACAGCTGTCAGGTTGCCAGTGCACGTGGACTTTTCTTCGGAAGATGGCTACAGTATCTCAAACTACTATTCCCTATTTAACTGGAAAAGCACAATTTTCAACTCAGTGACCACAATGCTGTTTGTTCTGCTTTAACACTGCTTCTCATTGGCACCAGCAAATCTCACAAGATCTGAATACTACATATAGGTAAACGTCACAGGTACAGGGATATAAATTTCCATAAATACTCTCAAGCACAGTCCATGTTTTAGTCTCATTTCCCCCCTCATGGAAATGGGGTGTGGTTGCTTGGACTAGCTGTTCCCCTTCCCTGCACCTCACCACCCTGTTTAGTCCCTGCGTGGATGTCAGAGTTCAAGAATGTCAAAGGGAAGGGAGGGACTGACTCAACGGATATGTAAATAAGAGGAGAGGGACACTAAAAAGTTGCCACCAAGGAGAATGGCACTTTCCAAAGTGTTTATACCAATTATATTTCTGGCTCCCTGGTAATGGAGAGGACATTGATTTCAATCTATATAGGCATAGTGGCTCCTTCTTGCTTACTGCTTTGTTTTTTCTGGCAGTGCCCCTGCTAGACACAGGAGTAAACGTTTTGCTGGCATACAAGCTGGCAGCTCTTCAGGCTGGGGAGAGCATATGGCAGATCTTCATCTTACTTTTTTTAAAGTTACAGATCTTGCTATTTAATGAAAGTTTACAAAAATGGCCTATCAAACTTTTTATAGGGTAGCTTTCCATCAAAAATTCCAGTGATGTTTTCCCCCTCAGGGAATTGTGTTTTCTTAGTAATGCTAATATGATATGCTTGAGTTCAAAGTACTGATACATTAGTGGTTTAAATTCTCCTGTGATATCTATTAACTTGTTCATAAGGCACACACTGTGTCATTATTCAATCATTTTCCTAGGGGGGATATATTTTTTAAAAAATCCAATTAGTAATATCCCCTAAAAATCCAACCTCAGTAATTATCTGTTCATTATAAAACAAGTTAATGGAGAGAGATCTAGAGATAGCTTGGATTTTTGTTTATATTATACAATCAAAAAAGGGGGGCCTGAGGGGATTTTCTGCAATTTTCCCTTCTAATCTCTTTCCTGAAACCATCTCATTTTAAAATTTCCTGTTCTTTTTTCACAGTCAATCAACCATTGCACCTAATTTTACTGTTTGATAATATATTCTAATATTTGGTTTACACAACCCTTTTCATTCTTCCTATTGATACAAAACCTTTGCTGAAACTCTGGGTGGCTTATTACTCCCTATATAGCTAGAGATTAACTTTTGTCACACATCTACCTTTACTGCATTAATTTTCAAAGGTAAATTTATAAATAAAACTAACAGTTGGAACCCCCTATTTAACATTGCATGTTTTATGTGCCCATCACCTGCTTTCTTGGGGTATTAAATTATTCCATTTGACTGCACTGAATTATGACTGCCTACAAAATGGGTATCTGTGATGAACTGTTAGCCAAATTGCCTTAATTTCTTAATAAAAATGGGGAATATGAATGTTAAATGGCAATGGCTTTAATTAGGGACCAATAATCTGTGTATATGGGAGTCCAATTTATCCAGTTCCCAGAAATAGACACTTAGGCTAGATATTAAAAATCAGTGATTTCTTTACTGAAGGATTCTCACACATACAATATTAAAAAAAATCAAGCATACACATACAATCAATACAGATCTAGGAATTTTAGATAGAAAGGTACAGCAACAGTCACCTTAGCAGGAGGTATCATTGATGGGGCAATACGTTACCTGTCCGATGTGGCGAGGCAATCCTGCAATGAAAAGGGGGTAAAACTAAAGGAAAGGGGATCATGAGTTGGCCAGCAACATATGTGAAAGGTTCCAAACAGCGCTAAGAATGGAACTGGCAAGGAAGGGTAGAGTTAGAAAGATAAGAAGAGAGAGAGAGAGAGAGAGCAATGGGGTGATGCTCTCCTTTTATACCCTAAAATGACTAGAAGCTGATGCTTTGTTAGTCACGTAGTCCCCAGGAAACACTAGAAAAATCCAGATGCTAATGGATCAGGAAAATGGGATTAATTGATGGGCAACTGCAATAATGGTTGGCTAATACTGACACCTCAGAGAAAGAAAAAGGAAAGAAAAGAGTAGTGATGTCCCAGCTCCATTGCTGGTAGTTGATCTTGACAATCCGATGGTTAACAGCTGTGTTATCAGGATGGGCAGCTGGAGGATGTGACTGCTTCTTAATCCTATCATGGAGTAAGTTCTTTTGTTTTGGTTGAAGCTGAGTATGTGCTTCACCAGGTGATGTTAATATGCAAAGGTGTGGGGGGGGGAGGTGCCTGTGTGATGGAGGGAGTAAGTTCTTTTGGTGGAAGCTGAGTATGTGCTTCACCAGGTGATGTTAATATGCAAAGGTGTGGGGGGGAGGTGCCTGTGTGATGGAGAAGAAGTCTTTTCATGGTGTCTATACAGGAATGTTCTGGTCCTTTCACAGAGCACAGCTTCTCTTTAATTAACTGCTGCTGGTCCTGTGTGTTCACGGGGTCAGGGAGGCTGGCTTGCCTTCTAGCATATGGCTGCAGAGTTTGCAGAGATGCAGGAATGAGAGGCATCGGGTATTCCATGGGTCCACATCTGGTTTGGCACATTGCTTCAGAACATGGTTTCCCTTGGCTGGGCACATGCCTGTATTCCAGTAGATGGGCACTGTCTCATGGTCACTGTTCAGTCCATTGCCCTGGCATCCTAGTTTTACAGTCCAGCTTTGCTGTCATATTTAAGAGTCCTTAGCAATGTGTTAGCAGGTGGCTGCTTGGCAACAGAACTGCACTTTTAAAAGCTTAGAATTGCTGTACAGACTGGTAAAGAACAGTGAAGGGTTAATTCTTCACAGAAACAGAAAGCCTTGAGTGACAGACTACTCCAAGCAATCTGATTGGTTAGCATCAGCTGAGCAGAGGGAGACTTTAGAGCTGAATGCTGAGGAGGAGAATTCATTCAGAATACAAAAACTTTGTTATGACGATATGTTAGATGACAAAAATAACCTTAAACCCTTGGAGTGTATAAAAGATAATAAGGTTGAATTGACATGGCTACAAAAAATGCAAGTACAAACAAGATATAAAGAAGATCAAAAACAAGGCTTTTATGAGAAACTGACGGAAACTGATAAAATTTGGATTGGGCAAGAACAACAGATTATTAAAAATCTTTATAAAAGCTTGTTGGAATCTAAGTTACAAGATGAGGTGGTGAGATCCAGCATGTCTATATGGAGTAGGGATTTAGGATATGATATTGAGATGGATAAGTGGCTGAAAATATGGAATACTAACACAAGAACTACAACAGCAACGGTTTTTAAAGAAAACATTTATAAGGTGGCATTAAGGTGGTATATGTATCCAGCCAGAATAGCAAAATCTTCTCAGGAAGTATCGAATATTTGTTGGAAGTGTAATCAGAATGTTGGTACCTATCTTCATATGTGGTGGAATTGTGCTAAGGCAAAAGAATTTTGGAAGTTGATTTGTAGCATGTTACATGAAATTTTAGAAGTACATATTGTTCCTAAACCAGAGTTGTGTCTACTTAATATGCTCCCAGAGACGTATGGGAAAGTGGAGAAGTATTTACTGTTACACTGTTTAACGGCAGCGAGAATTATATTTGCCAAGTATTGGAAGAAAAAGGAAATTCCGGAAAAGATAGAGGTCATTCAAAAGCTATTTGAAATTGCGGAAATGGATAAAATTTCATGTTTATTAAAAGGGAAGGAGGATAATTTTTTTAAAGACAACTGGAAAAAATTGTATATGTGGAAACTGAAGGTGGCGGGTTAGGAATATGTTTGTATATAGAGCTGAAATGAAATGAGGCTGTATGCTCATCTGGGAAGAAGTACTTGTAACAGCTGTATGTTGGAATTTTGTTTAGAAAATCATAATAAAAATACTGTTCAAAAAAAAAGGAATGAAGAAAACACATTACTAGGGTGGCTCAGTCAGACAGGGGTAGAAAAACAGAGGGAAAATATTGCCTCTGAAATTTGGGGAGATTCCTTGGGTGATTGATAGAATCCTCACTTCATCCCATTGGACGCGGGGAGAGAAGGGAATCCAACATAAATGCAAAACAAATATAATAAGGAAAACCAAAAAACTGTAATAATGAAAATGAGGGGAAGGAATATAAATTTTAAAACTAAAATGTACAAAAAGTATTCTCCCCAGTTAATTCCAAACTGGATCATATTGCGGCTACCTTCTTGCACCATATTCTGGATTTACCAAATATGATCAGACTTTCTATTATTTCTAGTGAACTTGGCCTCTGCCTGCCATCAACTATTGCCTGGACGGTTACTATTACGTACTGGTTGTCTTTCCAGTTCTGGGCTTGTCGTAACACTCTGCTATATGATCTACTAAGGGACTCTTATACCTCCAAATGGTATCAATGTATTAGGTCCAAAATTGATTCTTCTAGCATCAGTTTGGAGTCCCTAACCAACTGCAATGAGAACCCATTATTTTGTATTATCAGAGAATTTGAGATATAGAGAGCTAGACCATTGCTGTGGGAATTAACACAACTTGCTCTCCTTATTTTTATGGCCTGTTGCCCACCTCAGGGCTAGGAGATGCTTACATGCAAAATCTCATTAATCCTCTTTTTTTTGGCACAATATATTTATTAGGTTTTTCCAATATAAGCCTGTATCATACATACATACCAAATCAACAAGAATACATATACATTTTTTTCGACTCATTATTCTCTTTCCAGCAACACAGAGATATCAGTCATATTCTCCAATCTGAGTTGAATAAAAAGCAATATATCTTTTAATTTTCCTCTGGAATAAAATACTGCCCTAAATCCGATCATATTGGCAATATTATAACATACTATTATCCTACAGCACCTTATTTCCAGTATGACACACAGGGTTTAAAGTCAAATTTATTTGTCTTTTCTTTTTTCTTTTTCCCCCTTAATTTTTCATTAACTTTTTATCTCCTATGTATTAGTTATACCTTTCCACTGTAAGTTATCTTTGTTTGACCCGCAATTGATATTGTAACAACCATCCAATTAGTAAACTATCTAGTCTGATTCAATCATACCCTTCTCACTACTGAGCTTCCCGAAACCACCATACACTAATAAATACATACATGTTTAAATAAATATCTTCCACTACATTTTTTTATAAATTACTTTAAAATTTATCTCCTAGCTTCCTAATTCATCACCCCTCCAATGTTCCTTTTTATTTTATCCTGTTCATATCCGATATCATATTAAATCACTAAGTTTTCCATCATGATTTTCTAATAAACTCAAATCATAAACTGACAAAAGACACCAATAAAGAAAATCTCTATAAATACTTAAGTACATTCTAATTCATTATTCCCTCCAATCATACATCACCCACTCATTACATCTTTCTATATAACTTAATTTAATCTCCTAAACCCCATCAATCTGTTCTTCTACTTACATTGCCAATTTATTACCCCCTTCAATATTTTATTTAATATTATTGCGTTATTGACAATCCTCATTAAGATCTTTAATAAATGTCCAATAACACACTATATCATTATCTGGGTCAAACATCCCATCCTGTTATTCTAGGAAGCTCACACATGAGACAGAAACATAAACATAAACAATTCCATATTAAACATTCAGGTCATTATTCCATCTGATCTTATCTTAGGTATAAACCATTCATTCTATCTTTCTAAATAACTTGTTCTTTCTCTTACACATCAACAATCTACTTTTCTGCTTCAACCTATCTACATGCCTTCGGTCTTTATGTCTTCTTAGCTTCCCAGATTTCTCCTTGCTGTTGTTCGACCATTCCATCTTCCTTCTTTTACTGTTCTCCTTAAATTTCCAGGCCCTTCTTTTCTTTCTCTTAATCCTCCTTTCTCCTTCTCTTTCCTTCTTCCGTCTCTTATTACAATTGAAAAGTCCTACTTTCACACATCTCAATTCTTTTCCCTTTAAATCCTTGCCAGTTCTTTCACTCAACACACATTCCTTCTCTAGCATAGGCTCCAGTTCATTTTCTTTTATGTCTACACACTTCTCCTTTTGCCGCTCCTCTGGTGTTTCCCTCAGATTGGGCCGTTCTACTTCCTCCAACTTTCCAAACCCTCTCTGCACGTTATCCAATTTTTCCACTATTTTCTCGCATGCTTCTTTACATTCTCTCTGAATCGTCACCCTCAGTATTCTCAAAAATTGTTCCACAGTCAGCTCACCCACCTCGGCATTTTCATCCAACTCCTGCTCCGCTTCTGTCTCTTCCTCCATCTCCAACAAGTTCTCCGTGTCCTTCTACTTAAATTTCCAACAAAGGCTTCCCTGTGTTCCATAAGCCTTTCCACCAGTCAATTCTTTTTCCTTTTAGCGTTTTTGCCAGTAGTACAGGTCCATCAAACTACAAGCACGCCAGCAGTTGTATTTTCTTTTTCCCCTCGTCAAACACCGATACAAAATTAAGTCCCTTACTTCTCTCGGCCGTTTTCACTTCCACTCTTGGACACTTCCTCTTTGGGGGTTTTTCTTAGCACTTCACCAAAAATTAGTCACTCTTTCAGTTTTCTTCTGTCTTGCCGTAATAGTAAGTATCCTCGTTGCAACTTCCATTTAATTTTTAAAAAAGCCGGATGGCTGCGGCTAGTCTGAACATGGCGGCGGCCATGTTCTTCTCCAGCATACGGTCTTGTATCGGGGCTGTTTCTGGGCACCCCCCCCCTTTGCCGAGTGTGGGTGGGGCCAAAAAAGACGCCCCTTACTCCAGCCCTCGCTCCGAGAGGGCCGGCCAAGTTCTCCCGGCAACTGGGAGACTCGGAAAGAACCGTAAGCGGTCGGGCGGCACGGAGAGAAGCCGCACTCCGCCCGTCGCCACACCGTGCCGGCCAGTAGTCTCCAAAATATCACTAATCCTCGATGGGATTTTATGCTCACTAGACTGAATATTTTCTCTTTAGCTGTTCTTTCAGGTAGATTTCACAATATACCTTTTGAGAACAAATTATGTAAATACTGTTCACTGGAACCTAACTTAATTTCTCATATTTTACTTCGCTGTCCCACATATTGTAAGCTTCATCAACAACTTCTTGATCCTGTTATTTCCAACATTACTAGCTCCCCAGGGAGAATTACATAGTATTTACTCACTGATAAATCCATCAAACTGATGGGACTTGTGGCTGAGTATTTGGCTATTGTGTTGCATAAGGGTAATTACGTTTCTAAGGCTAGGGCAGAGAATATTTTATTAATTTTTGCCCCCCATTGATTGTTATTCCTTGATATGGTTTTATTGTTTTATCTGGATAGTATCACTCCCATTTTGACTTTTATCTATGTAAGATCATCTTTGTATTTTACCATATTTTATGCCATTAAAGGTTACTGAAATTGAAGTTGAATGACTGCATATAAGCATTAATTAATTGGTTTGAGACTTCACCGTGTCTTGCAGCAGTGTGCTGTAGTGGTCAGAGTGTTCTACTAGGATCTGGGACCCAGGTTCAAATCCGCACTCTGCCATGAAAGCTTGTTGGGTGAACTTGGGCCAATCACGTTCAGCCTAACCTACTTCACAGGGTTGTTAAGAGAATAAAATGGAGAAAAGGAGAATGATGTAATTCACTCTGGGTCCCCATTGGGGAGAAATGTAGGGTATACATGAAATAAATTAATAGTATTGCTGCTGTGAAAATATAATTTCCCCTGCATCCAACTAAAAGCCTGTTAGTGTTGGAATAAAGCATTTTCAGACAAGCTACAGATGTAGGCCAATTCATTACACCTACTGAATCTTTATAACTATTTTGGGAATATTTATTGTTCAGTCACCATATGTTTCTCTACGGTGACACTACAATACTCCCACAAGTTTACATATTAAAGGGATTGTTCACATGTTCCAATTTTGAGAAAGATAAACCATGCAAATATAATATTTTTATTTACAAGAGGCTTCTGTCATCCTGCACGCCAAAACATAACACATACATGTTTGGAAAACACATTTCTAGATGACTTGTGCAGATGTGAAAGCTTGCAAGTATATGTAGAGAGGCACAATTTGCCTTTGGTGTAGTGGTTAAGTGCGCAGACTCTAATCTGGGAGAACCAGGTTTGATTCCCCACTCCTCCACGTGCACATGGCTGGGTGACCTTGGCAAGCCATAGTCCTGTCAGAGCTGTTCTTGAAAAAAGAACAGTTTCTCTCAAGAGCTCTCTCAGCCCCACTTACCTCACAGGGTGTCTGTTGTGGGGAGGGGAAGGGAAAGGAGTTTGTAAACTGCTCTGAGACTCCCTTCGGCAGTGAAGGGTGGGGTATAAATCCAATCTCCTCCTCTTCTTCTTCTTCTTCTTCTTCTTCTTCTTCTTCTTCTTCTTCTTCTTCTTCTTCTTCTTCTTCTTCTTCTTCTTCTTCTTTTTCTGATGTTGTGGTTATGTAATTCCTGAGTGAGTAAAACATGCTTACACTATTCTATATGCAGCTTCTGATTATCATTTAAACATTATGCACCCTAAAGGAATGTGGGTGGACAGCTTGTGGTATGAGTACCACAAATGGCACAGCCAATGGGAGTCTGTTTGGGGCATACCTGAAAAAGACTATGAAGGCCTGGCTGTGGCCTACTGTCAGGCTTCAGTTTACGGTTGCTAATCCTAGGTTGGGAAATTCCTGGGGAGGAGAGGGAGCTCAACAGAGATGTGATACCATATAGCCCACCCGCTGAAGCTGCCATTTTCTCTGGGGGAACTGATTTTTGTAGTCTAAAGATCAGTTGTAATTGTGGAAGAACTCAAGACCCTACCTGGAATTTGGCAGCTTTACTTTCATAAGAACATAAAAGAAGCCAATGTTTGGTTTTCTTTAGTATGTGTGACGTTCTGTCCTGTAAAAGCTCATATGTGCTGTGTAATGATGTGAAGGACTGTGAAAGGTTAATGCCTCACAGAGACAGTGAGCCTTGAATGACAGGCTGCTCAAATGGATTTGATTAGTTAGCATCAGTTGAGGAGAAAGACTTGGGAACTGACTGCTGAAGAGAACTCAGTTTAGCTTTGGCTGAGAACTGGAACAGTTTAGCAATGACTGTAGAGAGTTCAGCACTGAATGAGAAAAGTTTAACACTGACTGAGGACTGGGAAGGTTGGCAAGGAGGAGTGGGAGGATCAGTGAAGGACCCTCCCCCATTCAGGCCAGAAAAGGGATAGATCTTCTAGTTAGAGAAGTGATTCCTTGCCCAGTTGGAAAGGGAGATAGCTCAAAGAGTGGAGTGATCCCTGGTGTGTTTAGAGAAGGAATTTGGGTAGTTGGTAGTGTATCCCTGCCTTCTGAAACCTGAAGAGTCAGCTAAACTCAAGAAAGTGAACCAGAGTATATAGGAAACACTGAAACCAAAGCCTCTCATCTCTAAGATTCTAATACTTTGTGAAAAGCTTTAAACTCTCACTTGCTGAAAACGTATGAATGTGAAATTAGTAAATTACCTCAGAGTTCATTATAGGTTTACCTTAGATATTTTATCCCTGATTTCACCTGAACTTATCCCCTCTACATTGAATAACGTATTTTGTTTAATTTTGAACTTTAAAAGGCCTCTCATGTGCCATTTTCAGACATTTAAGTTAAAGAGGATGATCTTGTCTCAAGTTTCTGGGCTTAGCCAGTATCAAAATACAATAAAGTGACAGGGTGGGACAGTCATTTATCTTCAGATAAAGAAAAAAGAGAGAAAAGAGAGAAAATCCTGCAGAAGCCGGCATTGCACGCGGCTGTGTGCAAGCTTTGCCGTTTGTTTTGCTGCTAGTTTAAAAGGGATCTGAGGATTCCTTTCACTCAGGAATGCAATAAAGTGTTTTGTTTCCCCTGCTTGTAAATATTTCAGTTGACTATGATGTTTATGCTGCTGAGGACTGCCCTCAACAGTTATACACAATGTTTTGAGTTATGCATTAACTGTTTTCTGTTTTGTTTTCTTGGAAGTAGGTCTGACATCCATGGTTGCCAATGTGCATACACAAAATGTGCCAAAAAAAGGGGTGGAGCTTATGCTTGTCTGATTCTGCACGAACTTATCCCCTCTACATTGAATAACATATTTTGTTTAATTTTGAACTTTAAAAGGCCTCTCATGTGCCATTTTCAGACGTTTAAGTTAAAGAGTTAAGTTAAAGAAACTTGTCTCAAGTTTCTGGGCTTAGCCAGTATCAAAATACAATAAAGTGACAGGGTGGGACAGTCATTTATCTTCAGATAAAGAAAAAAGAGAAAAAAGAGAGAAAATCCTGCATCTGAGTGATGGAACTTAGCTAGGTTGTCACAGTATGCTTCTCCAGTAGTGTCTGATGCCTGCAATTTAGCTCAGTAGCTAGAGGCAAAATCACTCCCGAACTCCAAGAACAGAGTTGTAATGTTGAAGAGTTTGACTTAACTCAATGTTACCATGTGTGCTTTTAAATGTACTACTTATTCATTATGCTGATGCTGTATTGTCTGTAAAATGTTTTTGCATTTGTGCCTGTGGGATAAGGGAATTGCTGTGTCTTGAATTGCTTGCTTTGTACCTCATGCTTGCACCTGGATGAGCAGGGCTTGTGCTGCCTGTGCTAAAGGACACGTGTATACCCGGACCCTCCCGTCATGCCTCGGGACAAAGGAGACATTCGCCATTAAGCTCAGCTTGGAGGCTTGGAAAAACAACAAGTTTCCCACCATTACAGATCTTCGGGACAACATGCAACCCCTCTATCTGGTTTAGAATCACAAAGAACAACATCCGTTATTGCCTTCATGGACCAGGCACATCCGCAAGTCAAAGGTTGCCATAGAAATACAACTTTGACACCTTGCCACATGGCTCCCCATTGAAGTTAGGCTTAGGATTTGAATATCGCCCCACTCTCCTCTAGGTAGAACGTCACAACCCTCCAACCTATAGGTATAGACAAGGGGACGGATTTCAGGTGTAGATTGGCCTTATGCCAACCCCCAAAACTAGGTTTTAAAAAGAGAAACACAGCCTTTGTTTCTCTGGTTAACCCACCTTCCCTAATACTTTCACCTTTGCAACTTAAGTATACTGCAGGTGATTCTTGAGGTGTTCTCTGGAGTTGCGACCAGAGAACCCACACGTGTCTGGCAGGACCATTCTGTGTGTTTATAGAGTCCCTAAAGTTACTTTTGTCCCCATTCTCGCTGCTGAGGAGAATTCCTTATCAACTGGAACTCAGATAAGTATAAGCGGGATCCTTCTATGTGTTACCCCATTGTTTGTGGAAGTTATTATTTTTATTACTGATTGTTTCTGTATCTGCTGCAAACTAAAGGAACTTGAGTGAATCTGTGAATGTATCTGTTTTTCGTGTGCTTGAGAACTACTTAGTAAAGACAACGTTTATTCATTAAGCCTAGTGTGTTGTCTTAATTCCTGGGAAATAGGAGCATTTGTTCTGAAATCTGCCCTCTGTATACATGGGTAAATTACTCACGCACGCCCACTGCCATACATAAGACAGAGTTGGGCCATTGGAACCATCCTTAGAGGAGTTCTGGTATCAGATTATTGGTGCCCCATGTGAGGCAACCTCTGGACCCATCAGAACCAGCACCTCGACCAGCTGCTTCTGTCGGAGGAACGATTCAGTTTCGAACGCTCTAGGTAGGGAACGAGTGAGTGGTTTCCGTCTGCGAGTTTGGCCAGTAGAGGCAATCCTTTCGCGGGAGGGAATCTCTATCCTTTTCACTCTAACCCCAGGAGCATCCTCGTGCCGCGCTCCGATCCTATCATTGTGGGAGGAAGCCGTGGGCGTGTCTACGAAGAGGACTTGTTAGGGACGCCCCTCCAGTTTGCACCAAGCACGACATACACACAGGTACATATAAACCCCTCTGCCCCTTTAAAACAATCCCCGACCTCCTTGTAAAGCCAGACGACACTTTGCACTTATCCAATTTTTGGATGACTCTGAGTAGTAATAATATCTGTTTGAAGAAGATGGTCTAAGGGAATGGTAGTACCTGATATTCCACTGAGTTGTGTTGATAAATTTAAGTAGATATGAGTAAGAATGAGTTTGATAGGATGAAATTAAGAATTAGGATGAAATTAAGAAGTTTGACTAAGCTACAAAGGTGTTAACTGATGAGAGTAATTTAAAATCAGTTTTGTTTTTTGTTTTTGTTAAGCCAAACTGAATGGCCAATAATGGATTTTGGGAATGAATTTTCTTTTCTTTTGACTGAATGAATTACAGCTAGAGATGAAGATACCAAAGGTGTAAGCCATCTGCAAACAAAGAGTCTAAATCTGTAATGTTTGAATTAGAGTAATAAATTGGAATAGGAGAAAGATGGGACAGGGCAAGATAGGATGAAAAATATTGGTTGATTAAGCTGTACCTTGTCCCAAATGATATATAAAATTGATCTAAATGATTTTGATTGCTCTATAATGAAAATTGGGCGGTACTACATGTGTAAAGTAAATGTGGTATGAATACATGATACTAACAGCTGGAAAGGTGTAGGCAGCTTAGATGAATATTTCAGAGCTGAAGAGAAGATGTTGTATTTTCGTTGTATTTTCAGTATGTATTTGCCTTAAATCCAGACTGAATGCATTTAAAAGGTTGAGTTGGTAAAGGGCTGGGTGAAAGGCACACGAGAACTTGTGCGAAACCAATCTGTATTGATTAATCAGGGAACTGTAAGGAGTATGAACTTGCACTCAATTCCAAAGAGGTGATTAAGAAACAGAATGACAAGGTGTGGGTGGGTGATGGTATGTGGGTTGTATGTTGTCATGGTTTGGGTGGGGGTGTTTTGTGTTGGTATATTGTTGAAATCCAATAAAAATTATTAAAAAAAACAAAAAACAATCCCCGACCTCCTTGTAAAGCCAGACGACACTTTGCACTTATCCCTAAACGGAGCGACGTCTCCAGCCCCAAACGCGAGTTGGAGGGAAATCTCCCCCCCCAAGGAGCGGCAAACAGGTGACATCCTGCAGCCATCCTCCCACAGAGCGACGTCTCTGGGGAAAACCTCAACCCCTGGTGCTGGTGAGTTGACCAGGAAGGGAAACGGAGTTGATCACCCGTATTCCCAAAACTCATAAAAATTAGGCTGCCCAAGTGCTGGAATACGCTTGGAGCGTGCCTTGGTCTCTAGGACGCAAGCGCCTGAGATCTAAATTAGGGCGAGTGACTAAACCTGGTGCCGTGCGACAGGGAGCATCTCACAGCCAGAGGGAACGGCAGGCCTTCCCCCTTTGGCCGTGAGGTGGTCGAGGTCACGGCGATCAGAGAGAGTCATCTTCATCCTTGGTTACTAGGTACTCCAAGAGGGGAACCGCGTTCCTAACTCTAAAAAAACCTAAGAGGTTAAAGAGACTTATCCTGCGACAGAGCCGACGTGGTCGTCCGAAAAGTCCTACTCGCTGCGACGTCAGCGACAAGGAGCAAGGGCTGCTGGAAGCCTTCCAGCCTCGCCCACGTGCCGCTCCGGTGAGTAACCTCACCAAAACGTTATACCTATAGCTAGATCTCAGGAATTGCTGCCTAACGGTTTTTGGAGCCCCGGACAAAAAGCTATACAGATAACTGTAAGAGTGCGAACGTCAGCCGCCTGCCATGGATGTGCTGAATCAGATGTTTGCCCCAAGCCAATCTTCCTTCTTTCAGTTCTCCAACGATGTGATGGAATATGTCTTCTGGTGGGACTTCACCACAATTAAGCAATGGTTGCTTTGGAAACCATCACAGCAGTGCTTTTCTTTGGAACGGGATGGATAGGATCCCGACGGCACTGGGAGAGAGTAAAAAGGAACTGGGCTAGAGAGCTAAAAGCGGCCCGAAACCAAGCTGACGCGCTGGTTGCCCAATTAGCTGAAAGGGACAAAGAGCTGGATCAGACCAGGATTGGTCATGAATCCCACTTTAAAATACTCAGGGAAGAACAGACTGCCCATATAGAATCTCTCAAAGAGCAAAGTCGAAAGGACCAGGCAGGATTGCTGACTGTAATGGAGCAGAAGCAATCCGAACATGTCAAAGAATTCGATGCCCAGAGAGAATACTATGAGGAGCTGTTAGAAAAGAGGAAAATGGAGTTTCAGGACGAAATGTCTGAGACCCAGAAGGTCACTGAAGAGGACCTCCTCTGCCTGAGAACTGACAGAGTTAATTTGGTGCTGGAAAATCAAGCTCTTGCGGACCATACCCAAGAAGTCAAGCTTGCTTGCACGGAAGCTCTAGAAAGGGCTACCAAAGCTGAAGCAGCTCTGGCACGGGTCATGGACGAGCTAGCAAAGGCTAAATCCACTGCCAATTACCTCTTGGAACAAAACCGCAACCGTAAGGACAATGTTAGTCATGCGTCCTGCCACCGGACCATTGATACCCTTAAGGAAAAGGTCGGTATTCAGCAGGCTATGATTGCCACCATACATCCGAATGGCTCTACCGAGCAGGATGATTAGGAGCTATATCAGGATCCGGTACCACAGTCCCAGGATGAGTCTGACCCGCTGGAACCTGTCCCCGTCAACCCCGTTAATATAACTAACCAAACGGTGACGGTCGGCAACAGGGCTACAACAAAGACCATTGTGGAAAACCGTATATGGCGACCTGAAGAATGTAAAGCCATAGCCGATAAGCTAGGCCCCCTTACTGTGAACAATGCCGTGCAATGGATCACTACTGCGACTACAGCGTATGCTGGTCTGGGAGGGGAAGATCTCACCTTGTTAGCTCGTGTGCCACGGGAAACACCCTCGCCACCGTAAATGCTGCTATCTCCGCAGAGAACTTGGCCACTGCCAGCAGGAACACATGGATCACGCATGTGCTCGCCTACCTGCACCCCACCTCCAGTATGAATGAGCTATTCTATCTGGAAAAACAGGGTTCGCACGAGGATCCGGAAAACTACTTGGCCCGAAAACAACTGCTAGGAGTCCTATCAGGCATTGTGAATGGCAATGTGACCCCTATTAACTATAATGTACCCTCCTTTTGGGAAGCGTTAATGAAGGGTCTCAATGGACAGACACAGCTAGCCCGGAACGTTATAGATCCTACCAGAGGAACATGGGCTGACTTGAGAAATAAAATAAAGAGAGTGGCGACTCTCCTAAGGAGCTCAGGACTTTTCAAACCACCAAAAGGGGGAAAGAAAAAGGAAAAGGAGGAGGAAGACACCTCCATAATGGCGGTAACGTACGCCAACCATGGAGCCAAAAATTTTCCAAATGATTTTCCCCAAACTGGTACACAAGAGAACAAACAAGGGAAGTTTGCTGGTAATTTTCAGGGGGACGAGGTCGCGGCCAGAGAGACCGAGGAAATGTACATCGTGGCCAGGTGGGAGCGAAGGGAAATTCTGGCCTTGGGTACCCTTCCTACAACCAAGTCCCATTTCCACCCTCCTATAATCAGACACCGCCCCTACCTTCCTACAGTCAGGCACCACCCTTGCCAGCGTATGACCAGTCGTTCCAGCCGAAGGACAGTCGGACGCCCCCTGCCTATCAGGGAATGCCCCCACCTCCTGCTAACGTGCCCCCTGCCTTTCAGGGAGCCCCGCCGCAGGGACAGACAGAAAGAACCCCCCCACCCGGCATGGATCCATTGAGATGGTATGCCTGGATGAAATTGAAGGAAAAAGGGTACGATATGACCCTGTTTCACAAACAACCGGATTCTTATCTCTTTCAAACCCTTGCCCAAGCAGACAAGACAGCCTGCACCTACCCCTCATTTCCAGTGGCAGAGATCTACCCTGCTGGGGTCCCTCCCCGCATGGATAGATCCACCCAGGAAGAATAGGGACACCCGGGATGCAGACGTCTTCTCCAAGGTGTTGTGGCAAAACTTCAACCCGACCACTGGGGGAGACTGACCGTGAACACAGGGATAGGAGCTCCCAGGAACACAACCCCTGCAAACTTGTTGGTAGACACCGGCGCTGCAGCCAACGTCCTGCAGCCCCATTTGGCCAAGGAAGGCCAGCCCAGCCAAGACACTATCTCCCTCTCTGGTTTTGCGGGAGGAGCACAGACGGCCCAGGTGTGGAATAATGTTCCTGTATCCATCGGGACACTGTCCACTATGGTCACTGCCTGCGCAAGCCAGGGAGAGGATGATGGCATCCTAGGGGCACCCTTTTTCAGGAAACACGCTTTGACCATTGATCTGGCAAACGGCTTCCTGTGGCAAATTCCAGGAGGTCCTGCTGAGATCAATGCTGTTCATTGCTGTGCAGCTTTAAAAGCACCCCTACCCGTAGCCTCAATAACAGAGGACCATTGGGAAAAGGAATTCCCTGAAGTTTGGGTGAAGGACAAAGCTGAATGCGGCACCGTCAAAGATGCCTGCGTGCTAATCACTGGAGAGGACCCCAAACCCCAGAGACAATACAAATACCCAGAAGACGCTGAGGAAGGCATTGCCAAAACCATTCAAGGACTTTTGCAATGGGACGTCATTACCCCAATGCAGTCTATTTGTAATGCCCCGCTATGGCCAGTCCTAAAATCGGACGGAGTTACGTGGAGAATGACCGTGGACTTCAGAGCTCTGAACAAAACCATCCCCCCAGTAGCCCCAGTTGTGGCAAAATATAATGAGATCCTGGCCGCCATTGCTGCAGGATCCTGCTACTATAGCGTGATCGATCTCGCTAATGCGTTCCACTCAATCAGGCTCCATTACTCGTGCTGGTACAAGTTTGCCTTTACATTCAGAGGGCAACAGTATGCTTTCAAACGGACACCTCAGGGTTTCCACTCTAGCCCCAGCATTTGCCATGCGCATGTTGTGCAGATGTGGGAACGCCTGAGACCCGAGTCTAGAAAGCAGGTTCTCTCGTATGTGGATGACATTCTTGTACACGCCCCCAATGCTGACGAAGTCACTGACATCACCAGGGAAGTCCTTGCCCTGATCAGAGACACCGGCTTCAAAGCCAGCCGCCAAAAGGCTCAGCTCGTTCACACATGTTAAATACCTTGGATTGTCATTAGGACCCAACGGTAGAGCTCCTGACGCACAGAGGATGGAAGTAATTTCGCGTCTACCTGCCCCAACTGACGTGCCATCCCTCCGAGCCTTGTTAGGAACATTCAATTTCTCAAGGGACTTCATAGAAGCATTCGCTGACAAAGCGAGACCGCTCTATGCCTTGTTAAGGAAAAACGCCTCATGGCAATGGGGACCAGAGCACCAGCAAGCTTTCGCCTCGCTTAAACAGAGCCTTGCGTCTGCCCCTGCTCTGGCACACCCCGACCCGGAAAAACCTTTCTATATCCAACTGGCTCACTCAGAAGTTAGCATCGGAGCCACACTGACCCAACACCAAAATGGAGCACAGCGAGTCATCGCCTATGCTTCCCAAAATCTCTCCACGGTGAAAAAGTCTGCCTTGCACTCATTTGGGCTCTTACACGCTGGGAATTCAGAATAGGAGGAGCCAGGGTTGTGGTGCAAACGACTCACACACCCCTGAAATACATCCTCTCTGGAAGAATCCAGGATGGGCAAGTGTCCAATGCTAGGATTGCTCAGTGGACACTAGCGCTAGTAAACAAGGGCGTTGAATACAAGAGGGAACAGCAAGAACCCCCGGCTCCCTACGGCCTAATAGTCACTGGGGAGGAGCATGAATGCCCGCTACCTGTAGTGGAGCATCATCCCTGGCCCGCTGTATGGGGCATCCCCCTCGAAGAAGCCAAACCAGAAATTCGTCTGTGGGTTCTGCAATGGGTCCAGCTTCCATACAAATGGCCGACCCCGTACTGGGTTCGGAGTGGTGAGAGTTCATGATGGTCTAACGCTGCAAGCACCTGTCCGCCCCCACTCCAGCCAAGCGGCCGAGGTCGCTTCGCTGAAAGCTGTGCTAGAATCTGAGCCCCTAGACTGCCCCCTGGCAATATACACTGACTCAGATTGGACTGCAAAGGCTGCCACAGTTTGGCTCCCACACTGGGAGAGACAACAGTGGAGGTATGCCGAAGGAAAGCCTGTAGCGCACTCGGATTTGTGGCAAGATGTAGCCGAAATATTGCACAGCCGAGAAGCCCCCACACAAATCACCCACGTGAAGGGACATCAAAAGGCTAGCACAGAAACAGCCTACTGGAACAACTTAGCAGATTCCCTCGCTAAGGAGGCTGCAGAAAATGATCTGCCCCCAGACCCTCCGGGTCCCTCGAACCGGTCAGACACCCCAGCCTCGCCTGACCCTGAGGAAATTCTACCTGTGTTTGCTGTCATCACACATAGCAAACGGGCAGCGGAGCACACTCGTGCGCCACTCCCCCCTGTCTTTGTAGATCTGGGAGAGCTGCAGAAAAACGATTCTGATGTGATGGATCTGTATTCTAAGGGCAAGGACCCTACTGGAAAATATAAAATTGAGCAATTAGAAGGAGTCATTTGGGCAATAGACTCCTCGCACAATCGCCATTGGGTAGTCCCCGTAGGAGTGAGGGGAGACCTGATTCAATTTGTGCACGAGCAAGGACACCAAGGGAA
>NW_015161416.1:597630-609537 GCF_001447785.1 Gekko japonicus | reverse complement strand
CGCACGAATCAGAGATGTAGGTTGGTGGCCGGGCGTAAGGGAAGACGTCGCACAATGGGTAAACAATTGTCTCGCGTGCGCAACCGTGAACGCGGATCCCACTGGCCCTAAAGCGCCTATTCAACACCAGAGAGTGGAAGGTCCATGGGCTCGCATCCAAATTTACTTCATTGGCCCCCTCCCAAAGACTCGCAATGGTCACAAATACTGTTTAACCATAATAGACCCCTTTTCAAAATGGGTCGAAGCCTTTCCATGCAAAACAAATGATGCCGGGACAACGGCCAAATTGCTGTTGAACCGCTTGTTTCCCATTTGGGGAATCCCGAAGGTCATCGACTCTGATTTAGGGTCACATTTTACTGGCGCAATGACGCAGCAACTCTGCAGCGTGCTGGGAATAACACAACGTTTCCACATAGCCGGCAGACCACAGGCCGCCAGAGCTGTTGAACAAGCAAACAGAACTCTAAAGGAAGCATTAAGCAAGGTAGTGAAATCCACAGGAAAGAACTGGGATGAGAAACTCCCATTAATCTTGATGGTCATAAGAGGCACCCTAGCTTCTGATGGTTATACCCCGCATATGGTCATGACGGGCAGACGAATGAGAATGCCGGAAGCTTTCTGGATGGAGACAAGCCTCCCCCAGGAACAGGAGTCCAGGGCTGTCACTGATGAATGGGTTTCACAGCTCCTGTCGGAACTTCTACAGATCCACTTGCAAGTTGCCCGAGCAATTGGTAGAAGTACAGTTGCCATGGACAAAAAGTTAGGTTGGGTACGCAACCCCCACACTTGGGATCCTCTACCGCAAATTTTTGAAAAAACATCACGCCCTCGTGGGAAAATGGGCGGGGCCTTCTACGATAATCGAAAGGATTAGCCCTGCTGTGTACAAATTGGCTATCCCAAGCAGACACAAGGGGAAGATCTGGCATAAATTCTTCCATGCCTTGCAACTGAAGGAGTGGAAAGGAAAGCCTACCGACTGCCCCCCTCAACAGCCCCTGCTTCCCGTTCACACGGTGGCTCTCTGCAAACCTAAAAGCCCTCCCTTCCGGGACTTGGCTGAAACCTTCATGTCTCTCCTTGAAGTGTCACCTCTCCTGATCGATGAGCAGGAGGGTGCCAAAGGGGGGAATGTTGATGAATGTGAGCCCACTCTGCCGACACCTGCCAGTGCACGGGATGTCAAAGTCGACTATGTAGCCCTAGTTATGGAAAAGGAAGGGGAGTTTGATTGTGGATACGAGTCTGAGAACTCGTCCTCTTAAGGAGACCTGGAATCATAGGCAGAACTCTGCCTCTGCCCGGCAGAAGACTTGTCCAGTTGAGCTCCATTCCTTTCCAACCCCACCCCCATACCATTGATCCTAATTGCAGCGGAACATGCGGCACGCTAGTCCAAGCTCTAAGGCTTGATTGACATCTGTAGTCCGAAGAATTCCGCCATCCCTGCTGCTCAGCAGTTTTGGTTGCACCCCGCTTTCTCTCTTTCACAAAAAGAACACAGGTATCACAGACAGTGAACCCTTCAAAAATTACTCGCCCTGAGAAGAGAACGAGCGGAGAGAGAGGGAAAGTGAGGCTCTCTGGCAACGCCTGGAAAGAAAGAAAAGAAAAGAAAAGATATAGTTAGTATCTGAAAAAGGGCGTTGGGGAGACGCGAGCCTCTACCCATAAATCTCCCTAGGAAAATATCTGCTCTAGACCTGGCCGAGTAACTTTAAGGCCATGGCAACTCTCAGCTCAACATGTTTTATTATCTGTGTCAGTTCTGTAAGAATCACACACCCCCACACAATGATTGTTTTTCAAATGCACTCTCTAGGAGGAGAGAAAAAGACAATGTTGTCCCCCCAAAAATTACAGCTGTTGTTAATCTGCATAAGGCCCCATCATGCATACTGGAATTAAGGGAAACGCTGACTGTTAATATCATGTAAATGTGTAATGTGCAGGAGTACTCTTTTAAGTTTGCGTGCCAGTGTTGTGAGGTGTGCCTATAAAAAGGCACCAGAGCCGGAGCAATACCTGTGCCTGCCCCTAGAGGCCGCGGTTAACAAAAGCCGGCCGACATGACGTAGTCACAGCGCAGCATGTCAGCTCCCGACCGGGAGGCAGAGCACAATAACGTGTGCCACAGGCAACAAAGCTTGAACGAGGAAAGAGCTTATCGCTCAAGCGCAGAGATACAAGTCTGCTTGATTTGAGCCTTTAAAAATTAAAGAGAAAGCCACCAATTCTACAGTCAGTCTCCTCACAGACCACTTTGCAGTGACGAGATTTCTTATGCTCCGTTTGGTCGAGCTCTGCAAAGTAGGCATAGAGGAAAAGGAGACTAGCTAAATTATCCCCCCCCCCATTTTCTTGTCCTTTAATCTTTTGCTTTACAGGAGCAGCAACGAGGAACAACCACCACCACCCTCCGCCGCCGCCAAACTCGCGGCTTGGATTTAAAGAGCCAGCCATTAACCGAGGCTGAGCCACAATAGCCTTTGTGCTATGGAAGCATAGCAACAACTGCTTCCCTGTAGCAAGGGACCTGCAAATTTTTTTGCCAAAGTTTTCTAGCTTTGAATTCTTATTTTTCTTTTTCTTTTTCTTTTTCTTTTTGGAAAAAAATATCTTGCCTTTATTTTGCCTTTTGGCAGTGGAACGCCTGCACCGTTCCCCAGCCACCCCGTTTTGTTTTGAGTGAGCAGCCTGAAAAACCAGAAGACTGCTCCCATCCAAAGGATTTCTCCTTTGTTCAAATTTCTTTTTTTCACCACTATTGTGGGGCTCCCCGGAGGGAGCCCGAGCTCCTAGGTTGACAGTAAGAACAATAGAAGACTTAGAAAATGCCAGAAAAAAGTGGATTTAATAAATACTTTTAGGAGTGTCTCAGGCCTTTCCACTAGGCACTGGAAAATTAGAGCATACTGGCATTATAATGGACATTATTTCTACAAAGATAGTGTCCAGAGTGCTCTATCTGGCTTCTAGGTTCGAAGAAATCGGCCTGCATCGAGGAGTGCAATCTCCGTCCCCTTGGTGAGGGAGGAGCCTCAGCACGGCTTGATTTCCCAATGGACCTGGGCCCAGTGTTGCCCTCAGCCAGTTTTTCAACCTCTTCTTGACTCTGCCACCTCCTATGCTGGTAACAGCGAGAGAGCACATTTGTCAACTCGATCATCGGTTGACAGCCCAATAGTGCTATGTTTTTCTTCTTTTAAATTTAAGTGTTCAATGTTGTCATCTTGTCTTCGTTATGTTGTTTGTCTAAGAGGAAACCCGACCCCCAGGAGGCACTGCGCTTGGTTAATTTGCATGCGCAAAGCTGCCTGAATGCGAGAAGCCTTCGGGTGTAGTCGGAAGAACCAATCCATATAAGGAGCCCCCCCTTCCTCTGTAAACAACAGAGCACCGGACTGCACCATCGTGCGGCCAGCCAGAAGGGAGGTCGATTTCTGAAGTTTTTTTCTGTTTTTAAACCACATAAGGTGAAGGCCCCCGAAGGGACCCTCTATTAAAAGCGATAATCCATCAACACAGGATCACGCCAAGGGTACCCAAGCCCCTTTGATAAAAGGAGGATTTCTCCTCGGACCGGTTTATCCAAACCTAAAAGCTAAATGGCCACCCCATCGCTCTCTACTGCCCAGCGCAGGAGTTCAGGGGCTGCAAGCCTGGTTTTGGGTCGGCCGGTTCTTTCCCCGAAGGGATGAGTTGTTGGAACCTGAAACTAGAAAATAATGTTTATCAAATGCTGCTATGGTTAGAGTGTGCATGTGGGTATGCATGTTCATATTTTTCCATAAGAGAACACATTAAGAGAGTGAATGATGTGTGTCTGGATTTTTGTTTAGATCACTGTTTATTTGTGATGAATTATGTCTAGTGCTGGATTTTCATGTCCCATGATGCACTGGAAGCTAAGGGGGGGAGACGTTATTGATTATGCATAGCCATGCCCATCTCCATCGATTAAGATCCTCCCATGCCTTGTATGGTATTGAACTGAAGGCCCCCTGCCTTCCAGAAGCCGGCATTGCACGCGGCTGTGTGCAAGCTTTGCCGTTTGTTTTGCTGCTAGTTTAAAAGGGATCTGAGGATTCCTTTCACTCAGGAATGCAATAAAGTGTTTTGTTTCCCCTGCTTGTAAATATTTCAGTTGACTATGATGTTTATGCTGCTGAGGACTGCCCTCAACAGTTATACACAATGTTTTGAGTTATGCATTAACTGTTTTCTGTTTTGTTTTCTTGGAAGTAGGTCTGACATCCATGGTTGCCAATGTGCATACGCAATATGTGCCAAAAAAAAGGGAGCTTATGCTTGTCTGATTCTGCATCCCCATTATTAATTTGGCTATTTTTGTTAGGATTAGGACATTTTTGCAAGAAATAAATCCGTCCTCCACCGAGTAGACGTAGTTAGATGAGCATGTGGGAGCCAGGGAACCCTCCTGTTTGATGGCACCAACCCTCCATCAACTGCGTTCCTGCTTGCCTGCATCGTCTGCCGCACCTATACTGAACTTGAACTCCATTCTTAGACAACCAGACCGAGCTGTCTATGGGTTGCCAACGCTTGGACTGTTGCACACCCCTCCACCTGCTTGGCACGCTGCCACCCATGCCTTCTCCATTGAAGTGACCGCCTTTGTCTAGATCAATGGTTCTATGTTCATGACATACTGTATTGTTAATACAGCAGTCATGAAAGGGGGGAATGTTACCATTATGCTGATGCTGTATTGTCTGTAAAATGTCTTTGCATTTGTGCATGTGGGATAAGGGAATTGCTGTGTCTTGAATTGCTCACTTTGCACCTCATGCTTGCACCTGGATGAGCAGGGCTTGTGCTGCCTGTGCTAAAGGACACGTGTATACCCGGACCCTCCTGTCATGCCTCGGGACAAAGGAGACATTCGCCATTAAGCTCCGCTTGGAGGCTTGGAAAAACAACAAGTTTCCCACCATTACAGATCTTTGGGACAACATGCAACCCCTCTATCTGGTTTAGAATCACAAAGAACAACATCCGTTATTGCCTTCATGGACCAGGCACATCCGCAAGTCAAAGGTTGCCATAGAAATACAACTTTGACACCTTGCCACATGGCTCCCCATTGAAGTTAGGCTTAGGATTTGAATATCGCCCCACTCTCCTCTAGGTAGAACGTCACAACCCTCCAACCTATAGGTATAGACAAGGGGACGGATTTCAGGTGTAGATTGGCCTTATGCCAACCCCCAAAACTAGGTTTTCGACCAGAGAACCCACACGTGTCTGGCAGGACCATTCTGTGTGTTTATAGAGTCCCTAAAGTTACTTTTGTCCCCATTCTCGCTGCTGAGGAGAATTCCTTATCAACTGGAACTCAGATAAGTATAAGCGGGATCCTTCTATGTGTTACCCCATTGTTTGTGGAAGTTATTATTTTTATTACTGATTGTTTCTGTATCTGCTGCAAACTAAAGGAACTTGAGTGAATCTGTGAATGTATCTGTTTTTCGTGTGCTTGAGAACTACTTAGTAAAGACAACATTTATTCATTAAGCCTAGTGTGTTGTCTCAATTCCTGGGAAATAGGAGCGTTTGTTCTGAAATCTGCCCTCTGTATACACGGGTAAATTACTCACGCACGCCCACTGCCATACATAAGACAGAGTTGGGCCATCGGAACCATCCTTAGAGGAGTTCCGGTATCAACAGGCTGTATTCCGGTGGGCTTGAGAGCCCTTGCCAGTTGCTCCATATAGACATATATCTACCTGCATGCTCCCACCTTGAACCATCATGTTCTTCATGTGTTAATACAAGACTGACATGGAAAAGGAGTAGCTGAAACCTGGACAGTAATGACTCCTTCTGCATTGCCACCAACTGGCTGCCAACTGTCAGTAGTGTAGGAGAAGACATCTGGGGAGCTAACATTCATTGCTGGACTACTGGCCAGGTCTGATTTGAGTGGCCCTGCACTGGCAGAGCTCATGAAGCTTGGCTATGCTTGCTCCTGGCTGCCAGTGGCCCTCCAAAACAATGGCCCATCAGGAACTTTCCCTGCAAATTAAATAGCCAGTCCACTCATGCCTAGTATTTGGACTTCCTAACATCCATGTGACCATAGACCATAGATGGAACCAAGATACTGGACTAGGTGGAGCTGTGGTTTGATTTAGTCTCACTCTGAGTTTTCTGCCAGCAGCACTCTAGCTGTTGTTCCTCCTATTTCATTGTCATCCACTCGTCCATGAACCAGTGAGTTTACTTGGCTCTGTCCAGGATGAGAGGGCACTTAGGGGCAATTGTGTCAACAGCCCAGGCTATCTTTGTATTCCAGAGAGTGGTCAGAGCCTTGACAGAGTTGTCAGAAACTGAGGCAGGAAAATCCCCAAGTCCACACAGGAAGTCATCAGGATCTATCAGGCATAGGGTTGCCAACCCCCCCGGTTTGCCAGGGGTCCCCCATTTTGGGGGGGGGTTTTCTACCCGCCGCCAGCCAGATGGCCAGCGGGGAAAGCCCCACCCCCAACACCCACAGCCACCCATCTCTCTCCCTTTAAGGGTGTGCAACCCATGTTTCATCCCAAGCGCGAACTCCGCAAGCTTGCAGGGGAAAGCCAGCTTCGTTCTTAAAAGGGAAACGCAACTTCTCTTAAAGGGGAAACGCTGGCTGCCGGCTACTTTAAGTGCAGGGAACTGCTGTTTCTGGAGATCTGGCACACGGCCGGAGGGGGGGCAGCAGACGTCCCCAACGTGATGTCATCACGTTGGGGATGCCCCACCCCTTCCAGGAACGCCCCCAAAGTCCCCCGCTGGGGATGGAAGATGGACTTGGCAACCCTAATCAGGCGCCTGGGGCAGACCATCCTAATGGGTCCAGCATTGCTGTGGAGAAAAGAGGAATCAGTAAGTCTGAACTCTGTCAGGTATATCTATCCATGACAAGAGAGTAAGCTTTAACTCCTCCACCTCCAGATCACCCTTCCCAACAGTGTAATAGACCAAATCCAGTGTGTGCCGTGCTAAATGTGTGGGTCCAGCAATTACTTGGGACAAGCCTGTGGTCATCATTGAGGCCATGAAATCCTGTGCCACTCCTGACAGCCTCTGCATCAATGTTAAAATCACTCAGGACTACCAGTCTTGGGGGTCTCCACTAGCATGCCCAAGACCAGATCAGCTAGCTCCGGAAGAGAGATGGCTGGGCAGGAGGGTGGAGGGTACAGAAGCAAAATCCCTACCATGTCCCAGTCGCTCCCCATCTTATGCTCTATACCTTCAAATGTGGGGAGCAAGGGAATGGAGATGTCCTATTTCTTTGGGCAGTACCTATTGTTACTGGAACGACCTGAAGAAGCTGGTAAGAAAGATTTTGTTCCCAGACTGGAGGATAAGATAAGCAAATCTGCTCCAATTCAGATCAAACTGTAATCAAAGGAAGTTCCCACAGAGTGCTAGGTAATAAAATGTCTTCGTATTGACTCCAAACAAGGACACCTACTCTTCTCTAAGGCAAGATCAAACGTGTTAGACAAATAGCCATATCTGACTAATTGACAATTGACGTTTATCCCATTCTCTTTATCCCAGGGGGGTGGGATAGAAAGGAGAGAAGATATTTCTGATACTGTGTTGATAGTGTGTATGGAGCAATTGAGTGGCATCTGATCCTCTAAGCATTCTGTGGGCACAAATACCTTTGAAATATATGAATCGCAAACCAGTGTACTGCTTTAAGGACTGAGTTGCATGAACACCTTTAGGCTATATTATGTAACAATACACATCTTTTGGTTGTGGTACAGCCAGCAATATAGTCACGGAACACTTTGTGACTATAGAAATGCAGCTTACCTGCTGGCATGCTCATCTCTTGAGTCTGCAGTTTAGCACCAATGAATGATGATAGTGATGATGAGGACTATGGTGTCATCAGCATACATAGTGCCTTCCTAAGTTACATAGGCAAACATAGACAAGCCTTTGCTCTAAGGAGTTGGCAACCTAAAATGGAAAACAACAGAGAGCAAGAGGGACAAGAAAGGGGAAGGATGAATGTTGGCACAGGCAGATCCTTAAAGCTTGGTTGTGCAGTTGGGAATGAGGATTAAGAGGATAAGCCAAAGACCACATGGAAAAGGTGAGATATGAGGAGGAATGTGAAGGAAAGGAGAAACGTGGCAGAAGAAAATAGATGAAAAGAGGTATCTTGTTGTTCAGAAAAATTATATTTACTGGCTAGGGAAAGCAGACATGATCCCATAGCAAAGATAAGTAGATTTGGGACCAAGAGCACCCCCAAACTACAGACCCATTACTTCAAGAGGAATGCATCCCCATCAGAATGAGTGACCTTTAAATCCTAAATTAGACCTTCCACTCACTAGTAACTCTTCCATCTGGTTGAAATTAAGCTTCAGGTTTTTAGCCCACATCCTCTCCAAAGCTGCCTCAGGCACTGGTACAGAGTTTCTACAGCCTCCCTGGGATCAGAAGAATGAGATAGAGCTGAGTGTCATCCATGTATTAGTGACAACCCAGCCCAAATCTCCAGATGACCTCATCTAGCAGTTCTCTGTAGATGTTAAAGAGCATGGGAGACAAGATGGAACCTTGCAGGACTCCACAGGCTGAAAGTCAAGGGGCTGAGCAGCAGTTACCCAGCACTACCTTCTGAAACCTCCCCTCCAGCGAGGACCAGGACCACAGCAAAATGGTGCCTCCCAGTCACAGCCCAGAAAGATGGTCCAGAAGGATACCATGATTGATGGTTCTGAAAGCTCTGAGAGGTCCAGGAAAATCAACAGAGTCACATTCCCTCTGTCCATCTTCTGGCATTGGTCATCCACAAGAGTGACCAAGGCTGTTTCAGTCCTGTAACTAGGCCTGAAAATAGATTTGAAAGGATCCAAACAATCTGTTTCATGGAGGAATACTTGAGGCTGTCCAGCCACCATCCATTCAACCACCTTGCTCAACAATGAAATATTTGAGAGTGGTTAATAGTTATAGAGATCTCCTGGATATAGAGGAAGCTCCTTTAGTAGTGGATGCACCACAGCTGGTTTTAAAGCCTGGGGATCACTCCTTCTCTCAAAGAGGCATTAATTATGTCTCATACCCAGTCAGCCAGCTCCCCTGGAAGGTTTAAGTAGCCAGGAAGGTCAAAGGTCATACAAGCAGCTTTTTTGCTGTTCAGTCGCACAGTTGAGTCCGACTCTTTGCGACCCCATGGACCAGATCACGCCAGGCCTTCCTGTCTTCTGCCGTCCTCTGAAGTTTGCTCAATTTCATGTTCGTTGCATCTATGACACTGTCTAACTATCTCATCCTTTGCCGTTCCCGTCTTCTTTGACCTTCAATCTTCAATCTTGGACTCAAATCTCCAAGGGCCCTGGGCACATCCTCAGACTGAATAAACTGAAATGTATTCCAAAGAGTTGAACAAATTGATGCACTGGCACCATCTGACCCTGTTATTGCTAATGTAGAGTCCAAATCTGTACGAAAATATGGGATATTTTATCTTCAGAGTGTTGAGCAAAACAGTAACAGTAGGCCATTGAGCAGTTCACCTCCTTCTGCAGGCCAGATGATCACCTGGAACAGCTCCACTTGTATCTTTGCCACAATCACCACCATGGAGTATGCTTTAAAAGCAGCTGTAGCCCACATTTTATTGGATTTATTTTCTTCCACTGTCTCCACTGTAATTCTAGCCATCACCCCAGGCCCATAGCCAGGATTTTTTCTTCAGGGGGCATTAAAGTTTCTTAGGAGGGAGTTGATTAAATTAAAGTTAAACAAATTGAATTAAAGTTAATCAAATAATTAATAGCAGTCCAGCAACCCCTGCATAAACCAAAGCCCACAAGCCCACGGGAGCCAATGGCAAGTCTGAAAGGGGCTTAAATCGAAGAGATCCAAGCCCCTTTCAGCCTTCTCTCCCCACCCCAAGCCCGTGGGAGCCGATGGCAAAGCTGAAAGAGCTTGAATCTAAGAGATCCAAGCCTGTTTCAGCCTTGTCTCTCCGCCCCCAAGCCTGCAGAAGCTGATGGCAAGGCTGAAAGGGGCTTGTACCTAAGAGATTCAAGCCCCTTTCAGCCTTGTCTCCCCCCCCCAGCCCGCGGGAGCCCAGGACAAAGGTGAGAGAGCTTGGATCTAAGAGATCTCTTAGATCAGGGGGTGTGGCATATGCAAACAGGTTATGCTAATGAATTCCTGCACCTCTTTTTCCACGAAATGACCCCTGGGTTAACCACTCCCCCAGCCAAGTCTCTTAGTCTCTGGACAGCTGAGCCAACAGGCCACAGTTTCTTCAGTTTCTTCAGTTTCTTCAACTTGCACCTCTGGCACCTGCTGTACCCGCAAGGAAAGAGGCATGGCTCTGCAACAGTGGTTGTTGAGAAGCTGCCGGCAACTCTGCTAACTCTGGCTAACAAGCTCAAAATCTTTTCCCCGCAAAAAAGGGGGGGGCACATTATATGATTGTAGAAAGAATATGGTAAAAATCTGACTGGTTATTGTATTTTGCGATTGGAGAATGTGAATGTATTGGCTTTGAACAGTTTTAAAAATACTGAGAAATAAAATGAAATGAAATGGTAAAAGAATTAATCTGTTTAAGATAAACTTCTATTAGAATAAATGTATGAAAATGAGCAAAACTGGCAAGACAGATAGACCCTCCTCGGGTCAAACTAAATCAGTGGGAATGATGTTAACACAAGATGCCTTAAAAAAACTCCAGGCAAATTTGCAAGCAACTTTTTAAACTGGGTTGAGTCAAGTACAGAACAGTTTCACCCAGATAACAACCCAGATTAAAGACATATATGATAAAATGGAGGATTTTCAAAACCAATTTAAGGAAAATAAACAAGAAACCACTAAATTAGCTAAGATTATTTTTAAAAAAGGATGAAAAAACAGAAAAGACTCAACAAAAAGTAATAGAATTAGCAGAAGCACAACAGCTGTCAGATGATAGAATGATTAAACTGGAAATGGACAGAGCGGTTTATATGCTGAGATTACAGAACAATTCAGAGGATAAGGAAAAGGACTTGTCCACTTTATTAGCACAATCACTTGCATCAGAAATGGAGGTTGAAACTGATGATCTTCAAAGGGGAATAGACCTGATTTATAAACTCAAGCTATGCCAGAAAGAACAAAGTACCAAGAGAAGTTCATGTAAAATTTACTAAAAGAGCAGTGAAAGAAGAGGTGCTGAGGAGAATGAGAGACAAAGACCTAACTATAAAAGGAAATGTGATTAAAATTTTGAAAGAGGTACCATGGAGGATGAAACAGAAGAGGAAAGAATATGATACCCTCTCATCAGTATTGAAAGCCAATGATATTTCCTATAGATGGCTGATACCAGAAGGTCTCTTCTTCCATATGAAGGCCAGAGATATAAAATAAACTCAACATTGAAAGTGCAAAACTTTTTGAAGAAATATGGAAAGAGACTTTCCTGTATTAGGGGAAAGTCTGAAGAAGAGGAATCAGATAAAGAAAAAGATTTAGGCCCCGGTCACACGGGCTGGAAAATGTGGGGGGGGGAGCATGGCTGTTTGCCCCGGGGCAAACTAACACGCGGCTGCGAGATCAGATGTCTGGTTGAGGTTCCGTCGAGGTCCCGTGGCTAGGGGGGAGGTGCCGATCACACCACAGAAAAAGAAGCGGAGCAGCAAACGGGGTGGGTTTTTTACTTTTTAAAACTGAAGTGTGCGCATGCTCCGTTGGGTGCTTATGCACATCCGTGGAGCCTTGGGGGAAAAATGACCTGTTTGCGAGGGGACATGGGCGGGCGCCGGATGCCACCGGAAACGCGATCAGACGCCCGCCCTTGCCCCGCGGTTTCCGGAAACTAGTACCTCCGAGGTACTAGTTTTTTGCCGC
>NW_015161416.1:584054-597131 GCF_001447785.1 Gekko japonicus | reverse complement strand
TAATCAGTAATAAGTTTAATTTGATATAGAACTTTTATCCAAAAATCTTGAATTGGTGGGCATTCCCACCAAACGTGAATAAATGAACCTTTGTGCGAGCATTGTTTCCAACAGAGAGAAGAAATAGATTTATCGACATGGTGGAGCTTTTCTGGTGTAATATACCATCTGGTCAGCAACTTAAAGGATATTTGTTTTATGTTAATAATGTTGGTAACATAGATATTAGATAGCCAAATGTCGTTCCATTGATCTTCTGTTAGCTGCAAATTACAATCTTTTTCCCACGCTTTTTAATATCCTTTTTAAGGTGTGGTGACCAGAATTGCACACAGTATTCCAGATGAGGTCGCACCATTGATTTCTATAGGGGCATTATGATATTGGCTGATCTGTTTTCAATACCCTTCCTAATAATCCCCAGCATAGCATTGGCCTTTTTTATTGCAGTCACACACTGTCTCGACATTTTCAGTGAGTTATCTACTACAACTCCAAGATCTCTCTCTTGATCAGTCTCTGCCAGTTCAGATCCCATCAATGTGTATTTATATTTAGGATTTTTGGCTCCAATGTGCATCACCTTGCACTTGGCCACATTGAACCCCATTTGCCACGTTGACGCCCACTCGCCCATCCTTGACATCTTCAGAGGGAAGCCTCGGTTGAGCCACGGGAGCTCTACGCTTCCCAGATGTGGCGGTGAGATCACGCCCGGAAAATCCGCCTATCTTCCATCTCTCTAGCATGGCTACTGTTCTGTGTGACCGCAGCCTTAGAGACCCAATCACAGGACAGCCAGGGAGAATCAGATCAAGAAGAAGGGGCCAAGGCAGCACCATGAATGGAAACAAGAAGACAGACCAAATATAATCAAGCTGATAGTAAAGACATGTGATGGATAAAGAACAAATTAGAATCCTTACAATTAACATGAATGGACTTAATTCACCACAGAAAAGGACATTTTAACAGTTGCAAAAATTAAATTTGGACATAATTTGTCTACAAGAAACCCATATTAGATGAACTGATCAGCAATTATTAGAGTGTAAAAGACGGGGGGAAACTTTTATAGCTTCGGATTCAAAGAAGAAAAAAAGAGGCATGGTAACATATATTAAAGAGAAGCTCAACCCTAAATTTATTTTTGTCTCTGAAGATGGTAGAATTTTGATGGTGGAAGTTCAAAGAGAAGGGGAAATTTTTTTAGTGATCAATATCTATGTACCTTATGACAACAAAGAACATTTTTATAAGGATTTGGAACAGGAATTAGCAACTCATGAATATGAAGAACATTGCCTGATTGAAGACTATGCAGTTTTCGATACAGTACAAGTTAGAAAAACAGCTAAACTAAAAAAATCTTGAACACTCCTGCCAAAGCTGTTTTTACAGTTAGCAGAAGAATATAATTTAGTTGATGCCTGGAGAACAAGAAATCCAATAACAAAGGACTTTACTTTTTACTCCCAAAGGCACAAGTCCTGGTCTAGAATCGATATGTGTTGGATCTCAGTGAGTTTGATGAAGAATGTAGGAGAAGCAGATATTTTACCAAAGACTTCTGCAGATCATAATCCTGTACTTTTTTAAATGACTGGTGTTTCCAAGAAATTTAGTTGGAAACTTAATATACAGCTTAAAAATGAGAAGTTTGTGACGGAGACAAAAAAGGAGCTAGAATATTTTTTCAAACAAAATATTCAATAAGATATCTTCATAAATACAGTCTGGGATGCAAGTAAGGCTGTCTTCAGAGGAATGGCAAATAAATTTGCAGCAAAGCAACAGAAAGACAGGTCGAAGAAATTCCAGGAGCTGAAAGATCAATTAATAAAGCAGGAAACATAACAAGATTTTAATGATTTGACTAAGTGATATTAGCTTTAGTAATTCTATAAAGAAATAGAACTGGAAACAAAGAACTAAGACCAAAAACTTGTAACAGCTATTATACAAATTTAATGGAATTCTCCTATATGTCTTATCCCATACCCTGTACCCTTCCTACCCTTATATTTTCCTGACCTATAATATGTTAAAACCCAATTAAAATTTTTAAAAAATCTTTTCTCTGCTTTAAGTCAGTAGTTTCCCATTTTTCAACAGCCTGCAAATTTAACTGAATACACGTCTCCCATTGGTTGTGCCATTCCTGACTGTCCGATTCCCCATGCATTCGAAATAAATCCACGTTTGAAGAACAAAGTTAAATTTATTATAAAGCGATGGTTAGATCAGGAACACAAGAATTGTTAGGAATGACTACAGACCCCATAGGGAAACATAATAAAGGAACTTGAACCAGGTTAGGACCAATGAGTCCAATTCCCACTGGCGGGAAGGCAGATAAAACTAGCGCCCAATTCCTTGGGAACACAACGGTTCTACAACATAAACACAAGTTCAGTTCTCAGGCATGACATACATAATAAGCAAAGCAACGCCATAACTTCATTCCACCTCCAGCTGGTTGACCTTGAGCAGTTCCGCAGATGTAGCAAGCAAAAGACAGTAAACACCTACATAGGAGGATACAGGGAGGGATGGACAGAGCACAATGTAATATGTAGAAAAGAACACACCACCTTATGGCAGCTTGCTGACATACTGCCCACCTGAAAATACACTTTAACCACCTTCTCCCGGACTGGGCGGTTTGCCCGGGAACTTTTGTACCTTCATTGTCTACGGTAAAGAAATGAAGCAAAACTCATACCACTTCCTCATTTTAGCAGATAAAAGTATTTATATAGGTGAAAAATAATTTTCTTATATTGTTTTGTAAATGTTATGTACAGCTTTTATTTCAGTAGTTTTAACTAGATTTTATAGATATTTTGCAAATTTGTTATTCTAGTGGTGTTTAATATGCTATTAAACCAAACACACCCTGGGTTTTATTACATTCAGGAATTCACTGTATTTTTTGTTTGTACATGCAGACATTTGGCATTTTGTTATTTTTTAAAAAGAGTTCCCTGCAGCTCCTGTGTGGAGGCAAGTAAAGCAACTCCAGTTCAGGGAATCTGGATGGACTTGACTCCTTTGAAAAGTAATATCTAGTCTGGTCATTAGTTCCCTATGTCTGTAACAAGAACTTACATGGGATGTCCAAATCATGTGATATTTGTCAAAGCCAATGAGAAGCAGTGTTACACACCAAAACATTCTGAACAGGGAGTTGCAGAGCCAGACCAGAGCCTCCTCTAGAACCCAGAGTACTGGTGCA
Organism: Gekko japonicus; assembly: GCF_001447785.1. Lineage (NCBI taxonomy): Eukaryota > Metazoa > Chordata > Lepidosauria > Squamata > Gekkonidae > Gekko > Gekko japonicus. The sequence continues at coordinate 593,893 of NW_015161416.1, read as the reverse complement.
GTTGTATTAGGACGTGGAGTTTGAGAAACAAAGATGTTAGTTTTTTACCTATGCTGTCCCCAAGAACTACCAGTCCCAGTGTTCTTGTGCACAGCCAGGAGGAAGGGGCTACTGGTGGGAAGAACACAGCACCATAATAATTAGGGACATTGACCTCCAAGGATACTGAGAGCCAGTACAGACTGCTGATAAGATGTACTAGCCCAAAATACATGTGATTATTACAGCAGAAACCCAGACAGCAACTATACTGCCATGTGTGGCCAGAAATATAAAGAGATTAAACAAAAGGAAACTAAAAGAAACAGTAACCCTTAAAAGGACCACAGTTGGGGTTGCCAGCCTCCAGGTGGTGGCTGGAGATATTCGGGGATTAACCTTGATCTCCAGAAGACAGAGGTCAGTTCACCTGGAGAAAAGGACTGCTTTGGTAGGTAGACTCTCTGGCATTATACCCTGCTGAGATCCCTCCCCTCCAAACCCTCTCCTCCTTAGGCTTTATCCCCAAAATCTCCTGGTATTTCCCAACCCAAAGCTGGCAACCCTAGTCAGGGTAGTGGTCACATATACTGGCCAGTCCCAAAGGTGAAAAGAGAAGGAAGACTCCTTAGTTTCTGGGTTCTGACAGTGAGGACAGCGGCAAAATGCATCATGCAACTCTAGCTGAATGCTTTCAGAGGATAGGTCTCATCACCAACATCCTAAGGTTTACAAAAAAGCACCAGAGACTAATGCTACTGTACCTGATTCATGGTTCCCCCCCCACACACACACAAAGATCCAGGCTTGTGTCCCGGAAACTTAACAGATTCTGTCCAAAATATTTTCTCTCGCACCCTGACTTTTGAAGGAATGTGGAATCTAATAATGTCAGAGCCAAAAGATCTTGGTGGGCATAATTATCCTAGGGTTGCCAGCTCTGGCAATTACCTGGAGATTGGAGGGAGGGGGTGGCTGGAGATCTCCTGCGATTACAACTGACCTGCAGGCAACAGAGAGCAGTTCAGGGCCGCTTTGGAAGGTGGGCTCTATGGTATTATGCCCCATTGAAGCCCCTCTCCAAATCCTCCCCTCCTCAGGCTCCACCCCCAAAATCTCCAAGTATTTCCCAACCCAGAACTGGCAGTCCTACTGTGGAGGGGAGAGATTTGTGGAGAAGAGGGACCTCAGCAGGGACCTCCACACTCCAAAGCAGCTGTTTTCTCCAGGGGAACTGATCTTGGTCATCTAGAGATGGGAGATCTCCAGGTACCACCTGGAGGTTAGCAACCCTATCTGACCCTGAGGAATCATGTTCTGTAAGCTCTGATAATGAGCCGGAGTCTTTATTCAGAAGAAATGTTTTAATGCAACTTCGGGCAATGCTGTGAATCAGCACACAGATTTAAAATAAGCAATGTTATTTGTTTTTCATTCCATTTAGCATGATGAATGCTGACCTGGCCGACTTTTGACTTTGTGCAATGAATGCCTGATGACCTTTGAGTTTGATCATTCTCATCTTGTGAAGAACATATTGTCTTCTAAGTTATTTTCATTATCTCTTTCCTATCACCGAGAAGGCTTTTCTGTTTTGACTGTGAATTCTCTACTGAGAGTCAAGGCTAGAAATGTCTGGTTGCTATGGAGTGCTGTCAGATAATTGAGATAAGTGAAAATTTTATATGAGGGAGGGTGGATTTGAAGAGAGGAGAGCAACAGACATATAGATTCTGGTTAGCACTCATAGTTGAATGAATGAATTTTATTGTTACGGCACCCAGCCAGCAAAGCACTCATAGTTGTATATATGTACTCACAGTTTTGTCATAAGTACATTCAACATTCCTGTCTTGGACCCAAACTTTTTTACATCACAACAAATGTTTACAATAGAGACCTTCTGCTGCTGCTTATGAGGTTTAAGCAGATGCAGACAAGATAACTGGGCTTCTTGTGTGTAAAGCCCTTACTTCAGCTGGCCTGTGTGCCCTTGGGAGGGTTATGTGCAACAATGTGATACTAGGACATTAGCTACTGGAAGAAGCTTATAAACGTCTACTTTGAAACTATCCTACAGACCCTTCTGAACATTTTCCCTGTGAAAGGCTGCATCTGAAAAAATATCTTTAAGTATACTTTCAGAAAAGGGAATTATCTAGCCCCACTTATCTTATTAAATAAGCCTTACAACTAATCTACAGAGAGCTGTGAAACCCTATGGTGTTGTTGTTGTTGTTGTTTGTACACTGCCAGTGTCTATGGCAGAAGCTGACAGAAATTTCAGCAAATGGTTTCTCATCAAAACTGCAGGTGTTCTGCCATGGCACATGAATAGTTCAAACACCTAGCTATTTTCCCTATTGAGTGTTCATTTGCAAGAGGAATGGACTTTGGGAAGATAAGTAATTAATTTGGTTTGAAAAAGGCCAAAAGAATAAAGCTATAAAGTGAATTGATCTAGATATAAAAATGTTTGCAGCCTCATTGGTCAATTAGATTTTTTAAAATCAAAACTTTGATGGGATATCTTAGGACCAACCAAAACATTGCTGATAAAATAGTCAGCAAACTTTGAATTTCTCTTCTGGCACCAAAAATAACAAAGGAGGATGTATTTGGGCATGGTAGAAAAGGCACAATATGGGCCATGACAAAATTTCAGAAATATTGAACCTGTAATTTCAGAATTTAAAAAGGAACTTTTCTTTCATGGGTCATGAGGTTGTATGCAACATGTATGTATCAGATGGGGATGGATTGTGGTATGCATGTGGGAGGTAGCCTATGGTACAAATTTATACTGGCCCAACAAAAAAAACGGTGCTTGGACCCTGAACACATGTGGACAAGGTTACCTCAAAATGGAAGTTCCCATGGATTTTGAATAAGATCCTTGTTTCATGCTAATTTCTACTCACTGTTCTGCAAAATTTACTTAGTTTATTAAAAGTTACCACACGCAACATGTTCTGTACGGATTTCTGTAATCGTATCACTCTGAACATCTTTGTGTTTGAGCAACTCAGTTTCTCTGGGTGATTTCCCACAAGCGCTGCTCTCTTTCTCTCCCTCCCTCAAGACTCAGAGGCAAAATTCACATGGGCACCCAGGGATCATCCATTAAACATGCCTTTTTGTAGCATCCAAAGCATGGTGAATATTTTAGACTTGTGGGCTGAAAATGCATTGTTGTTCAGTCGCACAGTCAAGTCCGACTCTTCGCGACCCCATGGACAAGATCCCGCCAGGCCCTCCTGTCTTCTGCTGTCCTCTGAAGTTGGCTCAATTTCATGTTCGTTGCATCTATGACACTGTCTAACCATCTCATCCTTTGCCATCCCCATCTTCTTTGACCTTCAATCTTTCCCAGCATCAGGGTCTTCTCCAGTGAGTGCTCCCTTCTCATTTGGTGGCCAAAGTATTTGAGCTTCAGTTTCAGTATCTGGCCTTCCAGGGAACAGTCAGGGTTGATTTCTTTTAGGATTGACTGATTTGATCTTCTTGCAGTCCAAGGGACTCTCAAGAGTCTTCTCCAGCACCATAGTTCAAAAGAATCTATTTTTCGACGCTCGGCCTTCCTTATAGTCCAAGTCTCGCAACCATACATGACTACTGGGAATACCATTGCTTGGACCATGCGTATTTTTGTTGTCAGGGTGATGTCTCTACTTTTTATCATGCTGTTTAGGTTCGCCATCGCTTTCCTCCCAAGGAGCAAGCATCTTTTAATTTCATGGCTGCTGTCACAGTCTGCGGTGATCTGGGATCCCAGGAACGTGAAGCCTGTCACTACTTCCACGGCTTCCCCTTCTATTTGCCAAGGAGTGATGGGGCCGGATGCCATGATCTTAGTTTTTTTGATGTTGAGCTTCAAGCCCACTTTTGTGCTCTCCTCTTTTACCCTGAGCAAGAGGCTCTTTAGGTACTCTTCACTTTCTGCCATTAGAGTGGTATCGTCTGCATATCTGAGGTTGTTGATCTTTTCCCCAGCAATCTTAATTCCCGCTTGTGATTCATCCAGGCCAGCATTTCGCATGATGTACTCTGCATATATATTAAATGAGCAAGGTGACAATATACATCCTTGTTGTACTCCCTTTCCTATGCTAAACCAATCAGTTGTTCCATATCCGGTTCTAACTGTCGCTTGACACTTATACAGGTTTCTCAAGAGACATGTGAGGTGGTCTGGTACTCCCATCTCTTTAAGGACCTGCCATAGTTTGTTGTGATCCACACAGTCAATGAAGCAGAAGTAGATGTTTTTCTGGTACTCTCTTGCTTATTCCGTAATTCGGCGAATGTTGGCAATTTGATCTCTCGTTCCTCTACCTCTTCAAAACCCAGCTTGTCCTTCTGGCAGTTCTCTATCCACGTACTATTGAAGCCTAGCTTGTAGGATCTTGAGCATGACCTCGCTAGTGTGTGATATGAGTGCAATTGTGCGATAGTTTGAAAATGCACAGGAATGTGTAATCATAGGAGTGGAAGAGTCTGTCTCTATTACCACTGCTCATTCCATATTGTAGCACTAGAGGGCAGCAAACTCTATTATTTACCTAGTGGAGGAGTGTGAGAGTATGAAAAGGATTGGTACAACCTGAAAAAAATGGAGTGCAAGCAATACCTGCTGCACTGATCTGGCTGGCTGTGCAAACACTTATTTGTGTTGGAGCTTCATCTGGTGGGTTCTGTCTTAAATATACAATAAGAACTTATGTATACAACCTATCTTGTCAAAGATATAAAGTGATCATCAATTTATTCTTTTTATTTTATTTAGCTCCATCAAAGTATATGGATGTATATACTGACTAGAATTTCTATGAGCATGGGAGAAGGGTGATTTTCATTGATCCCACCCCCCATGGCAGCCCAAAATGCTACTCCTGAAGGATGGGGGATCCCAGGAAGAGCTTGGAGAGGAAGCAGGTCTCCCACAGAAGGAAGGAATCAGTGAAAATCGCCTCTCCTTACACCCATAGAAATTCTAGGTGGGATCCAAGCCATAATCCTTTATCTAATTGGAATTAAAGCCACAGGAATAGCAGTTATAGCTACATGACAATTTAAAAATTAAAAGATTAAAAGGCCCATATCTACACACTTAGTATGACCAAAGTGGAAAACAGGAGTAGTCCATGATCAAGTGTGCACAAAAGGGAGCAGAATTACACCTGCTGGCTCCACCCCAACAGTTGCATGTTCAGCAGACCATCTGCATTCTTTACGTTACTTTACTCCTTACTGTTCTTATAACCTCAGTCATAAACAGCAAGCCCTCATCCTGTGGGAGGAAAACCTAAAAGTTAGTTACCATGAAACTTAACAACAGCTGTCAAAAAATTGCAGATTGCAGCCTCTACAAAAAGAATAATCCTTAGGAGAGCCTATGCACAGACACTTGCGGACATTTTACTCAATGTGCAGAGGTCAGAGGCAGGCCCAGAGTTGATGGTCCTCTTCTATATACCAATTTCAGAAGGTAGCTATGCTGGTCTACACAACCAGCATCACCACTATACAGAAATACAAACATAAGCTCATATCGTTACAGGGGGATATAGGCTTTTGAGAGTCAAACAAAGGGAGAGTTGACTCTCAAAAGCTTATACCCCAAATTTTGTGTTGGTCTCTAAGGCGCTACTGGACTCAAATCTAGGTATTGTCCTATACACAAATAACTGAACCTTTTTACAGGGTTATTGATGGTGCGTGTGACTGTGACTGTGCTTGGGTTAAGATGCCTGTGTTCTCTGTTAAACATAATGAAACCCACCTTGGTACCGGTTTCCATATAGCAAGTTATTTGCATGCAGTATGGGTAGTCTGTACTGAATTATGATGAAGGAGTGGATTGCACTGGCCAAGAGAAACATCTGCAGATCAACATAAAAAGCCACTATGGACAAACAGCTTGCTGTGTGGTCATAACATCCGCTGAAAAGCATGTAAAGTGGCTCTTACAGGCTAGCAATCTGTGTGCAGCAGCCATCTTTGCCACATTACTTCCCAACCTGCTGTCTCTTCTTTCACTGGATTCTTTTTCAAACTAGTCTCTCTGTCACTAGTGCATCTTGGGACCAAAGCCAATGCCGTGTTTTTTTCCCCTGTTGCGTGTGTGTAAAGTGCGGTTCAGTTGCAGCCCACTTTTGGCAATCCCTCGTGGGGTTTTCAAGGCACGAGACAAACGGAAGCAGTTTGCCACTGCCTGCCTCTGTATAGCAACCCTGGACTTTCTTGGTTATCTCCCATCCAGGTAAGAACCAGATCCAATCCTGCTTAGCTTCTGAAATCTGATGAGACTGGGCTAAAGTGAGCCAGCAGAGCACCATAGCTAGCAAGCATGTCAGTGGCCAATAGCAGGAGCCAGCCACCAGTGGATGCAATGGCACTAGGCACCACTCCTCTGCTAAATGCCTTCATGTCAGCGTGAGCTCACTGCTCTGGTACATGGACCATCTCGGTAACATCCATTAAATAATAGTAAATAAAATAATATCATTGAAACTAACCCTCATCGCCATTCACCAAAACCAGAAAATGTTTTTGCTTGAAAATGGAAAAAAGTATAGATATGTTGTTAGTAACGTTGCCAACTCGAGGTGGTACCTGGAGACCTCATACTATTACAGTTGATCTCCTGATGTTCAAGATCAGTTTCTCTGGAGAAAATGGCTGCTTTGGAGGGTGGACTCCATGGCATTTTACCATGCTGAACTCCCTCTCCTCCCCAAATCCCCCCCTCCCCCCCAAATCTCCAGGTATTTCCCAACTCACAGCTGATAACCCTAGTCATTACATGCAAAAATATATTTAGTTGTGTCCTAAGTTTACCCATTATTCATCTTCTGAACAGTCATAAATTTAGAGATGCCAAGCTTCCTGCCACAGCTTCTTGCTGGCAGCCCTAGCTGCGCACTGCCACTCCAAGCAGTGGCAGGAGAATTTTTTTTAATGGCAGCAGCATCAGTGCCATTATGTCACTTCCAGGGAAAATCTGGAGGTGCTGTAGGGAAGCTCTAGGAATCTTTTCACGGGGCTTCCTTGCACTCCCGCCGGCCTTGCAGGTCCACCGCCGGGCCCCTCATGGGGCTCGGCAGTGGAGCTGCAAGGCCGGCAGCAGCCGGGACCGTTGGGGGCGGGGTGTGTGGCCTTATGACACACTTCCGGTGATGTCAGGGGGTGTGGCATATGCTATTGAGTTATGCTAATGAGTTCCCCTAGCTCTTTTTCTACGAAACGACCCCTGTGTGTGTGCATTTGTGTCTGTCTGTCTATCTATTAGGTTTGCCAACCTCCAAGTAAGCCTGGAATTCTCTCAGAATTACAATGGATCTCCAGACTAGAGATCAGTTCCTTGAGAGAAACTTGCACCTTGAGAGGGAAGTCTATGGATTCTATGGAATCCCATCCTTGCTGAGCTCCCCCCCCCTCAAAATCTCCCATCCCATGAGCTTCCCCCAAAAGTCCAGGAATTTCCCAACTCAGAGCTAACAATCCTGCTCTCTATCTAGTGCAGGGGTGGCCCAAACTGCAGCTCGGGAGCCACATGAGGCTCTTTCACACAGTCTAATGTAATGTTAATAAAAAGCAAATTTGCATATTTTTCAATAAAAATGTGTGTGTGATATTTGTTCATGTCTTGTGGCTCTCAAACATCTGACGTTTATTCTGTGTGGCTGTTACGTTCAGCAAGTTTGGCCACCCCTGATCTAGTGGATGGTCTGAGTGGATTCATCTCTCTCTTGTGCTTTCCATCATTAGCCAGATTATAGCTGGAACTAGGGTGGGTTTCATCTATTCCCTATATTTCCACATAATATTCATCCAGTAATTTATTAATCCACAGTATTAAATGGTTCAAATGGGCCTGTGTCATAACATAAGTAAACATTGGAATGATTTGACTACCATACAAAAGGACTTTTTACCAGAGCCTTGTAGTGTAACATAACATTTACTATTCCTCTCTACATATTCAGTTATTTAAAATTGAATAAAATATGCATAATTTAATTATGTAGTTATAAAGTTAAGCAAACATGTAATAATTTATCATGTAATTCGTGTTCTCTGTATTATAACTGGCCTTTATAAAGAATAACATAAAACATATGACTGTTATCACACACACCTTTAGATCCAACACAGATGCAAATGCCTGATGGATCTAAAGGGCACGATCAGACAGCAACATCTGGGAAGCGTCCTGCAGTTTTCTGCAATCTGTGCTGCTCCACTACAGAAGCAGAGTTAAAAGACACTAGGGAAAGTCCAGCTCTAACAGGTTCCAGTGGGCCACGGACGAACTTTACCCGTCTGATCGCGCAAGCACACTCCCATGCTGTCAGGATGGTCTGGTCATGCTATCCTGGCTTGGTGCTGTTTCCCCCACACACACTCTTTGCAATATGCACATCGTCTCATACTCCATAGGGGGCCCTCAGTGTGGAGGTGTGGTTCCCCATTTATGCACATGGGAAACAAACGGCAAAAAAACCCAACCCCACAATTCACCCACAGTGGCATCTGATCACACAGTGACGGGCTGCGCCCACAGCTACAAAGGGAGGTGTGATCTCGCAACTGTGTGTCAAATTCCTCTGGAGGAAATAGCCTCACTTCCCCACCGCTTCAACTGGCACACGTGACCAAGGCCATATGTCTCTGTAATTATATGATGGTATCTGGTTCCCTGTTGCTATTGCTGACACCCAATCTAGTTTACATAGACAGTTCTTTTTTCCTTGTAAAAGTTACATTTCGGAAAGGAGTTGTATACATTTTATGATTGACAAATCTGATGATCAAAGCAGTAAATCCGTAGTGTGTTCTTCCTGTCTTAACTGTGGTCGAAAACTCATTTTTTTCTCAGCAACCCACATAGCTATGACTCAAAACAAACTGGAAGCTGATTTAAATGAATATGTATGGTGTGTACAGGGCAATCTTTATAGTCACGTTCTAATCCACAACCACAATACTAACTTTGAAAGTCAAGTGTGGTCGTTTGTTGCTGTGCATTCTCATTGCAATAATTTTAAGAAAAGAGCTGTTTAATTAAACATAAGATAGGTCACTCCCAAGTTAGCAAAACAGTGAGCAGGGAACCTAAATTGTAATAGAATTGTAATGAAAATGCTATTGTGTCCAGTGAAGAGATGACCATCCAGTAGTTAACTTAAATTGTTTTCTAAGTAGCACTGAGAGTCAGTGATATTTATAGAGCTATCAAAAGATGCTTTAGTTCATTGGTCTTGCTTCAAAGGAGCACTGAAGGTTAGTTAGTGTTGCCAGGCCTCACACTATAACAGGAGGCCTCCCGCTGATCATCTCTGTTGCTTCTAATCTCTGTACCAGTACATCATTTTGGGTACAACCTGGAAGTGACAATGGGCAGCTCTAGGAAGCACCTGAGAGGGGAAAAGATCTTGGGATCACAGTGGATAGCTCAATGAAAGTGTCAACCCAGTGCACCGCAGCAGTGAAAAAAGCAAACTCTGTGTTAGGGATTATTAGGAAAGGGATTTAATATAAAACATCTAATATATTAGGCTCCCTGAAGCTGAACCCGGCGAAGACGGAGGTCCTGTGCCTGGGTCGTGGTGGTATGGGATTGGGGCTCCCACTCCCGGCCTTCGATGGGGCGCCTTTGGTGCCAGCTTCGGAGGTTAGGAGTTTGGGAGTCTCCTCTTCCTCGCCCTCCCTTGGTCTCCTCCACCCCACCCCCCAGCTGAGATGGCGAGGCCCGAGCGGCTGTCAGCCTCCGGGCCTCGCCGATCTCCTCTTCCCCGCCCTCCCTTGGTCTCCTCCACCCCCCCCCCCCCCCCCGAAGGCGGGGGCCCCGGCGCCGT
>NW_015161416.1:528410-582588 GCF_001447785.1 Gekko japonicus | reverse complement strand
CAGCCGCCGTCCCTCGCCTGTCCCCCGCCGCCGCTCCAAAGCGAGGCCTGAGCGGCTTGTAGCCGCCGTGCCTCGCCGGTCTCCGCCCACCAGCCCGCCAGCCAAGCCTTCTGCTGCCCTCCAATCCCCTGTGGCAGCGGTGGCGAGGCAGTTCACAGAGCGTTCCCTGCGCATGCGCAGGGGATGCTCTGTCAATTTTGGGGGGATTTACATAACCCCCCGATATTTTTTTCACATTTTCATATTTTTGTGCACACCTGGGGACTGCCCCAAGTGTGCACAAAAATCTCCCTCCCCCCCAGGTGCTCCCGATGCGTGAATTTAGGTATCCGCACACAGGGGGCGAGTTTCGCTATTAGATATATAGATAAAATTATCCATTGGGTGAGAGAGTTGACAAAGAGAATTTGTTCTCCCTCTCCCAAAATACTAGCATTCGAGGGCATTCAATGAAGCTGATGGACAGTAGATTTAGGACAGATGGAAGGAAATACTTCTTGACAGAGTGATTAAAATATGGAAGTTGCTGACAGAGGATGTAGTGATGGCCACAGGAATAAACAGCTTTAAAAGGGGTTTAGATAGATTCATGAATGATAGGTCTATCAGTGGCTATTGCCCATGGTGACTGAGTGGAACCTCCATGTTCAGAGGCATGAACTGAATTCCAGTTCCTGGAGGCAACACCAAGTGACGGTCTTGGCCTCTGTGCGCTGTTTTTGATCCTCCTGGAGAACGGGTTGGCCACTGTGAAACGAAGACGATTTTTCTGCACACTTGGAGGACTCCGCAGGAGTGCAGAAAAATCTGAAAGGGGGTTACCCCCCCAAATACATTTGCATTGTCTGTGCATGCTCAGATAACACTCTTACCAGATGAGGGGCTGGGGAACATCGGCACCTGGGCCCAGCAGCAGAGGAGGATACCAGCAGTCATGCTGGACCCAACAATGGAGCACATCGGCAGCCGTGCCAAGCTCAGCCACAGCGGTGGAAGACACTGGCAGCCGCACCAGCCTCAACAGTGGTTATGGAGAATACCAGCAGCTATGCTGGGCTCAGATGTGGTGGTGGAGCCTGGAAGCTGCTGGCAGGCCTGGCCATGGTGGCAGTGGAGCCCAGGAGCCATTCTGAGCCTGGCCGTGGCGGAGCCTGGCAGCTGCTCCAGGCCAGGCTGCAGAGCACGGCATCCCCCCTGGACTTGGGGTGGTATACTTGGAGTGGCTCCCACATACCACAGCTGCTGTGGCTGGGCTCCCAGGGAGTAGTGCCAGACGGTGATGGGGGGGACTCTCCCCCTCCCACAAGTTTTGAAGGCTCCCCACTTGTGTTCTTACACTGGCCACCCAGCAAAGCTAAAGATGCAATAGTAAACTGTTAGCAGATTTCCAAAAAAGAAGTCTTGTGGCACTTCAAAGGCTAACAGGTTTATTTTGATAAAAATATTCATGAACTACAGCCCACTTTGTTGGACACAAGAAGAGTGTCCCCAGGTTAGCGGACAATGAGCAAAAAGAGAAAAATGTAAACCGTGGAGTCAGCAGACAATAAAATATGAAAAGGTGATGTTACTATGGAAACTTTGAATGTATACAAGACAAGGACAGTGACAATTCACAACAGAGGTAATCAGCAATAGCATAGTCATTCTAGAATTGCTAAGTGAATCTACCACCTCCGCCATTGTTTGTATGTGTGTTAAGTGCCCTCAAGTGGCTTCCAACTTATGGTGACCCTATGAATTAATAACCTCCAAAACATGCTATCATTAACAGCCTTACTCAGGTCTTGCAAACTGAGGGTACTTCATGTTGGGTCTTTCTCTTTTCCTTCTGCCTTCATGTTTTCCTAGCAATGGCCCCTGTCACACGGGCAGGAAACTGCAGAGGAGAAGTGTGGCTGTTTGCCCCGGGGCAAACTAACACGCAGTAAAGCGATCAGACCTACTGTGGAGGTTCTGTGGAGGTACTGTGGAGCTTCCGTGGGTAGGGAGAGGTGCCGATCACAACACACGCCTGCGCGCAATGAAGAAGCGCACGGCGCGGCGAACTGGTTTTCTTTTTTTGTGTACACTACGAATGCGCATGCTCCGTTGGGGGGGTGTGCACATCCACGGAGACTTGGGGGAAAAAAAACCCTTTTCCGCAAGGGGACATGGGCGGGCGCCGGATGCCACCGGAAACGCGATCAGACGCCCGCCCTTGCCCCGCAGTTTCTGGAAACTAGTACCTCCAAGGTACTAGTTTTTTGCTGCGCTTTTTCGGCAGGAAGCCTCAGTTGTGCCACGGAAGCGCTACGCTTCCCAGATGTGCTGGTGAGATCGCGACCGGAAACTCCGCTTGTCTTCCGTATCTCTTGCGTGGCTAATGTTGCGTGTGACCGCAGCCAATATCACATATAAAGATAAGTAAATGAACGAGCCCCTGATGGTATGGCTACTGTTATTAGGTACTGTACCAATGTTGCCTGAACAGAAATCGGGACAGAACTGGCGAATGCTTTTGTTGCAGGGATTGGTCCCCCTGGGTGTCTCTGCTCAATTGTCCACTGCTGCTGGTGAGAAGTTGTTTGGGGTTAGGAGGCTGCCTGTAAGCGAGAAGTGTATTTAATCAGGAAGGCCTGTAGAACATTGGTGATAAACTGGAATGGTTGCTAATTCAGAAACACCCAGGATACTGCTACTTGTTCTTCAAGTCCTCATAATCTTAATTCATAGGGGAAAGTTTCTTTGGTTTATTAGTCTACATTGTCTTGCTTAAAAATTATGAATGGACAAGGGGTGAACCCAGGAGGACTTCTGAAGTTGGGAAAACCCTCCACCTCATTGCTCCATCTCCACTTGCCCACCTTCCTTCCCCACCTTTGCTCTGCCTCGCTTTCATGTGCTCACTCTTTTCTTTCTCCCCCCACCATCTTCCACCTGCCCAACCTTTCTTCCTGCCTGTCCCCTCACCCAACTGCTTGCCTAGATTTCTCCCCCAGCTGTCCATCACATCCACTCAGTCTCTTGTGTTGTGTCCCCTCTCTAAGCAGTGCTCCCCTCTCACAGTCCCCACAGTGTCTCTTTCTCCATTCTCCTGCAAACTGCTGCTTCCATCCCCAAATTACCTCTTTCTGTTTGTGGCATTGGCTTTTGGGTGCCAGTTGGGATTGTTTTGATGATGCAGTATTCAACAGTGAAGTACCATTTTCCCCTCACAATGTCTGTGCATGCACAGACATTTGTGTTACTGGGTTTTTTTTAAATTGGCAATGGGCAGGAGTACCTCTTAAAGTTCTGCTAAGGGAGGTCAATGAACTTCTGCTAATTTAACAAGTCAGGTGGAGAATTTTTTTTGCTTGTGGTTGTGAAATGCTCTCGAGTACATCAAGACCATATTCTGGGAGTTTTCCAAAGGCTGCAACTCTCACCCTTTTGAGGTAAATTTTAAAATTTAGCAATCATTTTCATGACATTTGGAGTCATGTTCACTTTTAACATCTTGTGAAAATAATATAGACAAAGCAAAGGGGGGGGGAGATAAGCTTTTCTAGTCATGTGCAAAAAACAGTTAACCAAAAATGGAAATTCAGTAATTTTGCAGTCAGAAACGCATTACTGATACTGTCACTAGTGAGTTCACCTACAGCTAAATTTCAGAGGCTTGCATCAAAACCATGACAGTATGGAAAAGAGTCAGTTGTGCTGTTTCTGAGGTACTTATGCAAGCACAAGTAGAAGAGCTTGCACAGTGTTATAACTGTGTTCCATTATGTTGTGGTCTCTAACTCATCTAGATTTAATTTTTTTTTAATTTTCTTTTTAAAATAGTGGGATACAGAAGGGAAGAAAGAGTAGGGGAAAATATAAATTCATCAGGCTTGGTGTAGTGGTTAAGAGCAGCAGACTCTAATCTGAAGAACTAGGTTTTATTCCCCACTCCTCCACATGAAGCCATCTTGGTGACCTAGGGCCAGTCACAGTTCTTTCAGAGCTCTCTCAGCCTCTAAAAAACAAGTCTAGTTCACCACTAGCATAACATTAAGAGCTAGAGCTTATGGCTGCCAGACAATTTTCGGATCTTTTGGCTCTTCTACACACAGTGTCATATGATAATTAATTAATTAATTCTAACAGTTCTCATTATACACAAACAAATGAACATCGCTGGATTTCATTTTCCTGCAGATCACACTATAGTGGGCACAGGGAGGCATTTGAAAGGCAGGCACAAGTAGGTGCTTAGCACCCCCAAGAAACAGACAGCGTGACAGAGAACCAGAGTTGACACACTGGAGGAAGTATCTCTCCCACATACCTGTCCTATAATGAAAAGCAACGGCAATAGTAAAGGAAGCTACAGAAGAACTCACACTCCCTTAGTGAGAAAATACTCAGTGTGGGCAAGGAAAGGCCAGCATTGTATGAAAACGGCCCTCCACAGGCCATTAAGGCAGTGTGATCATTGCAGAAATGCTGTGTACCAAGATCTATTTGCACAATGGTGTTTCGTAGAGAGTTCAATATATGCCATGTTGGTTGGATATTATGCCTGTCACTTACGCTATTTGTTGACTCACTCTCTTCCCTCTCCTCCTCCTCCATTCACTGCTCTCATCGAAGTGATGCAGGTTTCTTCCATACAGTTTTCTTGTTGCCATGCTGATCGCCAATTCAGGACAATAGCTATGAGGTATCCATAGCAAGATGCCCCACATGTTCCCTGCCCCAGACCCCCACAAAAGTAATTTCCCCCTGTGCCACCAGGGGATCAGTTTTGTTGAAATTGATATTTGACTAATCACTATACCAATATAATACTATAGCAATTTGTCAATTACCTCTTTTTTTAAAAAAAAATCCTGTAAACCCCCCCACACACATACACACACATGCTGCGGGGACAAAGTGGCCACAGCAGGCCACTGGGGCAGGTATGTGTAGAACTGGGAAAGATCCAGACCTTCCCATCTGTATGGCAGCCACACCAGCTTAGCTGTCATCTTTTTTAAAAAGAACATAAAAACACGGGTATAGAAGAGGTCACTGAAAAGCTGGAGGAAATCCAGAAGGTGCACAAAACCATGATGCTTTGTGAAAGTGGGGGGAAATCCAGCTGATGTGAAAACAAGCACAGCATCAGCGAGACACCAGCACCAATGTGGCATCCTGGTTAGCGTTGGACTAGGGCTGCTAGGTTCAGATCTGAGCAAGTGAGTAGTGATTCATGAAAGCTCATACCCTGCCACAAATTTTTGTTAGTCTTTAAGGTGCCGCTGGACTCTTGCTCTTGTCTACAGGTTCAAATCCATGTTCTGCAAAGGAAGCTTATCAAGTGATCTTGGACCCGTCATTATCTTCCAGGCTAATCTGACTCACAGGGTTGTTGCTGTGAAGACAAAGTGAAGGAGGGGTATAAATATAAATATCAATAAAAAGAATGCCAAGGATTGACTGACTGTTCTTGAAGTTTAGGAGCCCCCATTTTAACTTATGGTTTTTCACAAACCCTCGCTTCCTCCTTCTGTGGTGCCTGCCACATACCCGACAACACTCTCTCTGACAGTGATATGTTTATTGAAGTATATGCAAGATCCAGATCAGAACAGTACTGTGTTAGAACTGGCAGTTTTGGCACACACCTTACCAGATATAGGTATTTTAAACATAGTCCCTTTTCCCCATCCCCCAATCACACGTCACCCCCCCTGCCTAGCCATTGCCATCTCAACCTATTTGGGTAATATATGAACCAAAAATCTCAAGGACATTCCTCTGCGAAAGAGGAAGATACATCTTCAGGAAAATTACTGCCTCTACAAGTGAAAGATTCCCACTCACACATCAGTCACTCCCCTCCCCTCAGGAATGTCCTTCCCTCACAGCGAGCATGGAAAACTGAATAAAGCAAAGGGAAGCAAAGTTTGACAAAATATTCACCTGCCTATGGGCGTCAAATATTTGTTAACTGCAGCAAAACCTGCCACAGCTAATTCGCGCTCTCTCTCTCTCTCTGTTGTGGCTGGGCGCTCTCTCTCTCTCTCTCTCTCTCTCTCTGTGTCTCTCTCTGTGTGTGAGCCATGTTGGATCAGGCCAATGGCCCATCCAGTCCAACACTTTGTGTCACACAGTGGCCAAAACCCAGGTGCCATCAGGAGGTCCATCAGTGGGGCCAGAACTCCAGAAGCCCTCCCACTGTTGCCCTCCCAACATCAATAGAGCATTGCTGCCTCAAACGTAGTGTTCCATTTTTACCTTGTGGCTAATAGTCACTGGTGGACCTCTGCTCCATATGTTTATCCAATCCCCTCTTGAAGTTATCTATGCTTGTAGCCGGCACCATTTCCTGCAGCAGTGAATTCCACATGTTAATTACTCTTTGGGTGAAGAAGTACTTCATTTTATCTGTTCTAAGCCTACTGCTCATTAATTTCATTGAGTGCCCACAAGTTCTGGTTTTCTAAGAAAGGGAGAAAAATACTTCTTTCCCGACCTTCTCTATCCCATGCATAATTTTGTAAACCACTATCACGTCACCCAATTGTTGTTTCTCCAAGCTAAAATGACCTAACCTCTTTAACCTTTCTTCATAAGAAAGGTGTTACATCCCCATAATCATTTTAGTTGCCCTTTTCTGCACCTTTTCCAATGCTATAATTTCTTTTTTTAGGTATAGTGACCACAATTGTACAGAGTATTCCAAATGAGGCCACACCATATATTTTTACACAGGCATTATGATATTGGCTGGTTTGTTTTCAGTCCCCTTCCTAATAATCCCCCAGACAGCATGTGCCTTTTTTATTGCGGTCGCATACTGAGTCAACATCTTCAGTGAGTTATCTACCATGACTCCAAGATCTCCCTCCTAGTCAGTTACCTGTTCAGACCCTGTCCCACTGTCGGGACTCCCGGCACCCCATGCCGCCAGCAGGATTCCCCACGCCGCCTGCAGACCCCCCCTATCATCCTCCCCTGCTTACCTGTGGCCCCAGGGGGGGACCAGGGGCGAGCCACCAATGATGCCCAGCTAGACTGGGAGGACGCCGCTGCCAGCCCATGTGCTCTCCCTGGGGGGCTGCTGCAACGGAGCCATCAGGAGCATGCCCGCCTGTGCTGAAACAGCCATGCCAGGCCACAGGCCTAGCGCAAGGGCCTGCCTACACACCCGGGCCTAGCAGCCCGAATGGAGGCACCCGACAGTGCCTGGCCTCAACCCAGGAGTAGCAGCCCCCCCAAGGGCCAGCATCTCCAATTATATGGGGGGCGGGGCTGGGAGGCAGGGAGGGAGGAGGAAGCGCAGGGAACACTGGGGAAGAGGGAAAAAGGAATAAAAGCAGGGCAGCAACAGGGGGCTAGGAATGACGACCTGGACTGGATAAGGCTACCCCCCCAGAGAGAATCAGAAAGCCAGCCAGCCAGAAGGAGTGGGTTGACAGGGGTGGTGATGCAACCCCCCTTGCCCTGTTCAGGTGTCTGTGGTCCCTGCTGCCTTGAGAGGCGGGACACTAAGGTGGCAAGCAGGGCGGAGTCGGAGACATCCAGTAGCAGCTGGGAGGAGTCATCTGGATCTTGTGATAGACCCCATTAATGTATATTTATCATTATGATTTTTGGCTCCAATGTGCATTACTTTGCATTTGCCCATGATGAACCTCATTTGCCATGTTGATGCCCACTCACCCAGCCTTGACAGTTCCCTCTGGAGTTCCTCATAGTCCCCCATTTCTCACAACCCTGATCAACTTAGCTACTTCACTGCATACTCCCAACTCCTAATAATGGATAAGTTAAAGAGCACTAGACCTAGTACGAAGTCCTGGGTACCCCACTGCTTACCACCTTCCACTGTGAAAATTGCCCATTTATACTCACTGTTTCCCATTAATTGACCAATTTTCAACCCACAAGAGGACTTGTTGTCTTATCCCATGACTGCTGAGTTTCTTTAAGAGCCTTTGATGAAGAACTTTATCAAAAGCTGTCTGCAAGTCTAAGTAAACAACATCTACTGGATCACCATTGTCCACGTGTTTGTTCACTCCCTTAAAGAATTCTAAAAGGTTAGTGAGACAAGATTTTCCCTTGCAGAATCCATGCTGATTCTTCCTCAATAGCTTATGTTCATCAATGTGCCTACTAATTCTATCTTGAATAACGGATTCTACTAACTTACCCAGAACATGACTTACTGCCATGTAATTTCCTGGATATCCACTGGAACCTTTTTCAAAGATGGGGGTTACATTAGCTACCTTCCAGTCCTTGAGAATGGAGGCCAATTTTAGTCATAGACTGCATATTTTTGCCAGGAGATCCACAAGTTCACATTTGAGTTCTTTCAGAACTCTTGGATATGTATGCCAACTGGGACTGGTGATTTGTCAGTTTTTAAGTTGTCTGTTAGTTGTAGGACCTTCTCTCTCGTTATCTCAACCCAACTCAGATCTTTCAACACCCCTCCTGAAATCGGAGGTTCTGGAGTTGGCAAGCACTCCCCATCTTCCACAGTGAAGGCAAAGGCAAAAAATGCATTAAGCTTCTCTGCCATTTTCCTATTATCCTTTAGTAACCTTTTCACCCCTTGGTCATCCAAGTACCCGACTGCTCCTCTGGCTGGTTTTCTCCTACTAATGTATTTGAAGAAAATTTTATTGCTGGTCTTTAAGGGGTTTTTTTTTTGGCAATATGTTCCTCATAGTCCCTTTTTGCCTTTCTGATCATTGACTTGCATTTTATTTGCCAAAGCCTGTGCTTCCTTTTATTTACCTCACTCAGACTAACTTTCCACCACTCAAAGAAATCCTTCTTACCTTTTACTGCTTTCATTACTTTGTTCCATTACTTTGTATACACACACGCGTGCACGCATACAGAATGGAAAAAAATAATCAGCAAAGATTAGTAAGTCTAGGTAAGTATAAACATGAGCCATTTATGGGAATTCAGTTCCAATTCATAGATTATGTAGTTAAAAGCCATATTGCAAAGCCATCCAAATATAATTTGTTTTGTGTTCACTGACAGTTTTATAATATCCTCGTAGACTGATTCTATCTCTTTATATTTCTCTCTGCATACAAATTTTAATGATCATTATTTGAATCATCTAACTCAGAAAGTAATTGTTAATTGTTCTAACAACAACTATTATTCTGCTGTTTCTCTTGTCGGGTAAACTTTTATCTTCTGCTTTGTAGTGATCTGCTGTTTTAAAACTTTGATAAAGAACGTTTTTTTATTTTCTCAATAACCGTGTGAGATTGGTTAGGATGAGGAAAAGTGATTGGACCAAGATCAGTGAACTTCATGGCTGAAGAGGGATTTGAATATAGGTCATATTCCCAGCCTTAGTCTGACATGCTAATCACTACACCATGCTGAGTCTCTATAGGATAAGTTGCACCTGATGAAGTGTGTTACATGGCCATATCATAATAAATCAGTCAATCTGTCTTTAATGTGCCAAAAATAAATTTTACCAGACATAAATGTTACTGTCTCAGGTCCTTAGTTATCATTTGTTGTGATATTGATCAGAATAATGAGACCATTAATTCATTAGATCAACCATTGTCTTTGCTTGCTTTGGATAGTAATGGAATTCTGATAAACTAAGGATTCTGCTTATATTGAATCTGGATGCAGGAAGCTCTTACTGAAATGACTAACCCTTGGCTAACTATTGAGACTTTTAAGACTCTGTTACTCATATCTGTGGCTCCAAGATTTGTTGTTACCAGTAAAGAACTAGACCAAAAACTGCAGTATCTCTACCCACACATCAGACTTAGAGTGTCTGAATGATTCAGAAGGTGCAGAAGAAACAGACCCCTTGTTGTACTTAAGAAAAAGAAACTGCATGCTCATAATCATTGTCTGCTTAATCTGGATCAAGAATGAGTGTGCCAGCCATTTGGAACATCAGGCTTTCACCAGAAACAAAATTTGTCTTTTCAGTAAGCTGTCAGTGCATTTTTGAATGAACTTCAGCTTTCAGATGAGTTTCCAAGACAGTTTCAGTTTCCAAGACAGATGTTGCTAGGAGTCGTCAGATATTGTAAAAAGAAAGTGGTTTTTAAAAAGTGGGTGTCCTCTTCTACTAATTTTAAAGAACCCAAGATTGATTGAGAGTGATGTCAAAAAAAAGAAAAGCTAGTGGCTGTGATTCTTCACAAATGGACTTGTGGAGAGGCTGTAACTCAGTGGCAGTGCACACACATGCTTTTTACGCAGAAGGTTCCAGGGCCTCTTACACATGGACGTTTTGTTCTGCCTTTGCTTCCAAACTGTAGCACTTTTTTTTTTGAGCAACCACATAGAATCATAGAATCACAGAGTTGGAAGGGACCTCCAGGGTCATGTAGTCCAACCTCCTGCACAATGCAGGAAATTTACAAATATCCCCCCACACCCCCCAGTGACCCCATTCCATGCCCAGAACATGACAAAAAACTTCCACGATCCCTGGTCAAACTGGCCTGAAGAAAAATTGCTTCCTGATCTCAAAGTGGCAATCAGCATTTCCCTGGGCATGTAAGAAAGGGCCACAAGAACTAAGCACTGATGCAACCCTCCCTGACCTCCCTCTCATGATCTGCCTACGTTCACAGATGAGCATTGCTGTCAGATGGCCATCTAGCCTCTGTTTGAAAACCTCCAAAGAAGAGGGCTCACCACCATCAGAGGAAGCCTGTTCCACTGAGGAACCTTTGATTTAATTTCAACCTGTTGGTTTTGGTCCAACCTTCTGGGGCAACAGAAAACAACTCCATACCATCCTCTATATGATAGACCTTCAAGTACTTGAATTTGGTTATCATATCACTTCTCAATCATCTCCTATCCAGGCTAAACATACCCAGCTCCTTCAACCTTTCCTCATAGGATTTGGTCTCCAGACCCCTCACCATCTTCATTGCCCTCTTCTGGTCACATTCCAGCTTGTCTATATCCTTAAATTGTAGTGCCCAAAACTGAACACAATACTCTAGGTGAGGTCTAACCAGAGCAGAGTAAAGTGATACCATCACTTTGCGTGATCCGGACACTATACTTGTGTTGATACAGCCCAAAATCGCATTTGCCTTTTTAGCTACCACATCACACTGCTGACTCATGTTCAGTGTATGGTCTACTAAGACCCCTAGATCCTTTTTGTGCATACTACTGCCAAGACAAGTCTCCTATAATTATGCATTTGATTTTTCTTACCTAAATGCAAAACTTTATCTTTATCCCCACTGAAATTAATTTTATTTGTTTTAGCCCAGTTTTCCAGCCTGCCAAGATCATCCTGTATCCCGACTCTGTCTTCTACCAGATTTAGTACCCCTCCCAATATAGTATCATCTGCAAATTTAATAAGCATTTCCTCTATCCCTTCATCCAAATCATTGATCCAAATCATGTTGAACAAAACAGGTCCCAGGACAGATCCTTGAGGCACTCCACTTGTCACTCCTCTCCAAGAGGATGAGGGACCATTAACAAGCACTCTTTGGGTGCAATCTGTCAACCAGTTACAGATCCACCTAACAGTCATAGGATCCAAACCACATTTTACCAATTTGTCAACAAGAATATTATGTGAAACCTTATCAAAAGCCTTACTGAAATCAAGATAAACTATGTCCACAGCATTCCCCTAATCCAGCAAGGTAGTAACTTTCTCAAAAAAAGAGATAAGGTTAGTCTGACATGACTTGTTCTTGCAAAACCCATGCTTGCTCTTAATAATCACAGCTGTTCTTTCTAAGTGCTCAAGGACCATCTGTTTGATGATTTATTCTAAAACTTTCACAGGTATAGACATCAAGCTGAGGGCCAGTAAGTTACCTGGATCTTCCCTTTCCCCCTTATTGAAGATGAGGACAACATTTTCCCACCTCCAATCTTCATGCACCTCACCTGTGCGCCAAGAATTCTCAAAAATAATGGACAAAGGCTCATAAACTACATCCGCAAGTTCTTTTAGTACCCTTAAATGCAGTTCATCTGGCCCCAATGAATTTGTTTCATTTTACCCTTATCCTGGTCCTAGGCTGCAACTCCCTTCCCTCAGCATGTGTTCTGTTTTGCCATGTTGAGCACCATTTCCCTTGCAAGAGAAGACTGAGAAAAAAGTAGGAACTGAATAGTTCTGCCCTCTCTTCATCGCCTGTTACAATTTCTCTTTCCTGTCCCTGCAATGGGCCTACCATGTCCTTGCTCTTTTTCTTACTTTGAACATAAGAAAAGAACCCTTTTTGTTGTTTTTAGCATCTCTTGCTAACCTAAACTCATACTGAGCTTTAGCTTTCCTAACTCTCTCTCTACAAGCACTGGTTATTTGTTTATATTCATCCTTGGTTATAAGGCCCTCCTTCCATTTCCTAAATGAGTCTTTTTTTATTTCTCAAGTCTTTAGAAAGCTGTTTATGGAGCGGAGCCACCTTGGCTTCTTTAGGCTCCTCCCATTTTTCCTTCTCATAGGAATCATTTGTGATCATGCCTTCAGTATTTCATTTTAAGAAACTCCCATCCCTCTTGAACTTCTTTCTCCTTAAGTATTTCTGACATTGTCCTCTGATTATCGACTGTCTAGGATTTCCCCGCTTTTCTCTACCCCCCCCCAAAGAACCCTGCTTTTGCTGCTGTCTTTTTTGAAATAATATCGTCCAAGTATACTCTATTGATTGGAAGGTGTGCATTTGCAAAGATCTCATCCATGCTGGCCCCATTTCCTTCCACTAGCTCCTTGCTGTCACTATTCACCCTGCAGTGCTATTGGAGGGCTTTTAGTAATTGCTATTGTGCAATTGCAATCGTGAAATGATATTGCACTTACCTATTACCACAATTTACTGCTTCCTCTGAATCCCTAGCTTCTGTTTTTCAAAAAATCAGTCTCCTTTCCTTTACAGAAATATAGAGGGACAGCAGCAGGCACATCCCGCCCCCCCCAATTACCCAAAAAGGAACGGAGAGGAGAAGCTGCAAGGCAGCTGGAACAGAGTGGGTGTTCATTGTTCATCTGATCATATGAATGCTCCATTGCCTCTGCTTTCACAACAGCAATGAAAGCAAGATGGAAAATCATTGCCCTGTGGTGCCACCCAGGATCAGTCCTTGGTCTCTCCATTTAAAAGTAGCAGGTCTGGAGAATTTAGAAAGTTGATGTTAGCCAGAGCAGACAACTAACTGGACTGATTGTATATCACAGTATAAGAAATATTCATATGCAGCAAAGAATAGTACCCAAGCCATAAGATAAGAGCTGCTGTAGCAATAGTCTTGATAGTTATTTACTAGTTTCAGTTTAGTTTATTGTAATTAGCCATTGGCCATTGCAAGATTATAAAATACAAATTGTGAACAAACTATAGATTAATATCAGAATATACAAAAGTTCCATAAATCAATAACAAAATATGACTAATTTAATGCAGTAGCCTGAATAATGCCCCTTCCCGTTGCCACCTTGGAATGTATATTCTTTGTAACAAGGACAAATAATGAAACTTTATAAGAGACATATGCATCAATGTCAGCTAACAAAAATGAAATTTTATCCTCAACTGGGTAAGCACTAAGGCCAAATAAAATACCTGCTAAAAATTTAGCCTTCGGACTAGAATACAGTGGGCCGAAGAGGATATAGTGAGGTAAATCCTCAAATTCATGGGTGCCACAAATACATACAATGATGGACTAATGGAGTTTGATTAAACCGGCCCTCCAGAATTGCTGTTGGCAGTTATTTACTATGTCTAACAAGTACTTCAAAATCATGGGGGGAAAGCCATAAGAATTATATCCACTAGTCAGTCCCCACATATGCTGATTATTTTGAAAAACACTTGAAATGCAAGGTTTTACTTCAGCCCCCTGCAGCTAATAACCATCATCAGCTGATTACTATTGGTTTTCATCTATGCTTGAGAAGTTTGTGAAAATATGACAGCAGCCAGAATAATGGAGACATGGGAGTCAAGCTGTACAAGATTAAATCTCTTGACATTTTTTGATGCAGAGGCCACAATCTGGATGTTAATAAAATTCGGGGGTGTTAACCATAGACACCATTTTCCTGATGGAAACTGGCTTCCCCCAAGTATTATTAGCCTCAGAAACTGACAAAACAAGTGCCCACATTTTCAGAGGAAAAGTGGTGACTATGACCAGGTTGACCAGAACAAAGTACAGGTTGACCAGAACAAAGTACACACAAATCACAACCACCCACAGCCTCTTTTTAGCTCTAAAATGTGCCAGAGGATCCAAGAACCAGTCTCCCACATCTCATGTAGTTGATGCCATGGATTCAGGTGTTTGTCACTGGCTGAACAACTAGAATTGGACGAAGAAATAAACAAATCTTAGTCCTGCCAAGTCTGCTGCTGCAGATGGCATAATCTTTTGCATTGACTTAAGGCAGCTACCTGGAGTGACACTGCCAATTACCTGTACAGCAGCAGCTGAAGTGTGATATGAATCTTAGTCAACATTGACTCCTAGCAAAATGGCTGCCATCTTTGCCTAGTTTGAATAATAGAATCATAGAATGTTAGAGTTGGAAGGGACCTTGCAGGTCATCTAGTCCAACCCCCTGCACTGTGCAGGAGCATAGCTGAAAGATAGCCCTACAACATACCCGAAAGATGGTCATCCAGCTTCCGCTTGAAAACGTCCAGCGAAGGAGCATCCACCACCTCCCGAGGCAGTTTGCTGTATATCCTGATAGATTTTCCAACATCTACTAATATAGAAGGTACCCATGGAACCTAAGACAGCCTGCTTAAAAACATACATTTAAGCACTTTTGTTTTAAGTCCTGTTGACTTCAAAGGAGAAGTTAAACACATATTGAATGCCCCCCTATGGAAATCAGTGGGGCATATCTGTGGATGGATGGTGCTCATGGGCACTAAATACTCATAATCATAGATACAAGCAGGGAATTTAGCACCACACTGAGGACAAGCAGTTTGTTTTGGCACCATATTCATTGATCGTTGCATTACGTAAGAAGTAGAAAGAGCATGTGAAGCACTTGGCAGGCAAAGGTAATGAATCATAAGCTCTTTTCTATCCCATCTATGAATCATCACACTGAGTTTTGAGCTGGCACAAAACAAGCACACTTCTGGCTGGCCCGCCTTGTGACGCAGCATTAGACAGAGCCTCAGGCAGACAAAAATGCCTGTCCATATAGGAAAAGCTCATGGAATGCAAAAGAGAAATGTTCTTTGGACAATACTGTAAAAATCCCTAACATCTGACACAAGCAAGAGCCTTCTTCAAATGCCTTTGACAAGCTGCCCTTTCCACACTTTTGAAGTATGTAAAATGAATGTGCGTAGAGTGATAAATAGGGATGGGCATGAACCAGGAAAATTAGGTTCAGTTTGTGGTTCATGGCATGCTCCATTTGCAAACCATGGACCTTCATTAACTTTTTGGTGCTAAATGAACTGGTTCAGTTTGTAAGGTGTATAAGGCGGTAGAAACCTATATAAGTAAAAACCTGTATAAGGGTCAAGAAGCGACAGTCAGAACCGGATATGGAACAACTGATTGGTTTAGCATTGGAAAAGGAGTACAACAAGGATGTATATTATCCCCTTGCTTATTTAATTTATATGCAGAGCACATCATGCAAAATGCTGGCCTGGATGAATCACAAGCTGGAATTAAGATTGCTGGGGAAATGATTACCAACCTCAGATATGCAGATGATACCACTCTAATGGCAGAAAGTGAAGAGGACCTAAAGAGCCTCTTGCTGAGGGTCAAAGAGGAGAGCGCAAAAGTTGGCTTGAAACTCAACATCAAAAAACTAAGATCATGGCATCTGGCCCCATCACTCCTTGGCAAATAGAAGGGGAAGCAGTGACAGACTTCACGTTCCTGGGATCCCAGATCAATGCAGATGGTAACTGCAGCCATGAAATTAAAAGACACCTGCTCCTTGGGAGGAAACCTAGACAGCATAATAAAAAGTAAAGATATCACCCTGCCAACAAAAGTCTGTATGGTCAAAGCAATGGTATTCCCAGTAGTAATGTATGGCTGCACGAGTTGGACTATAAGGAAGGCTGAGCGCTGAAGAATAGATTCTTTTGAACTATGGTGCTGGAGAAGACTCATGAGAGTCCCTTGGACTGCAAGAAGATCAAATCAGTCAATCCTAAAAGAAATCAACCCTGACTGTTCCCTGGAAGGCCAGATACTGAAGCTGAAGCTCAAATACTTTGGCCACCAAATGAGAAGGGAGCATTCAACGGAGAAGACCTTGATGCTGGGAAAGATTGAAGGTAAAAGAAGAAGGGGATGGCAAAGGATGAGATGGTTAGATAGTGTTATTGATGCAACCAACATAAAATTAAGCAAACTCAGGAGCATGATGGGAGACAGGAGGGCCTGGCGTGATGTGGTCCATGGGGTTGCAAAGAGTTGGACTCAACTGTGCAACTGAACAACAACAACAACAATGCAGCAGAACCCACCCGCCCAAGAATGCTAGAGACAACAAATTTGCAGAGGATCTCCGACTGACCCTCCTCTACCTGCCTTCCAGGTTTGGTGACAATTGGACATACGGGGTTCAAATTACAGCCCCCAAAGAAGGTGCCCTATCCTTCATTGTTTCCAATGGAGGAAAAAACAGCAAAAAATCAAGGGCAATAATAGAAGCCCAGCAGAACAGAATGAAAGTCCCCAAGAACCTCTGCAGTAGAAACTGAAGGTGTGGGGCATTTTTTCAAGGCCAGCAGAACTGGTGCCATGTGCCCAGCATAAACAGTGCCACAGTGGCAGGGCAAACCTAACAGGTCAAGCCAGGAAAGTGCTTTTGGAGAAAAAGTCAGGCACAGGTTCGAAAGTGTATAGAATGGACCTCCTTCAAGCTACACACACCAAACACACAGGGAACCTCACCCTGCCACCTGCTCCTCTGCAATCTCTCCAAGTTGGGGCAGATTCCATTTCTTGGGTTCCAGTTATGGACCACCAAAAAGGTCACACTGGGGCTTTCTCTGGAAAAGATAACTGCAGTTACAGCCAGGAGTCTATGGAACAACTCAGGAACAAGCCAGTGACACCAAACTCACAGGGAAACTTCACCTGGGTAGCTCCCCCCCCCCCATACTGGAAGCAAGCCAAGTGACATCTTGGCAGACACCGCAGCCCCACCAGACAAGCAAGAGAAGTGTGCCCACAACTCTCACAGCCACCCCAATGCTAAAACACTACAGCAAATTCTTCTACTCTGCAGAGGAAAGGAAACACTGTTGAGCCACCTGGGCCAGGCAGATTTGGAAAAACAGAAAGGCAGGCACTTATTTATTTATTTTATTTTATTTGTTTAGTCATCACTCACCCTAAGGGTCTCATGGCAACTTACAACATTAAAACCAATAAGGTAAAAACAACATAAAACAAATAACAAATATAAAATAACAAATATAAAACAAATATATTATCATTAAAAACATTAAAATATTAAAACATGTGGCTATCACCATACCACTATCAAAACACATGGTGACCCTCCAAAGGCAACCTAAATAATTCAGCTTTGCATGCACTGCAAAAACTAAACAAGTCCAACAGGGCATGGGTGTCATCCAAGACTTCAGTTCCACAGAGTAGGGGCCACAACTGAGAAGGTTCGTCCCCTGGGCAGCTAAGTGAGCCATTCTGGGAACAGGCACCAGCAAGGTAAGGGTGGACTGTAAACGAAATATAAGCAGTCAGTGTGATGCGGTGGCAAAAAAGGTTAATTCAGTCTTGGGTTGTATTAAAAGGGCCATAGCATTGAAATCGCAGGAGGCCATAGCCCCTCTGTATACTGCCTTGTTCAGGCCGCACCTGGAGTAATGTGTGCAGTTCTGGAGGCCTCACTTCAAAAAGGATGTGGGCAAAATTGACAGGGTGCAGAAGAGAGCAAGAAGGATGATCAGAGCCCTACGAGGAAAGGCTAAGAGCCTTGGGAATGTTTAGTTTGGAGGAGATTGAGGGGGGACATGATTGCTCTCTTTAAATATTTGAAAGGCTGTCATTTGGAGGAGGGCAAGGAGCTGTTCCAGTTGGCAGCAGAGGATAGGACCCAAAGCAACGGGTTTAAATTGCATGCGGAAAAGTATCGGTGGGATATTAGGAAAAACTTTTTCACGGTCAGAGTGCTTCAAAGGTGGAATCAACTGTTTAGGGAGGTGGTTAGCTCCCCTTCATTAACAGCTTTCAAGAATAGGCTGGATGAATATTTGTCAGAGATGCTTTCGGCTGGTCCTGCACTGGGCAGGGGGTTGAACTAGATGGTCTGTATGGCCCCTTGCAACTCTATGATTCTATAAGAGGGCCCTAGATGATCAGTGAAGGGAGTGCGGGGGGTTGTAATTGGAGACGCAGTCCCATAGGTATGAGGGTCCCAAACCATTAAGGGCTTTGAAGGTTAACACCAACACCTTGAATTGGATCCAGAGACATGACAAGACTTCCAATGGGGGCTCCCCAAAGTAACCCTGTGACAGCTTGGTGGGCACCCCAGCCCCACCAGACAAGCAAGGAAAGCATGCCCCAAGCAACAACCCTCCTAGGTCCCCTCAGGCCCAAACACATAGGTCCTCAGGTCACAGCCCACCCCTAGGTGACATTTCTGGTTATTCACTATTAGTGAAACACATTGTACAGATAAGGCACAACCCACTGGCCGCATGCTGGATCACCCAGAGACAACAGGAGGCCTGGATCTTACCCTGTGAGGTCCAGAAATGGGTAGCCCAGCAGGTTAATCTTGAGGAAGACCAACTTGTCCAGCCTGGCTGGGTCCAGAAGGGAGGGGTGGGGGTGAGAATGCCTCCCAAGTAGGAGAACACCCACTCACTCTGGACACTGGTGGGAGAGCAAGAGCAAGAGAAGACTCATGTGGAAGGGGAGGATGCTAACACCCTCTGAATCACTGCTATCACAGTCCTCCTCTCCCAAGAGTGTTAGCAACTGCTGGCGTCTCTGTGCAGTGCTAACAACTCTTTTGCGTCTTTGGAAGGCCCCAGAAAAAGATCATGGAAAGGAGGCTCCAAGACCCCTGGTGATGCCCTGATAGGGGTGGGCTTCAGTGGGCTGGCAGGATGGGGTTGGTGCCCAGGGATGGGGGCCTGTGGTATGCACAGGGTGGAGGACTTCTTCCCCCATGACAAGTACCCTTTGCACCCATTTTCACCCTCATGGCCCCTTCGATGTGAGCAGATATACAGGGTAAATCAGAGCCCAGAGTCCACCTAACACCCAAACTCCAACAGGGGAGAGGAGTTCACAATCAGAAAGGAATGTGCTCCGCTAGTCTGCTTTTAACAAGTTACCTGCTTCTGTGTAATTTCTAACAGCCAACAGAGAAGAGGATGTGGAGCTGAGCAGAGAGTATATATAGCATTCTGATCCCATAGAGCAGAATTGAAATTATGTTATTGGCAGCCAGCAGTGCCTGTTAAGCTTTGGAAGGCTCCTATTGGTGTTTCCAAGGCTGGAGAATTCCACACACACACCCCAATTGCTATGGAGTTTTGTAAACAAGACAATCTGTCTGGAAATTTATCCATTCATAAACTGCCATGAACAGCCCCAAAGTATGTGGAACATTCATGCCAGATGCCTTTTCATGAACATTGCAAGTTAGGAGATAGTGCTTCTCTGAATATGAGTTGCCGGGAGCCAACATTGGGGGAAGGCTGTTGCCTTCATTTCCTGCTTGTAGGTGTCTCAAAGGCATCTGCTTGGCCAATATGAGAATGATGATCCTTTAGTCTGATCCAGCAGCATAAGGCATGAAATGGGGCTCCAGCCCCCCGCCCCCAGATTTCCCAGAGGGAACTTCTCCATTGGGCTGCTAGCAGTCAGCCTAAGATGGACCCACAGGCTTGGCCTACCTCTGCTTCCTCCTGGGTTGGTCAACCTAGAAGCTCACTTATATAATCACAGCAGAGTTCCCCCACCATTTTCCTGTTCCAGCCCAGGGTTCTTCATTTTCTCCTCTGCTCCCTGTAAGCGTAATAGTCCAGTGTGGAATAACCGTGTTTCTTTTCTTGCAACCTTTATCAAAAAATTGCTTAGGGATGTTTTAAATGTTTTCTTACCCTTTCTTCCAAACTCGTATCCACACCTTCACTCAGGTATGAAACAATTTCCTTAATTAAGTTACCAGAAGCTTCCTTTTTCTTTTCTTTCTTTCCCACTTGCAAAAAGGAATGGAACCATTTCCTTAACAATGGGCTTTTCCGCATGGGTTTTTTTGTGTGTGTGTCCCCATTCTGCTTTGGTTTATTCCCTGATTTCCACACACATTCTTTTAGTTGTTCTTCATTTCTCACTCCCCCCCCCAGTTTTTTTGAGACTACTTTTACCCTGATCTTTTCCTGAAAGCCTATTTTGAGTAGCCTTTTTCAACAGTTTGTTTCAGTTGTCCTGGTTTCCCACTCATCTTCAGCCCACTTTTTTGATGATTGGACTGTTGTATACTCAAACTACTCTGTCCCCCCCACACAAGACAAGTGGTTTCATGTTTGTTTGTTTTTTAATGCAACCTTTATATCAATCTAAGCATGCACAAGAGAGAAAAAACCTTTAAATTTAGTAGGTTCTTTGGAATCCCGACTTTCTTTTTTTTCCCCTCAAAGGAAGGCTCCAGTATTTGGAATTCTGACACGGTGTCATGGCACAACTGCAAAATGACTACTGTGGGTGGCAGAGCTATACCCACAGAACAGAAACCCAAATGCAGGGGAAAAAAAGGAGTAATTATTAAAAAAATACCCCGGTAAAGAGTGAGAGGGAGAATTAAACCCACAGTGTGGTAGCAGCTGCCACTGAAATGTTATTTAAATCTATACAGCCAATCAAAAGCACTGTTGTACAAAAGCCCCACCTGGCCCCACCATCTAAAAACACTTGGTGAGCACCACAAAAGTTGTCAACGAGCACCACAGGCACTATATTATATTATTTATTTATTTTTATTATTTTTGTATTTATACCCCGCCCTCCGCGCAAGCGGGCTCAGGGCGGCTTACAAGAGAGCACAAGTGCCCACGCAGAAAAACAAGATAAAACAATAAAACCATTAATATCAACAAAGTTAACGTGCTCAGTAGAACCAAGATGGTCTCCAAATAAGTTACAAGATGATATCGGTCTTCCATTGGAGGTAGTATTGTCCTATAGTTGGTACATAGCCAGTCCAGTGGCACTAGTGCCACGCAATATTATGGCAGATCTTCTGAGGGCCGTCCTCCTAGCCCTGTTGTTACCCACACCAATGGTGGTGGTGGTAGTGGCAGCCCCTACGTGAAGGCCTGGCGGAAGAGCTCCATCTTGCAGGCCCTGCAGAACTGCATAAGGTCCCGCAGGGCCCTGATCTCCTCTGGGAGCTCATTCCACCAGGTAGGAGCCACCACTGAAAAGGCTCTGGCCCTGGTCGCAGCAAGCCTTACCTCCCTGGGGCCTGGGATCACCAGGCGATGTTGTGTCCCCGACCGAAGTGCTCTTGGGGGGATCTGCGACAAAGGCAGCCCCATGTAGAGAGCGTTACAGTAGTCTAGCCTCGAGGTGACCGTCGCATGGATCACTGTAGCCAGGTCATCGCAGTCGAGGAAGGGAACCAACTGCCACACCAGCCTAAGATGGTAAAAGGCCGATTTGGCAGTGGCTGCCACCTGGGCCTCCATTGGTTAAGGAGGGATCCAGGAGCACTCCCAACCTCTGATGCTGGAACCAGAGGTGCCCCGTCAAAGGTCAGGAGAGGGATCCCCAACCCTGTACTGACACGACTCAGGCACAGGACCTCCGTCTTTGCTGGAGTTAGTTTCAGCCGGCTCAGCCTGAGCCACCCAGCTCTGTAATGCCTGGTTCGGATCTTCCGGGTCAGAGCCTGACTGGCCGCCCAACATCAGATAGAGCTGAGTGTCAACTGCTTATTGATGGCAACCCAGCCCATACCTCCTGGCAATCTGGACAAGGGGGCGCATATAGATGTTAAACAACATCAGGGAAAGCACTGCCCCCTGAGGCACACCACACTCAAGTGGGTGCCTCTGAGACTGCAGTTCCCCTATCGCCACCCTCTGTTCCCTACCTTGAAGCCACTGAAGAGCATGCCCCTGTATCCCCACATTGGCGAGACGATGGGTCAGCAACTGGTGGTCGACCATGTCAAACGTGGCCGACAGATCTAACAACAACAGTGCCGCCACACCGCCTCGATCCAGATGCCTCTGGAGGTCATCAGTAAGGGCAACCAGCACTGTCTCCATCCCGTGACCCAGGCAAAAGCCGGACTGGAATGGATCAAGGACAGAAGCGTCATTCAGAAAGCTCTGTAGCTGTGTTGCCACCGCCTTCTCAATCAATTTGCCCAAATAGGGCAAATTAGACACCGGCCGATAGTTGGCCAATTCAGCTGGGTCCAGAGTTGGTTTTTTTTCAAGAGAGGATGGACCATCGCCTCCTTGAGTGCCTCAGGGAACTACCCCTCCGAGAGGGACTTGTTGACAATCTCCCTTAAGGTACCTCGAAACCCTTCGTGGCCCACTTTAATGAACCAGGAAGGGCATGGATCAAGACGGCATGTTGGGGAGCCATGCTCTAGCCCTTTTCCTTGTGGAGATGTAAAGGTAAAGGTTTCCCTTGCTCAAAAGTCAGTCGAATCTGACTCTAGGGGGTGATGCTCATCTCCGTTTCCAAGCCAAAGAGCCAGCACTTTCCAAATACTTCTCCATGGTCACGTGGCCAGCATGACTAAATGTTGAGGCGCATAGTACGCTGTTACCTTCCCACCAAATCTCTTGCTTTTGAACTGTTAGGTTGGCAGGAGCTGGGGCCAAAGACAGGAGCTCACTCTGTCATGCGGCACTCAAACTCCCAAGCTACAGACCTTCTGGTCTGCAACTCAGTGTCTTTACCTTTGAGCCACCATGGCCCCTTTGTGGAGATATACCTCTTTTCTTATATTTCCATAAGGAAAGAGACTAGAGGCTTCCTTTTTTTTTTTTTAAG
Organism: Gekko japonicus; assembly: GCF_001447785.1. Classification (NCBI taxonomy): domain Eukaryota; kingdom Metazoa; phylum Chordata; class Lepidosauria; order Squamata; family Gekkonidae; genus Gekko; species Gekko japonicus. The sequence goes on along the minus strand of NW_015161416.1, from coordinate 559,581 downwards.
GAAAGCTAGAAATTCAGAAAACCTGCTAAACCTATCATTACAAGACTATATCACTATAAATATATTTTAGTGCCATTTTTTCCCCAAAAATGCAAGGGGGGGGGGATTTCCAGCACCAGAAAAAAGCAATGTGGTTTGAAAAGGGCATAGCAGTTCATATACACAGATGTGTAACAGAGCTGCTCTCCTTTTACGGTAACTAAAACCTGTGGAAAGATAGGCAGGCATGGAGGGACTCAGATCGACCCTCCCCAATAGTCTTGTGTGTGTCAGTGGTGCTCCTGCTCTTTTTCTTCATCCCTAAGTGTGAGTTCATATGCAATCTTTTTAAGATTCAGCCATAATATAGATATATCAATGTACGTATTTGCAAAAGAATAAGAAAGCAAAGTGTTGTGATGCCACAAATGACATCGCCGAAGACATCACTGATGACAACAGCGCCCTCCCTTGAGAATCCTGATTACTTAAGGCATGTGCAGAAAACAATAAACTGACTCCACAACTGTGAAAATGCAGAGGGAGGGCAGATGTGTGGAAGAATGGTGCCCAAACTGATTCCAGTGCTTGTGGATTGACTGCCAAGAAAATCAGGAGTAAGTCAAAAGCCCAATATACCAGGAACTCTCTTTTTTGACTGCTAAATATTTTATGTAGAACTGTGCTGTTAATGCTGAGACTTCTCTATTTTGAATCTCCACTGTTTTGCCTGTTTTCTCTGGCAAATTTAGGCTTGTGGGAAACAGAGTGGGTCTACGAGCAGCTACTGAGTATTGGATCAAGTAGCAGGTAAAGAAATATTAGTTGGTCATGAACCAATTAGTATCATGGACAAGAGGCAAGGCCTTCCTCAACTCTGGATAAAAAGCCCACTTGGTGAGTGTGGGAGGAGACAGACCGAGAGAGAGAGAGAGAGAGAGAGAGAGAGAGAGAGAGAGAGAGATCCTTTCCGCACTTGGATCTCATCCATGGTTTTATCCAAGTTCAACTCACAACACAATACCTTGCATTTATCCCTGGTTATAACATCATCCATTTATCCCAGGACAAGGGTGGGGCGAAACTGGGGTGACCTCAATGTAATGTGGAAACAAACAATATCCCGAGATAATTACAGGGGTGAACTTGAGTCTAGTGTAGAATGTAAAAATACCCCGAGATAATTACAGGGGTGAACTCATGTGTAATGTAGAATGTAAGGTCGGGGACAGGGCTGAACCAGGATTTAAGGTCTAGTGCAGAAAGGACCAGAGAGAGAGAGAATTTTACAACAGTTGCTGGGATCACATTGGCAAGCTCTTCAATGGAGCAGCCAATCAAGAAACCATGATCACCTTGGATATATACACACTAAGTTTTAAATATTCCTTTGTAAAACTTTCAACCTTGATGGAACCATATAGACTAGTAATTTTGACTTTGTAAATATTCATGAAATTGTCCCTTTTGTAAGGCCAAGAAAATGGTATAATGGGTGACTAATTTTAAGCAATTGCTTGCAGTAGAAGAAGAGTTGATTTTTATACTTCTTTTTTCCCACTATAAGGAGTCTCATAGCAGCTTAGAGTCATCTTCCCTTCCTCTCCACACAAGAGATACCCTGTGAGGTAGGTGGGGCTGAGAGTTTTGAGAGAACTGTGACTGGCCCAAGGTCACCCAGCAGCCTTCATGTGGAGGAGTGGGGAATCAAACTCCGTTCTCCAGATTAGAGTCTGCCACTCTTAACCACTACACTGTGCTGGTTCCTTGAGGATTGTGTCATCTGAGGAGATCCTGGAAGAAGCAGATGTATATTCATGAAACTTGGCAAGCTTTACATCTTATTTTACACTACACTTATTTCCAGTTGTGTTCTAGTGTTTAGACATGCTAAATACAGCTCTTCAAAAGAGTAGTCTACAGTAACATCAAGCAGAACTTCTTGTTCTCCAGCCATCTGATAGCAATGCTGATTCTGTAAACTTAGGCAGATCATGAGCAATGCCCCCGCTAAGCTGTGGAGTCTCGTGAGCAAAAATTCTACTTTATGAGCTACTGGCATTAAAGTTGTGTGCAAGCGATTTGGCTACTGCATAGTTTGCTCTGGAGCCATCCTTCATGAGCTAAGACAAAAATGTGTGAGCCGGAGTGTTACGATATGAGCCTATGTTTGTATTTCTGTATAGTGGTGATGCTGTTTGTGTGTGTCTCTAGCATGAGTACCTCTGCATTGTGTGTTCAGGGATTGCTGTTTGGTTGTGTTGCTTTATTCTGCATCTCATGCTTGCCTAGAAATAGGCTGGCCTGGGGATGCTGCTGCACATACGGACCATGTGCTTCCCTGGAATGTATCCCGTGATGCTCTGGGATAGAGAAGACACCGCGCCATTGCACCCACTCTGAAAGCTATGGAAAATCCCCAGCGAACCCCAGCATTTCTGGAATGGGAAAGAGCATGTAACCCTACTCTCCTAATCTGGCTTGGGATCTAAAGACAATAGTATTTATGGCTTTGGAGCAAGCACCAGATCTGCAAATCAAGAGGTGGCCATGGGAACGGAAGATTCACACCTCACCACAAGGCACCTTTGATGTAGGAGTAGGATCTGCATATTGCCCACCACCCCTCAAAGAACGTAACCCCCTCGTCATCCCCTCGTCACCCCCTCTTCAGCCAGTAGTGGTAGTTTAGAGGACGGGTTTGATAGTTTATGGCTAGAAAAGACAGCCCCAAAAAGGAGTTTATTTAAGGAGAAACTCTTCTTTGTTTCTCTGGTTAACCCAACTTCCCCATAGCGTGCACTAAGGTGCTACAAGTGACTCTCTACCTAAGTTCCCCGGAGTCGCGACCCAGGGAGCGCACACGTGGCTTTGGCTGGCCCAGCCTGTGTGTTTTCAGAGTTCACAAGTTGCTGCTTTAGCTGCCCATCCTTCCAAGGAGGAGATTTCTTCTTCAGCTTGGACCTCAGATAAGTATAGTCGTGCCCCATTGTGTCATCCCCTTATTTGATGCTTTTGTTATTTTCTATGCTGTAATTGTTCTGATGTACTATTGTAACTAAGGAGCTTGTTGTGAATCTTGTGTGTTTCCGATTTTGTATGTCTGATGAAACCATTTAGTAAAGGCAACATTGATTTAACAAATAGTGTGTTGTCTGACTCCCTCACAAATAGCGAGCGTTCCCCCTTTGACCATCTGACCTCTGTATAAACTGGTTAGAACTTACGCACAGCCACAACCCCCTTTCCTGAGGTAGATAACTCGGATTGGGTCTCCAGGAATTTCCGGGAGGAGTTGGCATAACAGGAGGCTAAAAACTGTGAGCTAGCTCACACTAACTCAGCTTAGAGGGAACACTGATCATGAGAAGGGAGGGCAGGAAGGGTTGCATCAGTGCTTAGTTCTCATGGCCCTATCTTACTCACCCAGGGAAATGCTGATAGCCACTTTGGGCCCAGGAAGCAATTTGTCTTGAAGCCAGTTTGGCCAGGGATCCATCTTCTGGGCATACAACAGGGGGTGTGTGTGGGAGACATTTGTGAATTTCCTTCCTTATGCAGGGGGTTGGACTATATGACCCTGAAGATCCCTTCCAACTCTATGATTTCATGATTCTAAGAAGAATCTAAAGCAACTGTGGAACAACTTTGACAATTCTTATCTAAGATCACCAGGGTGAACTGGCCATTACAGATATTGGGAAAAGGGCTGGTGGGCCGATGGCCTGAGGAGCACCGCCCCTCCCGGGGCATATTGCCCCAAACTTCCATGTGTGAGGTGGGCAGGAGCTACCATGAGCCAGTTGCTCCCACTGCAAGTGAAGAAAGCTGGATAAGTGGTACCAGCCTCTGCCACTAGTGGGGTGACCAAGAGCAGCCTCTGCTATGAGTAGAGGAAGAGAGAAAGGGGGAGAGAGAGACTGTGTATTATTCTATTCTATTTATTTATTTATTAATAAAGATATTATTTCATTATTTATTTTTGAGTTATTTTGGGATTCTGGCCTTTGGCCCCACCTCTGCCTGAGGTTTGCCCTTGACTCTCCCCCCAGGTCAGGAAATTGAGAAGTCTATACTCTGGTCCAAAAGGGTTTTATTATGATCTTTCTTTTGAACTAGAGATCTGCCAGTAATGTATTGAAAAGACGCATCATGTGATGGTCCTGATTCATACTGTGCGTGTTGCTTAACATTATGCCTGAAGAGTGGGAAAAGTCACCATCAAGATAACAATCTTCATGGTAATTATTACTGAGTCATCACAGATCAAAAAATTACAAACATGAATGTCCAATAATGTGCATTCACCTTAATCATAGTTCTTTTCAATGGAAACATTTCTCACATTCACCTGAATAATCATAAGAACATAAGAAGAGCCCCGCCGGATCAGACCAGTGGTCCATCTAGTCCATTATCCTGTCTCATACAGTGACCAACCAGTTTTCCTGGAGGGCCAACAAAAAGGCATAGAGACTAACACTGATATTCAGAGGCTTGCTGCCCCTGAACATGGCAGTTCCCTGTAGTCACCATGGATCATAGCCACAGATAGACTCATCTTCCATGAATCTGTCTAATCCCCTTTTAAAGCTAGTTGTGCCTGTGGCCATCACTACATCCTCTGGCAGTGAAATCTACATTATAGTCACACGCTGTGTGAAAAAGTATTTCCTTATTGCCCCTCCTAACGCTACTGCCCATCAGCTTCACTGGATGCCCTCAAGTTCTAGCTGTCTGGGAGATGGAGAAAGATTTCTCTTTATCAGCTCTCTCCACCCAGTGCATAATTTTATGAACCTCTATAATGTCCCCCCCTTACTTGTCTCTTTTCTAAACTGAAAAGTCCTAGACTCTCATTGGAAAGTACCCAACCTTTAATTATTTTGACTGCCTCCACTGTACTTTTCCCAGCTCTGCTATGTCCCTTTTGAGATACGGTAACTAAAACTGCACACAGTATCCCAGATGAGGCTGCACCATAGATCACTACAGGGGCATTATAATATCAGCCATTTTATTTTCAATCCATTTCCTAATTTTTACCATTTTCACTGCTGCAGCACACAGGGTTGACACTTCCATTGAACTATCTACTATGATCTCAAGATCTCCCCGCCCTCATCTCAGCAAGTTCAGACCCCATTAGCTTATACTTGAAATTGAGATCCTCCTGGAGCTCTTCACTGTCATCCTTGGTTTTCAACATCCTGAATCATTTTGTGTAATGCTCAAACTTGGCCATGACACTGCTCATCCCTAGTTCCAGATCATTTATGAACAAATTAAGTAGTACTGGCCCCAATACTGATCCTTGAGGGACCCCACTACGTATTTCCCTTCATTGGGAGATCTGTCCATTTATTTCTGCTCTTTGTTTCCTGTGACTTAACCAATTCCTGTCATTTAACTTGTCATAAGAGAACCCATCCTCTTATGCCATAACTGCTAATTTTACCTAGGAGTCTTTGGTGAGGCACCTTCCCCAAACCCAAGTATATAATGTCTACTGGGTCACTGTGACTTACATGTGTATTCACTTTCTCATCTCCAAAAAGTTGGTAAAGCAGGGATTCCCTTTGCAGAAGCCATGCTGATATTTTGTCAGCAGGCTTTGTTCCTTTATGTGCTATATTTGATAACAGTTTCTACTAATTTGCCTGGGACAGACATTAGGCTGACTGACCTGTAATTTTCTAGTTCCCTTCTGGATCCCTTTTTAAAAATTGGTGTACCTTTTCCTACTCCCCAGTCTTTTGGTACAGCAGCTGAATTTAGTGACAGGTTACATATAAGGGTTGTTGTTGTTCAGTTGCTCAGTCAAGTTGCTCAGTCAAGTCCAACTCTTTGCAACCACATCACACCAGGCCCTCCTGTCTTCCATTGTCCTCCGGAGTTTGCTCAATTTTATGTTCGTTGCATCAATAACACTGTCTAACCATCTCATCCTTTGTTGTCCCCTCCTTCTTTACCTTCAAGGGTTAGTAGATCAATTATCTCCCATTTGAGTTCCCTAAGAACTCTCGGATGTATGCCTTCAGGTCTTGGAGACCTGGAGTCTTACTGGTTTTTAATTTCCCCAATAGGTCTAGAACTTCATTTCTTGTCACCTCAATTTGACTCAGTTTTTCAGACTGTCTTCCAGAAAATAGTGGCTGTGGCATACATACATGCCACACACTTTCCACAGTGAACATGGAAGAAAATTTTTTATTGAACTTCTCTGCCATCTCCCCATCTTCCTTTAGCAATCCTTTATTCCTTTGCCATTCAAAGCCCAACTGCTTCTCTGGCTGGTTTCCAGATACATTTAAAGAAATGTTATTGTTTCTCTTAATGCTTTTAGCAACCTACTCCTCAAATTTTCTTTTTGCATGTCTAATTATTGACTTATATTTCTTGTGCTGGAGCCTGTGGTCCTTTCCACTTTTAAAATGAAGCCTTTTTACTTTTTATAGCTTCCTGGACTTGTGTGGTTAACCATGCAGCCATTCTTTTAGACTTGGCATTGCCTTTCCTAATCTGGGCTTCAACTAGTGTGGTTTTAAATATCTTCCAAGCATCCTTACTTTCTTATGTTTCCCTTCCAGCTTTCTTTTAACTATTCACCTCATTTTTGTAAAGTCCCCTCTTTTGAAATCAAATGTTACAGTTTTGGATATTAGAGCTAACTTTCCATTGACATGAATGCTGGGCTTAACAGCATTGTGGTGACCATTTCCAGATGGTGCAACAACCTCTACATCTCTCACCAGGTCTTGAGCCCTGCTCAGAACCAAGATCACTACCACTCTGATTGGCTCTGTGACCAACTGTTCCAGTGCACAATCATTTATGATGTCTAGGAATCTCATTTCTACAGCATGACTCAAACACACATTTTTCCAGTCAAGGTGAGGGAAGTTAAAGTCTCCCAGTATCATCTGCTTTAGTCACCTCCCTTATTTCCTTCTCCATCTCAAGATCAGCCTCAAGGGTTTGATCAGGTGGGCAAGAGTATACCCCCACGTTTAGGTAACTCCGTATGGCATAGTGTATATTACCCATATCACTTTTGTCTGGCAATTCATTTCCCTAAAGTTTTCTATCTTATTTGAATCTATACCCTCTTTGATGTACAATGCAACATCTTCCCCAAGCCATCCGTCCCTGGGCTTCCTATAGAGCTTATGCCCAGGGATGACTGTATCCCATAGATTTTCCCCATTCCACCATGTTTCTGAGATACTCACTATATCTAAATTGTCATTTAGCACCCAGCACTCCAGCTTGGAGACTTCTAGCATTAGCATATAGACACCTAGAACATTTCCCCCCTCTCCAGCAATCCTCACCTCCCTTGCCCCCTTTATCTTCATACATGGCCCTCCTTCACCATCCACCCTCACTCCTAAGTGCTATTATGTTCCTATCCATATTACCCCAATATTTACACAATAACCCATTTGGACTGACTAGTTCTGACCGGAGGCTCCCCAGCTCCTGTTATCTTTTCCCACACCTATGCTGGTAGCTTGTCTCTCTCCAGCTGCAGGGATTTAAACCCCAGCAATTAGAACATAAGAACATAAGAGAAGCCAATGTTGGATCAGGCCAATGGCCCATCCAGTCCAACACTCTGTCACACAGTGGCCAAAAATACCAGGTGCCATCAGGAGGTCCATCAGTGGGGCCAGGACACTAGAAGCCCTCCCACTGTTGCACTCCTCAAGCACCAAGGAGGGTAAGAGACTAATGCCTTTGGCTCACACCCTTTGGCCTTGGCCAGATGAAGTAACCTGTTGGACATCAACTCTGGGTATCTTGTCTAGTTTTTTTTATCTTTTGTTTGTTTTTATAATGTGTTGTAGGTAAATTGCTTAAATGTGTATTTTTTGTAAGCCACTCTGGGCTTCTATTGGGGAGAAAAGTGGGATAAAAACATAAAATAAATATGGCAGCACCTGCTCCTCGTTGCCATCCTTTACCAGTCACCCATCTGCCCATTCCCTTCTGAAAGAGCCAATGGGCAAGGAACAGAGTACCTATGGCAAAGAGAAAGGTCAGCAGCTGCCCCTGCTCAGTCGCCATATTGTCTCTCTGGGGGGCAGTGCATATTTGACCCAACCTGGGCTGAATCCCCTCCACTGCCCAGAGGGGAAAGACAAGTGAGTGAGAAGCAGCAGTTCCCCTTCCTTTTTTCTCCCCACCCCCCAACAATCAGTTCTGAAAGCTGCAAACTTTACAAGGAGGAAGAATGTTCCAATGCCCGGAAAGGTCCAGGTGAAGTAGATTCTTTGCCAGATAGCTCTTACAGTGTACTACAGAACAGCATAAAAAGACAAAGTTTTAAACCCCTGTAAACCTACAGTCCCCCAAACTGGATGGCCCAGCCTAGCAAATCTCATAAGATCTTGGGAGCTAAGGTCCACCCCGGTTAGACTTGGAGGGGAAACCATTCATGAAGACCAGGATTGCTACACAGAGGCAGGCAATGGCAAACCACCACTGAACATCTCTTGCCATGAAAATCCAAGGGTTGCCCTAAGTCAGCTGTATATTGAAGGGAGGGGGAAACAGCATACAACAGATAATATTAACTTTTTGCTTCTAGCATTGTTTAGTCCCCTGGCTGAACCTATCTAGGCTTCTGACCACACTGGGTGCAAGATTATGAGGGGACAGCAAAATAAATTATTGCCACTGGTAGCAAAAGGAGGTTAAACAAGCCTGGAGGAATACAGAAGACTTCCACATGCTTTTTCCGCATGCTGATACTTTCCTATGGAAGCCCTGGTGTTGCTGCAGCTACCAATGCAGCACAAATGAAACAATTACAGCTCTCCCCACATTTTCTCTGTCCCAGTCCCCATGGCAGCCACCCCTACTGCCCAGCCCCCGCTGCACTCAGTCCCTGTGGTGTTCCACTCTACTCACTCAAAATGTGACACTGGAAACAGTAACATAAACTGAAAATTGAGCTTTGTGCTGGAAGCAGATGTCCCATTCAACATTCTGGAAATCCTTAACTGTAAAGATGCAAAGCTTTATTTTTATCTTTATTAATAGATCCACATACATATCATTCTGGGAATCAACAGAGCAGATTTGTTAATTTTACTTCCAAAATAAGGAATCAATTTAAATACACATTTATATGTCTGTTGCCATGTGGGTGAGTAACACTCTGGTACTGCATTTTGGTTTTTACAGAATTTTTGACGAGGAAATTGGAGTTGGGAGAGCCCCTAGTGAGAAATCACTGGATTCCACTATACATTTTTTTTTAAAGGAGGCAATAAGGGGAAATAGGGGGAAAGCCCTGGGCGTGCCAGCATTGTATAGTGGTTAGAGTGCCAGACTAAAGTCTGCGAGACCCAGGTTGGACTCCCCACTCTGTATGCAGAGGATTGCAGCCCTTAGAAAGTGTTTAATTTTGTCTGGATTATATTCCAAATGCATTATAGGACTGTTAAAATATATTCCATAACTAATAAGCATATTATCCATGATGACAGACATTGGAGGGAAAAGAAGATTTAACTTAAAGATAAGTCTTTAGGAATTAGACAAGTTGAAGACGTCTCACTAATAGTAAAAAATATATTTAAGCTCCAGATGTATATATTCAGAAGCATAGTCCAGTGCTTCATTCCACTCCAGTGAGCAAGTTCCATAGACAGACATAGGATTATTTATACAAACCAATGATAAAAGATGCACAGGGGGACTGCTTGTGCTACAGAAGTGGGACTTCATGTGAGGAGAGCTCTACAAGGAACGTAACAGCCTTGACATTGTAGACACAGGGCAACAGAGAGAGAGAGAGATGACATAGGAAGAATCATGATGGCCCTGACCCTCACCTGTGACCAAGTGCACTGAACCTCACCTGTGCCTACACATATTTGCTCCAACATAGGCACACAAAATGGAAATAACAAGCTCCACCCCCATGACTGAGAACATTTTTAAAAATCAGCATTCCCAACCTGAGGCAACATGATTTGGCAGGGGATGAGGCCAGAATTGCTTGTCCTGCATCCTTTGTACAAATAAGCAAGAATTATCTTGTATGTGCAAGGGCCTGTGTGATGTTCTTTGCTTCATAGGCATAAATGTAACAGCATGTACACACGGTTCCCTGGGATGAAAAATGTGTCATTTCATCAGTATGCTCACCTGAATAAGTACCGGGCAAAGACAAAGAAGAAAGTGCAAAGAAAATCAGGATATCAATGAAATAAATAAACTGCTGAAGACACATTTTTGGTGCAGCCCAGCCCAGGCAGCCGTTCTTACATACCTTGATAGCTGGGTCCAACAGTGGAGTCTTCAAAAGCACTTAAAACAGACAATGGTCACACAAATTATAATAGATAGATAGACAGACAGACAGACAGACAGACAGACAGACAGACAGATAGATAGATAGATAGATGTTTCCACAAGAGCTTAGGATACAATAATTGTTTATAAATGCTATATTAAAATGAACTGGAAAACAAATAACTTCTTTAAGAATGTATTACTTTGATCCAGCTACTTTCTATCGACACAAAAACTGTGCTGTCTCCAAGGTGTTCCCACATCTGCAGTGACCAAACAATTCAGATCCATCAGCTGCACTTGCCAGCTATGGGTTGCAAAATAGCTGGAGATTTGGGGGTGGAGCCTGGGCAGTGCTGCATTTGGTGAGGGGAGGGATCTCCGCAGGGTATAACAGCATACAGTCCACCCTACAAAGCAGCTTTTTTTCTCCCATGGTTTGCTTGACTCAAGTTGAGTGCACTTTATAGTGTATAATTAGATGATTTTCAAAACTGTAAAAGGACATGTTTTCATCAAAGACAAAGCCACTTGCTCTCCAGCTCCTGGTACTATAAAGGAAGGTGCCTTCTAGAAGGAAGAAAGGGAATCAGTGCCTTTCTGCCTAGGGAAGTGTTCTGAGAAGCAAGAACAATGCAAGCAATCATATTGAAAGAAACATCTGTGTGGTATTCTAGGGGATTGCTAAAAGCAAATGACTAGTTGATACACAAGGACACAGCATTCATTCTAGAATTTCCCAATCTTCTGTATACTTAGGCCCCGGTCACACGGGCCGGATATCGCGGGGGGGAGGCGTGGCTGTTTGCCCCAGGGCAAAATAACGCGCGGTTGCACGATCAGACGTCCAGTGGAGGTCCCGTGGGTAGGGGGGAGGTGCCGATCACAGGACAATCCTGCGGCGCGGCAAAGAAGCGGCGCAGTGCAGCAAACGGGTTTGTTTTTTTCTGTACACCAAAGTATGTGCATGCTCCGTTGGGTGCTTGTGCGCATCCATGGAGACTTGGGGGGGGGAACCCTTTTTGCGAGGGGACATGGGCGGGTGCTGGATGCCACTGGAAACACGATCAGATGCCCGCCCTTGCCCCGCGGTTACCGGAAACTAGTACCTCGGAGGTACTACTTTTTTACCCCGCATCTTCGGCTGGAAGCCTCGGGTGAGCCACGGGAGCTCTACGCTTCCCAGATGTGGCGGTGAGATCGCGCCCGGAAAATCTGCCTATCTTCCATCTCTCTAGCGTGGCTAATGTGACCGCAGCCATAATTGTCTTTCTGGGCCCCAGGCTGTGAGCCCCAAGCTGCAGGCCCTTTGGCTTGTATCAAGAGGCTTGTACGAAGAGGCTCCCTTAAGAGAAGCCATGTCAGATCAGGCCAATGGCCCATCCAGTCCAACACTTTGTGTCACACAGTGGCCAAAACCCAGGTGCCATCAGGAGGTCCACCAACAGGGACAGAACTTCAGAAGCCATCCCACTGTTGCCCACCCAAGCACCAAGAATACAGAGCATCACTGCCCCAGACATAGTGTTCCATCTATTACTTCTGGCTAATAGCCACTGATGAATCTCTGCTCCATATGTTTATCCAGTCCCCTCTTGAAGTTGTCTATGCTTGTAGCTTTTGTAGTAGTGAATTCCACATGTTAATTACTCTTTAGGTGAAGAAGTATTTCCTTTGATCTGTTCTAAGCCTAAAGGTAAAGGTTTCCCTTGCTCGAAAGCTAGTTGACTCTAGGGGGCGGTGCTCATCTGTGTTTCCAAGCCAGCACTGTCCGAAGACGTTTCTGTGGTCATGTGGCTGGTATGCAGGGGTCATTTCAAGCAGGAATGCAGGAACGGTGTTCTGGAAGTAACAAGTAAACTCCTCCCCCCCTTTCCCTTTGCCTCACCTCCAAGCAGGGCGAAGGGAAAGGGGGGGTGGAGAGAAAGGGAATCCAGGACTACTTCTGCCTGACAGAGCAGCCAGCACACCAGCCCCTCTGACAGGCAGAAGCACCTGGGATCCACTCCTTCCCCCCTCCTTTCCCATTGCCTCACCTCCAAGTGGGGTGAAGGGAAAGGGGGGGGAGAAAGAGAATCCAGGGCTTCTTCTGCCTGACAGAGGGGCAAGCGCGCCAGCCCCTCTGATAAGCAGAAGCACCTGGGATCCATTCCTCCCCCCCTTCCCATCGCCTCACCTCAAAATGGGGTGAAGGGAAGGGGGGGAGAAAGGGAACCAAGCAGAAGCTTCTGCATGACAGCGGGGCAGCGCTGGCCCTGCTGCCAGGCAGAAACATCTGAAAGGAGCGTACCACCTCCGTAGAGCAACTCCAAAGACTGAGGGGGGTTAATGTTTAAATCCCCTCTCTCTGGAGTCAAACCAGAGTGGCGGCACATTCCCTTCATTGAAGGGAAGGCAATTTGCCTTCGATGATGAGAGCCTGCTGCTGCCACCCCCTGCAACGTGCAACTGGGGAGGATCATTATACCCTATGGAGACCCTATGGAGACAGTCCCCAATCTGGTCCGGATCTTCCTCAGCTAAGAATGTTTTCTCATTAAGATGTTTTTGGCTGACAAGATCAAAATATTTTGGCAATTCAAACATGACTGAATGCCTATCAACAACAACAATGTTTTTAATTTCAGAGTTTTTGTAGAAACATCTGTCTTGTTTGTTTATGGATCCAACTATCCACAAATTTGGCCATGTCAAGAATTAAAGGGAGCCAGTTTGGTGTAGTGGTTAAGTGCGCGGACTCTAATCTGAGAGAACCGGGTTTGATTCCCCACTCTTCCGCTTGCACCTGGCTCGATGACCTTGTGCAAGCCGTAGTTCTGATAAGAGCTGTTCTTGAAAAAGAGTAGTTTCTGTCAAGAGCTCTCTCAGCCCCACCTACCTCACAGGGTGTCTGTTGTGGGGAGGGGAAGGGAAAGGAGTTTGTAAGCCACTCTGAGACACCTTTGGGTAGTGAAGGGCAGGGTATAAATCCAATCTCTTATCTTCTTCTTCTAAATAGATTTATTATGATTGATATATACTTTGATTTTGTCAGCCAAAAACATCTTCATGAGAAAACCTTGTTAGCTGTGGAAGATTCAGACCAGTAGGGAAGTACCTAGCCAACTGCTGTCCATCATCAATGGCAGCTGAAAATACATTGGGTCAACCCTCACCCATAATAGAAGCAGCACCTGTAGTTATATGAAAGGAATTCTCTCAGTGGCCATTGTTTGTCAACCACAGCAGTATTTCCAGTCTTCAAGCATTTGTTTCTGTTAGTAAAATGTAGGGGGAGAAAGCATGTCAGGCCTGACAGCAGCCACTGGACAACTTGACACCATGCAACTTGCATAACTCATGCAGGCCCCGCTGCTTGCTACTGCTCAACAGCCACTGCCCCATGAAGTGTTGTGTAATGATTAGTGTTCCAGACAAAGATTTGGGAGACCCAGGTTTGAATCTGAGTTGGGAAATACCTGGAGATTTTTGGGGTGGAGCCTGAGCGGTGGATGTTGCCTTCTGACACACTTCCAGTGATCAGGGGGTATGGCATATGCAAATAAGTTATGCTAATGAGTTATGCTAATGAGCTCCACCTCTTTTTCTACGAAATGACCCCTGCTGGCATGACTAAAGGCCAAAGCTCATGGAACGCTCTTACCTTCCCACTGAAGCGGTACCTATTTATCTACTTTGGCCCCAGTCAAACAGGCTGGATATCGCGGGGGGGAGGCGTGGCTAATTGCCCCGGTGCAGTTTGATGTGCGATTCGCGATCAGACACGCCAGCAGCACACCACGGGTCCTTTCCTCGGCGCCGGCAGGTAAACGAGGGACCGGAGAGTAATGCCGTGCGCCAGCGCGATCACACCACGGGCATCTGGAGGCAGCCCGTGGCAAACGTTTACTAGTACCTTGGAGGTACTAGTTTTTTAAGGCGCATTGTCGACGGTAAGCCACGGGTGCGCTCCACTTCCCAGATGTTGGGGTGTGATCGCGTCCGGATAATCCGCCCACCATCCGTGCCTCTCCCGTGGCAACTTTGCCGTGTGACTGGGGCCTTTCAATTTTTTGCTTTCAAACTGCTAGGGTGGCAGAAACCAGGGTCAGAGATGGGAGCTCACTACATCATGCAGCACTTGGGTCTCGAACTGCCAAACTACAGACCTTCCGTTCTGCAGCTCAGCATCTTGACCCCTAAGCCACTGTGGCCCTCATTCTAAGCCTACTGCTCATTAATTTAACTGAATGCTCATGAGTTCTTGTATTGTGAGAAGGGGAGAAAAGTACTTATTTTTCCACCTGCTCTATCCCATGCATAATTTTGTAAACTTATGTCATCACTCAGTCACCATTTCTCCAAGCTAAAGAGCCTAAATTGTTGGAAATATGTGAGTTGCAAGGTCTAAATTCCAGTCATTATAGGGTTAATCTGTATATCTTGTGTGCTATTGTTTAGTAGCCTGACCCAGAAGGAAACCTGGCTCAGAGTCAATGCAAACAAAGCCCAGGAAACTGAAGTCAGTTTACAAACATCATTGGTTAATGTAATCAGGTGATGTCTTTCTAGGGGTCAAGAAGAAGATGAATCTCCATTGCTGTTGTTGTTGAGAGACCTGTGGTCAGTCTGTTAAGCTCTAGAGATGTAGCCTTTTTATTTTATACCTCCTTAATCTTTCGTCATAGGGAAGGTGTTGCATCCAGTGTTCCCTCTAAGCTGAGTTAGTGTGAGCTAGCTCACAGTTTTTTAGCCTCCAGCTCACTCATTTTTATCTTAGCTCAGGAAGGATGGCTCTAGAGCAGTCTAATTTGTGCAGTAGCCAAATCACTCACCCACAACTTTAATGCTGGTAGCTCACAAAGTAGAATTTTTGCTCACAAGACTCCACAGCTTAGAGGGAACATTGGTTGCATCCCCTAATCATTTTAGTAGCCCTTTTGTGCAACTTTTCCAATGCTTGTGAATTAATTCTCACACAATGCAAAAGACACAGGAAACCAGCTCAATAAAGGCAAAGTGAGCATCTCTTTTCCCTCTCCCAGCCCCCAATTGGACTCAGCTGGGCTCAGAATTTTAGCTTCATGGCTCTGGTGCACTGAGCCTTTGAAGGTATTATGTATGCACCAGATGGATGCCTCTGATTAAGTGAACTCCGACTCACAGAAGTTTATACTAAGATATCAGGCATCCTGGTTCAGATTTATGTAGTGTGGGTAGATGGGCCGTGATTGAGTGCAGCTTTAGTTGGCATCCTGTGCTAAACCAGGGCTTGTGGGCAGGACTGTGGCAGCCGAGGGATGTTTTGCATTTTCTGTTGCATGGGTACCTATGGGCTATGCTGTGGTTTTTGCTGGCATAACTTTACAAAAGTTCTGGAGCACATTCCCAATCTAGGGTGGCTTAGGGAGCTGACAAACTCATCTCACTCTTCCCAGGCCTGCCTCTTCACCCACAAGTGCAAACAGCTACAGCAGGGCGCTACACATCTCCAAGATCTTCTGGTGTAGCTGCTGGTATCCTCCTCAGACTGCACTGCAAATCTCAATGCAGTAGAGGGCTTGAGTCACTGCTTCACTGCTCTGGTTATGTAACTAAGGGTGAACAAATGGAAACTGATCCTTTGCAAGATGGAGGTGCTGCTGGATGGGGAGGCTGAGGACTTGAAGGATACTGTACTTCCCACTTTCAATGGGATTCAGCTGACCCTTGCTGACTCAGTTAAGAGCCTACTTCCAGAGAAGTAAGTTGATGTAGCTGCAAAAATCTCTTTCTTCCACTTTGTCAGCCCTGGAAGATGGCCACTTATTTTGACACAACTGATTTATATCTACCCTTGAAGTCAACTCAGATGCTCCAGTTGGTACAGAATGCCACAGCTCAGTTGCTATCAGGAGCTAGATGGAGTGTGCACATCTCTGGAAGAAATTATCAACTTGTCCCTGTCTACTGGGACTTTCCCAGGGGCTCTAAAGGAGGCAGTAGTCCGTCTGCTCTTAAAAAACCCAACACTGGACCCTATGGTCCTGGCCAACTACTGCCCAGTGTTGAATCTACCATTCCTGGATAAGGTGGTTGAGAGAGCAGTGGCCAAACAACTCCAAGCATTCCTGGATGATGCTTCCATCCTCAATCCTTTCCAGTCTGGCTTCTGCTCTGGCCATGGGACGGAGACGGCTCTGGTTTCCCTTACAGATGACCTCCGTAGACATCTGGATTGGGGCGGGTTGGCGTTGCTGTTATTATTTGATCTGACAGCAGCATTTGACAAAGTCGATTATGATCTGCTGACCCACCGCTTTGCCAACGTAGGAGTTCAGGGGACTGCCTTGCAATGGTTTTCCTCCTTTCTCCATAGTTGGGGACAGAGGGTGGAGCTAGGCGAGAGGACCTCCCTGCGATACTCACTGGAATGTGGAGTGCCGCAGGAGGCGATCTTCTCACCAATGTTATTTAACATCTATATGCGCCCCCTTGCCCAATTGGTCCAGAGGTATGGGCTCGGTTGCCATCAATATGCAGATGACACCCAGCTCTATCTGTTATTGGAAGGCCATCCATCCTCTGCCCCTGATAATTTGGCCAAGGCTTTGGAAGCTGTGGCTGGATGGCTGCGGCAGAGTCAGTTGAAGCTACATCCATTGAAGATGGAGGTCCTGTACCTGAGTCAGAAGGGAGGGGATATGGGTATCAGGCTCCCCATGCTGGAAGTGGCACCTTTGGTGCCAGCCCAGAAGGTAAGGAGTCTGGGAGTGACAGTGGAGGCCTCTCTGGAAGCCCAGGTTACTGTAGCCGCCCAATCTGTCTTTTTCCATCTTCGGCAGATTAGGTTGCTGAAATCCTATCTCTCCCCCCAAGATTTGGCTACAGTGACCCATGCAATGATCACTTTCAGGCTTGACTACTACGCAGGCTTCCCCTTGAGGCTGACCCAGAAATTACAGCTGGTGCAAAATGCAGCAGCACACCTGCTAACTACAATGCTTATGCAGGCTTACGTCTGGCAGGTACTCTGCCAATTGCATTGGTTACCAGTAGAGTTCTGGATCTGATTCAAGGTGTTGGTAATAACCTTTAAAGCCTTATACGGCCTGGGACCAACGTATCTGAAGGACCGCCTCTTCCTGTATATACACTCTATGGATCAACACCTCCTGGTAGTCCCTGGACCGAAAGATGTCCGTCTTGCCTCGACCACGGCCAGGGCTTTTTCTGCTCTGGCCCCTGCCTGGTGGAACATGCTCCTCATTGAGATCTGGGCCCTGTGGGATCTACCTCAATTCTGCAGGGCCTGCAAGATGGAGCTGTTCCACCAGGCTTTTGGCTGAGGCAGCAGACATCCATATATGGCCTCCCTGAGGTGTTTGTCACTCTGTTAGCAACTACTGGCTATGGCCAGGGACCTCCCACAACCAGAAGGAAATTCTTGTTATTAGCTGTGATCACCATTTTAATAATTATGATGATGTTTTAAATTTTAATGTTATTACATTAACTAATATATTTTGTATAAATGACATATTGTTACCTGCCCTGAGCCCACTTCTGGGAAGGGCAGGCTATAAATGTGAAGAAATAAATAATAAATAAATAAAAACAACCACGCTGCAATCCGTTGGCTGCCCATTAATTACCGGTTGAATTCAATGGACTGGCTTTCACATGCAAAGCCCTACATGGCCTTGGGCCCTCATATCTGCAGGACCACCTTTCCTCCTATGTTCTATCACAAACACTTTGCTCATCTGTTTAGGGCCTTCTGCAGGTACCACTCTGCAAATAGGCAAGATCAACAATGACCCATACGTATGGATTTTCTGATGCTGCCCACACCTTGTGAAATGAACTGCCTGAGGAGGTAAGGAAGTGTCCTATGCGTCTGTCATTCTGCATATGGTGTAAAACAACTGCTCAGGAGGGCATTTCTCTAAAGGTAATAGGGCTACACTATGACAGAGTGGTTGAGGAAGGTCCTTCATAAAGGGAAAGGGACTGCATATAGGACATATTCTGTTTGCTGTATGTATCATTCTGCTGTCACTATGTTATTTTCTACTGATGTGATATCATTTTGCTGCATTTTATCTGCATTCTGTATCATGCCTAATATTCTATGCTTGTTCAAATTTCTGTAATCCTAGTCCTATTACATTGCTTATTAGATGTCTCATTATATTGCATATTGACTGCACTGATTTACACTTTGAGTCTCAGTGAGAAAGGCAGATAATAAATACAGTAAATAAAGACAATGCCCATCCAAAGCAGCTAAATTTATACTAATTTATACAAACAAACAACTGAAAGTGGGGGGAGGGAAGTGATGTGGAGGAGTTATAGGGAGAGACCAGTGCAAAATAGGAACCAATGACATACCAATGGGTTTTTTTTCAGTCTTTATTTTTGTTATTAAATGTGTTCAGATTTTTTTCTAATGTTCATTTGTTTCCAGTTGTTTCAGAGCAAAATAAATTTCCAGAATTATTTTTTTTTGCTTTCAACCAAATTCAGAAGAGATTCTCTAGGACTGTACCCCTTGCCTATAGGATCCTGGTTCTGCTTCCTAAATTTCATGCAGAGAAATTATTCCTGTTTTATAGATGGAAAAGCAGAATTCCAACTTTTCTTATCCAGTTGGGATAAAGTTCTCAGGTACTGTGCCCCCTCTTTGATCTTCCATGTCAAATTTAATAGAAGCAGGATAATCCTTATTCTATAGGCAATCAACAATGACCTCCTAAACAGAATTACACCCTTCTGAGCCCATTGACTTCAAAAGATTTAGAAGGGTAACTCTGCTTAGGATGGCACTGTGACTGACCAGATACAGGGAGGTATTTAGTGATCCCAGAAGACAATTACTGTACCAAAGACCATGCAACTCTGTCCATTTGTAATAGGCAAAATGTGTGTGTATATACCCAAGTGTGGTTAGGATTGGGATTGTATAGGGAAAGGGGGCTTCACCATTCAATTCCTGCTATCAGACACGTTCTTTATGATGTTATTTACATTTTAAAAGAAAAAAATTGTGTTTATAAAAGAAAAAAAAAGTGTCTATTTATAAGTGCATGCGAAGCCCAGTTTCAGTTAGAAAAACAAAGCTTTCTCTGAACATTAAAGTGATGACCAATAGTATGAAATACATGTTGCATTCTTGGCAGTGGCTTTGCCAGACTTTCCAATCTTAACTCCATTAGATCTTATAATTATGTGGTAAGAATTTTATATCTAAAATATTGCATACTCAGCAATGGCTTTGCCAAACATTCAGGTCTTAACTCTACTGGACCTTATAATTATGTGGTAAGAATTCTACATCTACCAGTAAAAAAACTAAGAGCAGGAGTCCCTTAGTTCTCATTCCCATATCTGTTGGGTTTTTCCGAGAGAGACAACATTCTTAGTTAAGAAATAGACTCCAATTGTTGTAATACAAAATGTGCTGCTGGAAAGTTTGCAAAAGGGGTGTGTCATCACTCTAAAATTATGCTGGGGGGGACAGGAGAGCATTTTGTCAGAGGCAGTTTGCCATAACAAAAACTTATACAGTAAAGTTTATTACTATCCTAATTTAAAATGTCACATGTGTAAAAAAATTAGGCACTTCCCACCCAATCTTATACAGAGTTTTAAAAAATAAATTATGACAATCAACTGTTTTTTCTTATATAAACTTAGGTGTGAATAAAAATAGTTATAATTGACATGTTTGCATTGTGGTGCCCTCTTAAGATTCCCATTGTCTATATTAGATAACTGTCATGATTTCCACTATAAATCTCTCTCTCTCTCTCTCTCTCTCTCTCTCTCTCTCTCTCTCTCTCTCATATTATGACTTCAGTTTGCTAGGAAAGTCCAGTCTTTCCTAACAGTTTTTTTCACGCCCTCTATTGCTTTTGAGAGCAAAAAGCATGCATGAAAACAAGACTTCTTGGACGTATTTGGGCCTCAACAAAATAAGAAGGGAAGTTGATCTGCTAGAGCAAGAGCTGAGCTGGTCAGGAGGACCTTTGGGTTCACACCCATCCCTCTCTTACACTCACTTTCCCTGTACCTCTGTGATCATGGTAAAACACAAGTACACTTGCTCTAAGAACTTTCCACTAAACGCTACATATGAAAGTTGACTGTTATTTTCCAGGGCCCTGCGAGGAGATGAACCTCTCAGTCATCATGACATATCCATTAACTATTATTGTTCTTGATTTATATGGGACTAGCCTGCTACCCGTGCTTCGCTACGTTATTTAAGTTCCGTAAATCTAGTTATAATACTGATGATGTGAAATCTGAAATGTGACATTTGTTGTAGGAATTCTAACAGAGAAGATTGTAGTGTAAGAAATGAAGTGAGACATACGTACTTTCCCCCCCTCTACTGAAGGACCTCTCTCTAGACCACATGGGTGGTTCTGCCCTCAGGTGCTAGGATCACCAGGCTGCTTGATGAGCTCACTCTGGAGCAGGCCACATAGAACTGTCCATTTAAGAAGCAGGCATCTGTTAAGTCAACTCCTGCTACCTTCCACGAAAGTGATGGTCTCTCTACTTGTGTTCCTGTATTGTTTTGTTCATATGGAGACAGTGTTGTTCTGAGCACCTCCGGGTGATCTTGCTGGTACTTGGCCTGTGCAGCTCAGTGCACTGCAGGAGTACTATGTGCAAATGTCTTTGCCACATTCCTAAATTGCCTCCTTGTAGCTTTGGTGTATCTGGCTTGACATTTGCCAGGAGCTTTTGGGGGGGCAGTGAGAGGTGAGAAGTATGAGGGGGAGTTGGTGTGAGGGAGTGGTGATGTGGTGGACATTTCCTATGGTTCATGAGGGAGGCCTGCATCGAAATGGCTCCTAGAAATTTCCTTTACTATCTCCCCATAAACATTAGTACCCTGGCCCTTCTCCTACACCTGACAGACACCAGCCTGTCTGGTGTTAGGGGGAGGATTGTATTTAAAGGCATCGGGGAGGCTGGGCCAGCAGCAGTGCTAAGGCAATCCTGCTGAGGAAACCTCCCCAGCGGCTGTAAGCATCCCACCTCCTCTCCTACACCTGACAGGCAGTTGTCTGTCCAGTGTAGGACGGGGAGGGGGGAGGAGTATTAGAAGCCACTGTGGAGACATGGCTGGCAGGATCACTAAGGCGTTACTGCTGGGGCAGGCTCCCTCATGGCTTTAAGCACTCTGCAACTGCTGCTGCACCTGACAGACAACTGCCTGTTAGGTGTAGGAGGTGGGGAGAGTGTGTTGGAAGCCATCCCACCTCCTCTCCTACATCTGACAGGCAGCTACCTGTCATGTGTAGGAGGGGGAGGGGGGAGGAATATTAGAAGCCACTGTGGAGGTGGGGCTGCACCTGACAGACCTGCACCTGTTAGGTGTAGGAGGTGGGGGGAGTGTGTTGGAAGTCATCAGAGAGGCTAGGCCAGCAGCTTTGCTTCACTTCATAGGTGGTTCTTGGCCACTCCTGATTTCCTCAATTGTAATTAGCTGACTGTAGTCCCCTGTAACTGTTGGGTTTTTTTAGCTTCCATATGCAAATGACCTTGGAACGCTGGGCGGGACTGCACAAAGCAGCCAGTCAACACAGCCAGTGTATTTTGAGCGGCAGTTTTTCTGGCCTAACACTAAGGAGGTGAAATTTAGAATGTTCATATAGAATGTTCAAACTCAATTATATATAAGGAGAGATGGAGATTATCCACAATACATATCACCTCCAGATTTGAAATATTTATTTATTTATTTAGAAAATGTGTATGCCATATCTCTAGACCTCCTTGAGGCAGCTCAAAATAATAAAGCAAAACCAAACAAACAATTAAAACAAATAGTACAAATAAAACAGTAATCAAACAATCTGTTAATTAAAAATGCCAATAAATATAGCCAATAAAAGCAAACCACCACATAAGATGGAGCAGTCCTTGATAACAGTCCTCAGGCTACAAGCAGACCATGTAATAGGTTAAAAAGATCAGTCTGTTCAGTTAAAAGTATTAGTAAAGATAAATGTTTTTGCCTGGTACCTACTGGAAAGAAAAGTAGGTGCCAGGCAAACCTTAAGGGGGAGGGTATTCTAAAGGCCAGGTGCCACCACTAAAAAAAACTTCTGTACTTGGTCATAACATTCCTTATCTCTGCAGATGGGGGCATAGAGAGCAGGGCTTGAAAAGAGGATTTTAACTGGCAGCTGGACAATATCCTTCAAAAATAAAGTGGGGATTAGATTTGCTTCTTGTATTTATCCTCAGGCACTCAAAAAATGCCCCATCCCTCTATAGTAGTGATTTATTAAAATGTGTTCTGGGGGACCCTGGACTTCCTTAGAATCTTATTAGTTGCCTTCAATGGGAAGATTATTAATGGCAAACATATAGGATGCCCACCACTACCAACCTTTCTTAGGAGCACATAGCCACAGAACAGTATTCAGTGAGTTTGTGATGCCAGTTTATATTGTATGGTGGTGGGACTCATATAGCTATTGGTTAATACCTGGTTCATGCCTCAAGATCTTTGGCAACACTCCAGCAGGGCCATCTCAGCAGATGATGTAGTCACTAGACAGGGTGCCCTGAAAACAGAGATGTTGAAAACCCACTGCTGTAATTGCATCTAACTACCCTAATTATGGTCAATGGACCTGCAGAACAATGTCTTAACCCGTTAAGAGAGACTTAGTGAGTGGAAACAGGCAGCTGAAGCTTTTTGTGACATGGATGTAAATAACACCACCTGGTAAATAACATCCCATTAAGGGATGGGACATTTTTTCCCTAGAGGCAAATGGCAACCCTAGCCCTAAATTTAATCCCAATTCTAGATGATATGCAGACTGATAGACATAATTGCTTTGTGAACACTTGTTTTGTGGAAGCCAATGTATCCTTACCATGAACTTTCAGTGACTACAGCATCATGCTTATTGCACAATAGTAATACATGTGGTACGTGGTTTTTAAGGCCCTTGTAGGAAGAAAAAAAAGATGTCACATTTAACTATGACTAGTCATCCTTTTTTCTTCATAAAAGGGCCTTTTATGAAAAGATGTTTCCTAAAGCTCCTTTTCCTGGATTTCTGTTTGACAAAGTTGCACCTGAGAGATGACAGTGCAGTTTCAGTCTGAGCACATGCATTTGGCTCATTGCTGTGGAAAGTAGAAACAAATTTCCTTCACATCACAGAAGCACTCAATGGAACAAAAGAAATACATAAAGGGTACATAAAAGATGTGGGTGCAACTGAAGAAACCATTTTAGGCTTCAATATGGAATCCAGAGTCAATTTGACAGACAACTCTGAATGTGCAATGGTGAATATAGCTCTCCCAGTTTTAGCCGTAAGACTGAATTTGTGGAAATAAAGGGACAGCTATGGACAAATCTCAGGTATGATGTAGGAAACTGATGAAGAGCCTCACTTTTCCCACCATTAGTGTGGTGCAGAAATAGACTCAGAATTTGATTAGAGCAGCTGTCAGTGTGTGTGTGTGGGGGGGTACCTTTCCTTATAGGCCACACTATACTGAACATTGCTGGGCTCTTTTCCCTAATGAGGAAAATATATGTGAATCCATTATCTTTCTCATGTGCCTGGGAAAGCTTTGACCAGAAACACAGCCCATAGGGAAAGGATTTAAAAGCCCTCTACTGTGAGGCTACTCTGATTAAACTTGGAGCCATTCCCCAAAGCTGCACTAAAGTAAAGCAATCACGTAGCTATGTCTACAAGAGAGTTTTCTACACTCCCCTCAAATATCAGTAAAGTACAGGATGGTGAGCTGAGTTCTGCTTTTTACTTCACAGCAAGGGTTAGAGCGACAGAACATAGCTATGCTGCAAATTTTCTGTCATTTTAGCTGTCAGCTCCCACAAAGAATCTTGAGACTTGTAGTTTGGTAAGGAAGCTGTAAGTTCTCTGATAAAAATTCCAAATTCCCCACCCCAATTTATAGGGAACACGGGAATATTAAACCAGGTTAAGACAGTAGCGGTGCAATCCTAAACAAGTTACATGCTTCTAAGCCTATTAACTTCAGTGGACTTAGAAGACTGTCACTGTGCTTACAGTTGCATTGTAAACCACCCACCTGGGAATTCATAAATAGGTTTTACCCTTATAAACCTGAATTTATTAGTCCTTCATCTGGGGTATCAAGAAGCACCACAAATAGTGACAAGGTACTGGGTATTGTACCCTCAGGCTTCCCAAGTACTTACCGTGATTTGGCAGGGGACGGAGACATCTTTGCAGGATCATTCCTGCGGGGACAACAGACGTGCCACACTATGCCATCTCCAGGAAGTGACAGCAGGCGACGCTCTAGCAATGGGGCCAGAAACTCGATGGTACCATCGAGTTTTCAGCCCCATTGCCAGAGCGTTTCCCAGTGTAATTTCCTGGCGACGGCATGGTGCGTTATAAGGAGAAATGTTCCAGCTGGGAAGCATGTGTCCCCCGCCGGATTGCGGTAAGTACTTGGCAACCCTAACCCCAGTTAAGATGTCCTTTTAGGGTAAATCACTGGGTGGGTTTTACTTACTAGAAGTCTGGATAACATGATATATGGGGTTGGAAAGAATTATTTCTCCTCTGTATTGGCAGAAATGAGCTGGATGCCAAAAGAAACAGATGTACTGAAATACTGGAAGTCATTCAGTATTCAGTGGCAGTTTTGGGAACTATTTGAAATCATAAAGAAAAGGCTAGCTTGGCTGACAACAGGGTCTTGGAGTAGTAGGCCTCTGGCACCTCTCTCTCGTCCGTCAGTTAACACTGCCATGTCTCTGGAATGTGTGGGGGGAGATCCTCCTTCTTCTCCCTGGTACACTAATGATGTCTCCTGTTTGGGTTGTTATCTGTTTATGCTTTTCTGACCTTGGGGTTCCAGCTGCTCCTGACCTGCTGGTAGGCTTACCAAATTCCGGCGGGGGAATTGTATTTCCTGGCAGGAGCCTTGCCGCGGGGACGGCTGCACGTGCTGCACCTGCCGTCGCCAGGATGTGACGCTCCGTGTCGCTCTGGCAACAGGGCTGTTTGGAGTCCCGTTGCCAGAGCGACGCAGAGCGTCACATCCTGGCAACGGTGGGTGCAGCGCGTCCAGCTGTCCCCGCAGCGAGGCTCCTGCCAGGAAATACAATTCCCCCGCCGGAATTTGGTAAGCCTACCTGCTGGGAACAAACGGCTCCTATTTCGCCGGCTCACTTTTCTCCTGTGCGTGTGCACAATACACAATGCTTATTAGCTTTTGCTTGTAATGGGGAGTGCTTTGAAACTACTATAACTTTGGGTGTCCTGCTGCTTTGGGCCATTCCTGACAAAAACCGTTCACATGTCATAGTTATGAACTACCAATAAACAGAATACTTCTTATGAAGTGCTGTGTGGTGTGATCTGACTATAGAACCTGACATTGTCCAGCAGTCGATGGCCCAGGACTGCACCAATGCTGTAGGGAGAAGCGTCACACACCAAGATGACCGACAGCATCTGTAGTAACCAGGGGCTATTTTATTTTTTAGTTGTTTATTGTTTGTAGTTCCTTGCAGAAGCCAGTGCTTAGCTTACATTCTTGAGCTGGAGAAGTGCTGATAAGGCCACCTGTAGACCATTAGCTCGTGGTTGCCTAGCACTGACTCCATGAAGACTTTTTTTTTTGAATGACCTTGGACAGCTGAGGCTGGTTGGGCTTCCCATGCAATGGCCGAGCATGTGGATCTCAATCAGCTCCATCTTCAATTACCTCTGCCCAATATTCATTTACATGTCAGACTCTCCGACCAGGATCAGACTGAGGTGAATCTGCTTGCAAGGTCCAATTAGTGTCTGTGACCAGGTGTTCCAAGAGGAGGTTAAAAATGAAGGCTTTTCTTACCTTCTTTGTCAAACATTAGACCTGGAGCTGGGTATGCTACAGGGTGCTAAGTGGTTTTCCATTGGGGTGAAAGTTCAGAAGCCTCAAGAAAGCTTGCAGCTCGGCCTTGGATGTGGGAGCGGGTGCGTTTGTGATGGTGCAATCCTTGTCGGGGGCCAGATGGATGCCATCTGCATCCATGGAGAACCCCAGGAACTCTACATGGGGGACCTCCAGGAGTCATTTCTCTCGCTTCACCTTCGGCCCGGCAGAATTGAATCACTGCAGCACGGCACATAGTTGGGTGGTGAAGTCCTCTTCAGTGGGGCGGCTATCAGTACATCATCGAAGAATGGCTGGACCCCAGGGATGCCTTTCAAGAGAGAGTTCATTAAGTTCTGGAAGATCCCTGGGGCCACACTCACTCCAAACTGCAACTGCTTGACTCTGAAAGCACCCCGGTGTGTGATGATGGTCTGCGCCTCGGCGATCGGCTTGGCCACCAGGAGTTGTTGGTATGCTTGGGCCAAGTCCAGTTTACTGAAGACCTTGGCCCCTGCCAATGTCGCTAGGACATGGCTGACCACAGGCACTGGGTAAGCGTGGTCCCTCAGTGCCTTGTTGATTGTACATTTGTAGTCCACGCAGATGTGGACATCCCCATTTGGCTTAATTGGGGTTATGATGGGGGTTTCCCAGGTGGCGTGGGGACCCAGCTCTAAAACTCCCTGTGCCACTAAACGGTCCAGTTCCGCCTCAATTTTGGGCTTGAGCGTGAATGGAACTCTCTGGGCCTTGAGGCGAATGGGCCGCACCTCAGGGCTAAGTTGAAGCAATATGGGGGGGGCAGTGTATCAGCTGATGGTCCTGTCAAAGATGGAAGGGAATTCATCACATGCATTACTGAAGTCCAAGGGCTGCATGTGGTGCACCTCCATTACTTTGAACCCCAAAGACGCAAACCAGGACAGTCCAGCTGCCCTTCCACCACCAAGTCCAAATTTCCCTCAAACTGCCTGTATTTCATGTGGAATTTGCCCCACTCTTTAATGGCCACCTCGTTCTTTTGAAAGTCCTGGAGGGTGAAGCCAGCAGGTCTAAGGCGGGGACCCCCCTGTGGACAGAGCCTCCAGAGAGTCTCTTCCAAGATGATGGATATGGAGGACCCCGTGTCCAGTTCCATCTTGTAAGGCACTCCCTCTATAAACACAGTCACTTTAATTTATCAGGGGAGTCCTGGGGCAAATTCAATACCTGATGTTGGTGGATGACAGTGGTGTGCAGATCCGCTGATTCCTGGTGCGGCTGTGCATCTCTGGGTTCCCTTGGAGCGGTAGGCACGTGCGATGTGGCCTGTCTTGCTGCAGGTCTTGCAGGTAGTGTCTCGGAAATGACAGGAGCGACGTTCATGGGCTTCTCCGCAGCTGGTGCAGGGAGTCGATGTGACGATCTCCACTGGCCGAGCGGCGATGGCAGGAAGTCGTGAGTCACAGCGAGCTGGGCTGCAAACCTAATGGGTCTCTTCTTCATCTGATGCCTCAGAAGCCGAGGGAATGGAGGCCTGGTGCACAGCAGAGGTCTGGCGGTCATGCCAGGATTTCTTGAAAGCGGCGGCATTGCGTAGCATCTTTACAATGGCCAATGAGCTTTCAATGTAGTTTCTCCTCTCTGATGCCCCTCACAAACCAGTTGAGGAGGGCGTTGTTGAAACTCGGGAACTCGCATGTGAGGGCCAGTCTGCAAAGGTCTGCCATGAAGTCGGTGGGCATCTTGTTGGACTTTTGCTGGCGCATGTAGAAGTCCATGTGGCATGCCATCTGGGTAGGCTGAGGCATGAAATGGCTGGTGAGTACCGTGATAAGGGCATCGTAAATGGCCACATCGAGCGTGATGGGTGCAATGAGGCCCTGGACTAGCCTCAGGGTTGTGATCCCGCAGGAACTGAGCCAGAGAGCCTTCTTCTCCTCTTCGCTTTCAATGTCCTGGAACAGTACAAAATACTTGAGCTGCTCCACCCAGGTCTCCCAAAGCTCTGGGTGAGCAGTGTCAAATTCCGGCAGATGTCCTGGAGCAGCAGCCATGGTCCCGGTTGCGATGCAGTGCGTGTTGCACTGGAGCTCAGTGTGCGGTGTGGTGCAGATGGGCTCTAGGCTCACTCAACAGGATCCCACCTTCATCCCACCTTCATCGCCACTGTTAAATAGTGGGTTCCATAGATGAACAGACCACAAGTCTAGTGATCAATTCTACTTTATTAGTGATTTCAGCAAGAACAAGACAAGACCCCCAGAGCCTCAGCTTTGTTAAATAACATGCAGTTGCCACACCCAAACACACCCCACTCCCAATGATAGGCTATTTACATAATATTACTACTTGATTGGTTACTTCCAGAGTCCTGGTAGGCTATTATTCTTATGCTCAAGCTCAGCCAGTCTCTGGTCCCAATGCATAACACCAGGTATTGCCAGTTCACATTGACATTTTTTTTCTGACCACAAAGCAAGAGAAAAACAAATACATAAATGATGTTCTAATTGGAAAGCAAATAGAAATAAAAAGAACCAGCACTAGAGGAAATTGTCTGAGTGATGCTATGTGACAATTCTCACCTTTTGGTCCAATATGCAATTATAGGCTGTATCCACATTAAGGTTTTCCTTCACCTTGGTTTCCAAGGCCAGTGGAGTTATTTGGAAACATCTGCACAACTTTGTCCTCTAATTGTCTACCAGGCTTTCCCCATCCATGGTATATTCTTTTGCAAACCTTGTTTGGTATGATCTATCCAGAAAGATAAAAGAACAAAATAGGCCAGGATGATCGACAGATTTAAGCAGATTATACAATACTGATGAAGAAGGGAGGGAGGGAGGGAGGAATGATAGCCAGGATTATAGGCATTGCGGAATGTTTGTCAAAAATGATAAGTGATACCAGAGGATAGTCAATATCTTTTTATAAGATATTAACTTTTTTACCCATGGTCTTGGAGGGATTGTTTTCTTTTCTTTTTTGCCATCTTCTGGGCATGGAGCAGGGGTCACGGGGGGGGGGTGTAGGGGGGAGGTAGTTGTGAATTTACTGCATCGTGCAGGGGATTGGACTAGATGACACTGATGGTCCCTTCCCACTTAATGATTCTATGAAATCATTCAAATATTGGAAATAAATTGTGCCTCAGATTATCTCAATTATATTACTAAAAGCATTTCAATTTTGTCACATTTGGAAGGGGAGGTTGATGATCAATAGGGCTGTCTGAAGCAGAGCTAAAGTTAATGGGTTTAGGAGGTGTAACTCTGCTTAGGATGGCACTGTAAAAGATAGAAATTGCCACTGTGCAAATATTGCTACATTAAAAACCAGGTATAGTCTTTTATATTCTTGTTCTGCAGACCATAACCCTATTGACTACAAACATATAAGAAGAAGAAGAGATTGGATTTATACCCCACCCTTCACTTGGAGTCTCAGAGTGGTTTACAAACTCCTTCCCCTTCCCCTCCCCACAACAAACACCCTGTGAGGTAGGTGGGGCCGAGAGAGCTCTGACAGAAACTGCTCTTTTCAAGAACACCTCTGACAGAACTATGGCGTGACCAAGGTCATCCAGCAGCTGTAACCAAGATTAGAGTCCGCACACTTAACCACTACGCCAAAGTGGCTCTCAACACCTATGTTACATTGCTCAGCTGTTCAAATGCAGCACTTGACATATTATTCAAGTTGGAGAGACTGATGTGGATGAAGTTCCCTTCAAGTCAGCAAGGCATTTACATAACCCTGAAGAAAGCAAGAAATGGTTGTCTTCTTCTGAATCTGTTCTTCCAATTCCCTCTACTATAATACCTATGCAATTTTCCCCCCTGCATATTTGTGCATAAAAAAACACTGTGCAATAGTGTATGTAAATAGGAAAGTCTGCATTGACAGTAACATGATAATGTAGTTACAATAGATCCAGTAAAGTCTGCTCTAGAGTATTGTAGGTAAACTTTCCTATAGACCAGTCATACGTTTACATTGTGTATAGTTAAACATACAAATGCAAACATTCCAAGACTTAATAGGGCTTGGCCACAATCCAACACCAGAGTTAGGCATGGTCAGTGAAATCAGTGGTGTAGACCCACAAAACATTTCCTGCAGGTGGAACGTTTTCCACTCTTGGAGCACAACTTTCTCACTTATCTCCCTCCTATGGCAACCTGAAATTGCTACCTGAAAGTTTGCTTTCAGGTGCAGGAAGCCCTGGGGGTATTTTGGGCTGCCAAGGGAAGGGGGAGGTGAGAAAAAGTGCACCCTCTCTCTCTCTCTGATGTGGGGTAGCAGATCTCCTGCCCTACCTCTTTGTTCTACCTGTATATCTCTTTTTATATATCATTCTATTTTGGAGTGGCAACATTCCATGCACTCCCAAATCAATTGGCTCCCTGATGTGTCACTCACCAGGGGTCTGTATCCACTGGCTGCGTTGCCTTGTTGCGTTGCCTCAGTCCCACCCACAGAGCCGGTGACCAGCAACTCACCTTCAGTCTTCAGGAAGCCGCCGGATGGGATAGATGCTCCGGCGGCCAGAGGCTTAGGAGGCTGAGGCCAATCCTGCCAGTGCTGCAGCAGTTGTTGTCGGCCAAGGCCGACTTCAGGTGGCCAGCCTGCGACTGGACAGGGGCTGGTGTGCCACCGGAGCATAGGGCGATGGAGGCAGCCCACAGGCCACCGGATGCAGGGAGCCAGTGGTGGGCTGTTCTGTCGCCCCTCGACCCCAGGGTCTGGGGAGGGGGGAGAAAGCCTGACTGTGTTCAAAGGTGATGGACAGCCCAGACGCTCCAGCAGGCAGAGGGTTATCAGGCCAAGGGTGTAGACTTTCCAATTTCCCGGGGGGGGCTGGGGCTGGGCCAGAGGCATTGCTAAGTCATTAAAAGAACTGGGACCCAATGACATCATAGGGAGGAGCTAGTGACATCACAGGCATGGTCACTATCTATGGAGGTGGACCCATGTGGGATTTAGGGATGGGCTCCCCAGAAATTTAGGGAGGCCTGGG
>NW_015161416.1:492030-528314 GCF_001447785.1 Gekko japonicus | reverse complement strand
CCAAATAGTGATTAACACATGGAATTCACTGCCACAGGAAGTGGTGGGTGCTACAAGCATGGACGGCTTCAAAAGGGAATTAGATAAGCATATGGAGCAGAGGTCTATCAGTGGCTATTAGCCACAAGGTATAGCTAGGGGCTCTGGGGCAAGTGATGCTCTGTCTTTTTGGTGCTTGGGGGGGAGGTCAACAGTGGGAGGGCTTCTAATGTCCTGGCCCCACTGCTGGACCTCCTGATGGCACTGGTATTTCTGGCCACTGTGTGACACAGAGTGTTGGACTGGATGGGCCTTTGGCCTGATCCAACATTGGCGTCTCTTATGTTCTTATGTTCTTAAAGGTGATGGACAGCCCAGACGCTCCAGCAGGCAGAGGGTTATCAGGCTGAGGTTGATCCTGCCACCGCTGCACTGGTCGTTGTCGACCCAGGCCGACTGCAGGTGGCCGGCTGGCCTGCAACCGGACAGGGCCCGGTGCACCGCTGGGGCAGAGGGTGGTGGAGGCAGCCCAGAGGCTACTGGACATGGCCGGGCAGGGAGCTAGTGCCGGGGCATTCCGTTGTCTGGGGAGCGGGTAGAAAGCAGGGGGCGGGGGGGAAATATGTCACATCTTTCTAGAGCTCATTGTATTGTTTCTACAATGGACTTTGATCCTAGTTTGTAAGTAAAGCAAATATTACAAAAACAGCATAGGACTACAGCACCCTCTTCTCACTGCTCAGAGAAATATGGTAATACTGGTTTCAACAGTGGGATTCTGCTTCCTTGGGAAGAAAGTGTGGACTGGCATAATGGAGCCAGAATGGAGACTGAGAGCAAATAACATAGCGATGTTGAAAGAAGATCTTAAAACCTTCCCAAAACAACAAATAGTCCTGAAGCACCATCCTACCAGCAGCCAGTGGAGGTTTTGCAGAAAACATGAGAGCCTTGTTCAGTCACTATAGGAGTTAAGATACAGTTGTAGAACATCTAGTTGCAGATGACTGAAGAAGAGAGTAGACAGTTGATGGGCTTGGACTAGAGGAAACTTTGTCCATCCTGGCAGCTGTCAACAGTGTTGTGGATTAAAATGTAGTGATAGCCATGAGCATCAAAGATGAAGAAAAAAAGAAATTGAAGATAAAGATAGAGCAGCACATGTTTGAAGTCCTTGAAGTGAGTGCCTTGGAGGAAGATGAACCTGCAACCATGGAAGAGGAGAATCCCATGTGTACCCTATGGAAAAGAATATGCTGGAGAGTTTGGGACAGAAGGAGATTAGACTGGAACAAGGGGCGGGACCCACGATACTCGCAAGGGGGAAGGGACCTCCACACTTATGAGGCAGAGGAGGAAGCAGGAGGAGGAGGTAAGTTCCCCCCATCCCACCGGGTCCCCCGTGACGCTCTGTCACTTTTGGGGGGATTTAAGTATCCCCCCGATATTTTTTCTGGGTTTTTAGATTTTTGTGCACACCTGGGGACTGCCCCAAGTGTGCACAAACATCTCCCTCCCCCCCAGGTGCCCCCGATGTGTGGAAATAAGTATCCGCACGCAGGGGGCACCTTCGCTATTAGATATATAGATTATGAGTGAGGAAAAATCCTTTTTGGGCTTCTTTACTCCATATGTACTCCAGGAAGCTGGTGGGATTGGGCCCCTACATCTGACAAACCTCATAGGAGACCTCAGAGACAGAACTTCCCAGTGGAAAACTATTCAGTAGGTCATGACAGCAAAAGAGACCGATGTAATTGAGGAATTTCACATTACCCTTTTTAACCTGTTTTGAAGCCGTTTTTGATCCGTCATGGAGTAAACCGGTATACGGCTGCCATTTCAAACATGGCTTTCCCCTTCCGGTAAAGAGCTGGATCTGAAGCGGTTTGCCATTTCAGACTGCACCGCTTTTTCCCCGCTGTTTTTCGCTCACGTGGGCGATCTCCGGCTTTTTTTTTTTAACGTTCGCTTTATAGTGCTATAGCGCTATAGCACTATAGCACTATAGCAAAATACTCCAGGCATTCCATGGCGTTGATATACTGCTGTTCCGTTACAGAATGATAGACAGAATTTTATGAATTGGTTTGAGTGGATCAGCCCTGCTAGTTCTGAAGAATAAACCATCATATAAAGATTTGTAGCAAATCTAAAGTTTGGACCAAAGTTAGAATTGGAAGGGTGTGGGAACCAGTTCAGAAGCAGTAAGAAGAAGAAAAAAGAGACTCTCTTCACAATTTGCACTCATAGAAATGTTCCTTATGTTGGCAGAGTGTAGATACCGCAGTAAAGTGGAACACAAACTGTTTAAAGAATAAAGTCAGTTTATTAAGAAGAGAATAAACTTTGTAAGAAAGAGGAGAGAGAAAGAGAAGTCTGTGTAACTAGCTAGCTGTGTAACTCAGCAGAAGCGGGACACATCCCTGGCTGAGCCAATCAGGAGACAGGAGACTGTTAGAAAATAGTAGGAAGTCCCTAATTTCACTATACGAGCTAGTTGTCCCCTCTGCTGCCCCCTGCAGGATGTTCTTATCTTCTTTATCTAGCATGATAGACCTTGCATATTCCAACACCTTGACCTCCTTTTGTTAGCTACAGGATTTGCTCGAATCCTACTTAGAGCCAGAACAGAGGAAAACAGAGCTCATCAAGGACTCTGGCAGTGGAGTGCATTTGGAGTTAAGTGCTTAGATAACATCCCTACAGCAAGGAGTTTTGGAGATCTTTGGGAGAAGGGGAAATATTTTATTTTTCTGTTTGATTTGATTTATATCCTGCCCTCCCCTGGGATACAGGGCTCAGGGCAGTTACAACATTGAATAAAACAGTCAATTTATAAAACTTGATTCAATAATAAAATTCCTCAATGATAACCAACAAATTGTACAATTCCAAGATGAAAATTTGAATTTCAGCCTGCAGTGTCTGAGCAACCAGGCAAAATGAGTGGGCAGTATCCTGCCAATACACCAACGTAGGTGGCGTGAGATGGAACAAGATGGAATAAAATAAGGCAGGATTATTATACTGTTAAGATTTTTGTTATGTCCTGTTCTCTGTGTTTTTATTTGGGATGGAAGGAAAAACACTGATTGCTTGAATCTATTGAGTAGCACAAACTGGAAAAGTCAGGTGGTAGTGAAAGCACATGTAAATGAGGATTGAATTCCTAAAGTTAACCAGCATATATTCTTCTGGATTATGTCTATCAAGGGAGAAGCATGAAGACTGGTCAAAGAAACCAAAGTGAACAGCAAGAAAGAAGCTGGAATAATTATTTTCATGGAATTTAGTGAGGTACTTTGAGAATGGGACACTTTAAATCAATAAGTAAATATAGTTTGTTTGCATAGCTAATTGATGATAGGAATGAGAATTGCAAATGGGAATAGTTCTAAATCAAAGGGAAATGTGTATGGTGAAGGGGGAAATGTTCTTGATAATGTGTGAATCTTTAGCAATTAATCATTTTGTGTGCTTCTGATTTCCTGTTAAGCTGTAAAACCATTTAGAAATAGATGGGTGTGACGGACTGCATTTTACAAGCTTAGAAGTGCTGTGTAAAAAGATAAATGACTGTGAAGCCAGAGAGCCTTGAGTGACAGGCTGTTCCAAGAGATCTGATTGGTTAGCATCAACTAAGCAGAGAAAGGTTTCTGAACCAAATGTTAAAGAGAATTCAGTCTGATTTCAGCCCTAGCTGAGAAAAGTCAAGTACTAATGGTTTCAGAATTCAGCTCTGACTGAGAGCAGTTTAACACAGACAGGAGAACTGGGATAAAGTTGTCAAAGACCAGTGGGTAGTTAGACAAAGACTCCCATACAGGTCAAGGAAAGGGGATCTTCTTGAAAGAGAAAAAAAATTCCCTACCCAGTCAAACAGGGAATTAGCTCTGAAAAGTGCAGAGATCCCTGGTCTGGTCTGGTGTGATTAGAAACTGACTGTAGAAACCTTAAGAGTCAGGTAAAAACTCAAGACGAGTACTGGTGTTTCAAAAGATGGGGTTTGGGTACTGAAGGAGTGCACCAGCCTTCTGGAAACCAAAAGAGTCAGAGAATACTCAAAGAAAGTGTACTGAAATGTTTGGGGAAAACACTGGAACACAAGCCTCTGAACATAAAGATTTAAGTCACTGTGAAAAGCTTAAGAAATTCTCATTAGCCTGAAACATAAGAACTAAAGTCTGTGAATGTACTGGTTTTACCTCTGAAATTTCAACCCCTGATTTCACCTGATGACCTTTCCCCTCTATGTTAAATAAAATTATTTTTGATTTTCAAAATGCCTCTAGTGCCATTTAAGTTGTTTAAGTTAAAGGGGCTCCCAACCCTTCCCTCAGTTTCCTGGGCTGAGTCGACAGCCAAAATATCATACTGTGACAGGATGCGACAGCGAGAGTTCTTCAGCAAAGAAGAAAACACATTATTAGGGTGGTTCAGTCAATAAAGGGAAAGAAAAATGGAGGGAAAATCTTGCCTCTGAGGGAGAGAAAAGAAAGGGGGGGTCATCATAGTTGGAGACGAGGTCTTTTTGTCAGAGGACTGATGTTGTCTGCTTGGAATCTGGTTATGATCTTCGCTTCAACTACTGTGCTTCAAGGGAACAAGATGAAAGGAATGGCGACATTTCTTAACCATTCGGTCTGACATCCCACCAGGACTGAGCTTGGTCCAAACACCAATCAAAGTTTGGAGGAGGAGACCACTCTCCCAGCTGAAAGGAGGGAGAAGATGCCTGTGCATGTGAAGAAACACTTTGGATTATAGAAGAACAGAGTGAGAGACAGACATACCCTGCTTTGAGTTGACTGAATAACTTTGGGGGGCAGGATCTCTTTCTCCAGAGATCTGATGTGTGGTTGAAGATCTGCTGTCCTAAAGAAGTAACTTTTTGCCTCCACCTGTGTTCAACCTGAGTATATGGAAATAAAGGAAAGACTAGGAAAACACCATAGAACTTGAATGCTCTCTCCTTCAAAGGGAACCTTCTCAGGTAAGCATTTAGCCCTGGAACTTCTCACTGCACAAAGAAGTGGATAGTCATAAGAGTATTTTAATTTCTATACCACCCCTTCCATAGGCTCAGAGCAGAGAGAAGGACAAAAGTTCCATGGCACTTTGTGAGAACTATATTCTTCTGCTGCTAAAGTTTGCTTTGTTTTAAACTTTAAATGGTTGTGCTTTAATAGCTTTGTTTTATGGTTGTAGTTGTAAACCACCTCAAGAAGTCTCTAGAAAGATGGTATATAATTTTTTTGAATAAACAAATACCCAGACAGGTTAAAAATTAGCCATGACATATTTAATTTAGTGTACATTTATTTTCCTTGTAGGGGATTTTTTCTTGATAAATATTTATTTGCATGGATATTTAATTGGGGGGTTTACATTCTTCGGACAGCAAATAAAAAATCTGAAATTGATTTGCCTACTACAGCTGGGGGCTTGGCTAGGAAAATGAAACTGGGTTTACTGATATCTGAATAATGGAGACCCATCCTCCCCTTATAAGATTTTTTTTTTAAAAGAGAGAGAGATGATACCATTATAATGTCAAAGCAATTTTTTTGTTTACTTTATACCTACGTAGCATAAATATAATTTTCCCATTTTGAAGCAAATTATGAAAAAATGGGGGGGAAATCGAAGCTCTTTTTAGGGAGTCAATTCACAAAAACCTCTAGTCATTGATGGAAAAACCCAGTGACCTTTTGGGTTTAAATGATTAATCCAATATCCTGAGGAAGTGAAGGGGGAGGAAACTGAATATAAATTAGGGACCAATCAAGGTGATGGCATTCACATCTGGACCACAAGGGAACTCTGTGAAGACATGAAATCTCTCATAGCGGTCACTCTGCTGTCCCTGGTGCTCAACAAGGCACATTGCCAGCTCAACGAGGGCAACTGTAAGCAGTTTGCAGACGTCCTGCCTCTAAAACTCAGAGACCTGAGAGTTGCATTCAATGAGATTAAAGATTATTTTGTGAGTATGATGATATCTTCTTCTAGCTGCTTTTTTTGCATCCAAAGGTTGGGAAGCATAAAAAAAAGAAAGAAAGACTCTGATTTTGCACAGAGTTCCCAAGGGCAGAGGGCCACATTATCTGCTTATAGTTACAAGCAGGAGTCTTGGGGACACGGGGAGATTTCCTGCATAAGCCACAGTGAAAGAAAAGGGAGCAGGGGAAATTTAGTTTTAAGCAGTGCTCAGGTGAAATTGTGCAAATGGTTGTGAGTTCATCCCACTTCCAATTAACACCAAAAGAGAAGCCTATTGTGTTTGCTTTCTACATTTATAGTTAAAAAGAAAAATTATTAGACAACAAAACATTTTTGAGAAAATTAAAATAATATTTATTTATGTTACAATAAATTTGGAGAAAGTTTACAGTAATGTGTAAAGGCTGAAAGTCATCAAAGCGTTTTGAGAATGCCTGAAAATAGATATGTTTTCTCACTATGACTGTCAGCATTCACTGGCGTGTTTCTTAGTTTTTGAACATGTTTAACATTAGTCTAAGACTGTGAACATTCACTGAATTTTGAACATTTGCTATCAGCAGGAGGATGCAATGAGACAGTTCCTTCAGATAAGTTTTATTTAAAATTGTTTAAAAAATTTGTATCCCACTTTTCTCCTGATCTATGGGACTCAATGCTCAAATTCAAGTGCTAGCAGTAGAAGTCAGTGCACAATATCCATTTGCACTCTTTACCAAGCACTTATGCTTGCCTGGATGAATAAAACTGTCTATTTTTACAGCAATCCAGAGATGATGAACTAGACATCATGCTGTTAAATGAAGACTTATTGCAAGAATTCAAGGTAATGTTGTCTTAAACACAAGGCTGCTGGGTTGGCAGAATGGTGTATCCAGGCAAAACTGACCTCTGGTGTCATTCTTTATGCACATCAAGTGTAAGACAGAAGGATCTTTCTTTCTGGTATGGGTCTGTCAGGGTAGGTGAATGTTTTCATGACCCTGGGTCAACTAGAAGGCATTATTTTATTTTCATTTTATAGGAGAATCTCTGAAAGTCTACACTGAACACCTGGACCTAAACAGATTTCTCCATGGTGTCCAGTTTACAGCTGATCTCACCTTCTTTTGCATTCTGCCCAGAAGTCAGCATTACTGTATAATACATTAGAAGCATGATTTAGAGAAGCAGAATGCATGATGCTTTTGTGTAATGAACATGGCTTTATCTAGGAAAGTCGTTTTTCTGAAGCACTGGGGTTTCATGGGGTTGGGTGTATTTCATGCTGTCTACTGGACAGGAAGTGGAGGTCAGATAGACAGATATAGCTTCCAACATTGTTAGGCTGTGACACTTCAAGCAAAATTTTTCACATCATATGCTTTCTGATTTATTAAACAGTACAGACATCAGAATGAACAGAATGTGCATGTGCATAACATATGGATTAATATGGAACACCCAAGGAAATTTCTCCTTCATGGCCTCTGACCATTACAACTGTTGTCTCATAGGAGTACTTGGGCTGCCAGTCAGTGGCAGAAATGATCCAGTTTTACCTGGAAGATGTTTTGTTAAAAGCAAGCAATGCGAGCAAAAGCATCAAGGAACACGTGAACTGTATAGGAAACAAGCTTCTGCATCTGAGACAGACACTCAAACGCTGTGTAAGTACTTGTATTTCCTCTCCTCAGCTACCTATGTACTGACCCACCTGCCCTGGTGGCTTGTAAAAGATTCTGCAGTATTACAACATCCTGTATCTGTTAAGTGCACAGTGGAAACTAAAAAGTACAATTGCCCTAGAGTAGTAAAATATGGCATCCAACAGACCTAATTTCCTAAAATCAAATAGTAGGCTTCCTATATGAGATTGCTGTTCTGCAAAAAGGACAGCCCTTGAAACTCCAGATTCTACTTGGAACAGGGAGAACAAGATGAAGTGGTGTGATTACTGTTCTGGATTTCACAGAAGGCACTAGTTTGACACTGTTTCCCCTTTCTGTGCCTTTGACTGTAGCCCATTCAATGTTTTCCATTTTCAGTTTGTAAATCAGAGATACAGTGGTATCTCATGTACAACGGTATGACTGCAGACATTCATAAGATTTTGACAGGCAGTGGTGGAGATACCTTCACTGCAAATGCAGCCAAGCTATGAAGAATATTGAAATTTGTGGGTACTAGAAATCCAACTAGCTTCTGAAATTTCACAGGGCATTCTCTAAACACTTTCAATTTGATCTTTATAACATCTAGATAAAATTCTTTAAATGAATCTGAGATACCTGTGTGTCCTGAACTCTGCAACCACTAGCAATTTCTACGAAGAAATGCAGAATACTCACAGCCCAGGGCATAATTTAGAAGGTACAATAGCATGCCTGCTTCAGGTATAAGATTGCCTAAAGGCAATGTGATAGACTCACTATAAGTAGAAAGACAGAAAAGTAAGTTGGAGACAGGTATACTGAGAGGAAAAACAGAATGTTTAACTCGCGGTCACACACACTAAATAATCCACTTTCAATGCATTTTCCAACTGCATTTGCCAGTTCACACAGTAAAGTCCAGTGGGAAAGTGCACATAAAGTGGATTGAAAATGGATTATTTAGTGTGTGTGACTGCAGCCAGAGCCACTCTTTTATCACAGAGCCTATCACAATTTACATAATCACCCTTTAAAGTAGATCTCCCTTTATAAAGTTCACAGGACCCTTACCTAGTAGTTCTCTGTTGAATACTGAATTCTAGTTGACAAAGTTTCAGCCCCAGATACCAACATTTCTTTGCTGTAGTGTTTTCATTGTGTCATCTGGTCACAGAATGACTCTAGAACTAGCATGCAAGGCCACAGAGTAAACCATTGTGCTTAGCAAAGCAGCCGGAAATTCTTCTTGCTGAGGTCTCCTCTAGGACAATGAGATATCGTGTTACTAGTTAGAACCTGGAACT
Source organism: Gekko japonicus (assembly GCF_001447785.1). NCBI lineage: Eukaryota > Metazoa > Chordata > Lepidosauria > Squamata > Gekkonidae > Gekko > Gekko japonicus. The sequence goes on along the minus strand of NW_015161416.1, from coordinate 519,391 downwards.
CTGCCAGAGATGAAGCTTTGCAGAAATACATTGACTGTGGAACAATAGCTAAAATATCTCTTGGTTTCATGCGCTCATGCTGAACTCATACTGTCTCTCTTTTAAGAAAATTGCTGCATAGTCAGAACATGGAAGGAAGGAAGCAAGCTACTATATCTGAACCTCTCCATTCCTTTCTCGAGTATAGCTGTATTATTTAAAGCTGCTACTGCCTCTCCTGTGTTGAAGAAATGTCCCCTTGATGCACTTGCCAGCATCTTAATGTTTCTTAATGTTTACTTCAAAAGTCAGTGTTTCAGTTTTCTTTTTGCCAGCTCAGGCCCCTTTCAATTTCATTTTCATTCTTTTAGCTCCACTGAATCGCTAAATTGCTAAATCATGTGGTCAGGTTCTTGTTCTTCTTTTATCTTTAGCTTTTGATACTTTTGATTACTCTACTTCTTTCATACTGCCTCTGGGTTTCGGTAGACACATACTTTCTTGGTTTCATTTTAATTTCTTCTGTATTGATTAATGGTACTTCTCCTTTCATCATTTAGTAAGAAGGTATATATTGAAAGCGGGTTTCATCTTCCATTGTCTTATCTTCTTCCTCTAGTAGTGGTGAAAAGTGCCAACAAGTTGCAGCCATCTTATGGTGACCCTGTAAGGTTTTCAAGGCAAGAAATGTTCAGAGATGGTTTGCCATTGCCTGCCCCAGTATAGCTGTCTTGGACCTCCTTGGTTGTTTCCCATCCACATTCAGAAGCACTCAGAATCCCAGTTCCAGGAAGCAACATCAGGGGAAGGCCTTGGCCTCTATGCCCTGTTGTTGAACCTCCAGAGGAACTGGCTGCCCACTGTGTTAGACAGGATGCTGGACTATATGGACCACTGGTCTGATCCAGCAGGACTCTTCTTATGTTCTTATGTTTATCCAAATACTAATCAGGGCCAGCCCTGCTTAACTTCTGAGATCTGGTGAGATCTGGCTAGACTAAGCCATCTTCTTCCTCTATGGACCATTTATTCTTTAACATTCATTATCACTTCTGTGCCAGTGATCTGCCACTCTTCTTTCTTTCTTCTGGTGCATCTTTCTCTTGTCTTTCTAATATCTCCGCATATTGTTTGCTACTTCTGGTTGGATATCTTAGCTTTGTCTAGTTTAACTTATCTAAATCTCAGCCTTTGGTCTGTTCTGTTTCATTTGTGCATGTAATTTATTTTCCTCTCAGTCTAGGCAATGCTGCTGTTCTTCTCCTGAAATACAGACCCTTGGTGTTGTTTAAAATGACTCCCCATTTGTTCAAGCTAAAAAGTTGCCATTTGCAAGTTCATTCCTTTTTTGTCTGTACTATAAGACAGTAGTTTATTTTCTGATTTTTCCCTTTAGACCAGTCATTGACATCCTCAGGTTTCTGCTGCCTTGTTTAAATTACATTGCCATTTTTATGCTTTACCTGGTAAAGTAAAATCCTGTAGCTTGAAATTTATTGGTATTCAATTTAACTTTATGCAACCCCCTCCGTAATAGAACAGAGACTCAGTTCACATGATCCCCGAAACTGTGATTGGAGAACTGGGACTTCTACATTCATACACGGCTTTGCCTTCTTCATTTTCCTGTTTAGTGCAAACCAGAGAGCAAGCACAACAGTACTTAGAGTGACTTTTCAGAACCTGTTACGACTTTTCAGAACCCCTGTCATGACTCCCAAAAGTCCTACCTCAAGAGTCATCAGGGTATGGAATAGTGGGGAGCAAAGTGGTATGGATTGCAGTGGGAGTTTTCTTCCACATTCTTGTCTTCAGTGTGTAGAACATTTAGTTTGGTTCTAAGCCATAATTTGCTGTGATTTCAGATCCAAATGTTTGAAGTGAGTTTTCAGCTCCAATTTGGAGGCCAGTGCAAACCATAGTTTGTCAATTCAGACATCATATAAAATTATAGTTTAAGGTAAACAATCAACAGAAAGTAAAGCAGCTCACAAAGGGGAAGGAGGAGTAGAAGCACATTATTTACTTCAAAGATTGGTTTGACTATAACAATGAACTGAACCACTTCCTCAGGGTCAGCAAGGCAGCTCTGAGGTCCTAAGGTAATTCAAACAAATGAAATGGTATTGCAAGTTTATTTTCTGTTCCTCCACCCAAACTGGTAGGCCAAAGGTATTGGATTCCATAGGAAAGGAATTTATTGTATAAAAAGGAGGAAATGAATTCAAAAAATAACATGATTGTAAAAACAAAAAAAGGAGGAACCATGGAATTGGAGAAGTAGTTAAAGGAGCAGTTTCCTTATAGCACTCTCAAGAAACAATCTTTTGTGCATAAATTGAAACAGGAAAACACTGATCCCTGGAGCATTCAAAATTCATGTATGTGAGTTTTGATCTAGTTGGGCAAACGTAATGGATTCTGATGCTCATCTCCATTGGCACTGACATCAAAAGATGTGTCCAGTCAGAGTAGCAAAATGCAGAGTATCTGTCTCACTTGAATTCCTGGAAGATGGTTCCAAATGTGGATCTTCCTTGCTGGTACGTTAGTGTACATTAGTGATGTAATGGTATAATGGCACTATATCCTTATGCTTCCTCTTTGCAGCACAGATTCTTAATATGTGAAAAGAAGAGCAAAACTATAAAAAACATCAAAGAAACTTATGAAAAGGTAAGCTCCTCCATCACATCACCAAACATTTCTCATTATCCTGTTAAACTTGAGAACTTTGCTACTGTCTTTTGCCAACACTGAACAAGTGGGTGACATGTTTCCTCTTTCCATGCTTTGTGGGTAATGTGTGAAGATGGGACTTGATCTAGAGTAAACTCACATATCTTTCCTGTTACTACCAAAAGAGCAAGCAAAGCCTCTCTCGCATTGGACCCTTCCATGGATTTCAATCACTTGCAGAATTTTAAATAGTTATCACTTATGAAGGGCATGTGAGAGGGGTCACCAAGAAAAAATGTACTTCCAGGCCACTGTGAAGCACTTCACACCACAGAGACAATGTTCCCTCTGCACTGAGGTTTCAGACCAGTGGTCAAGAACTGCAGTGTTACTTCTGCATGGTGACAATCCAAAGATACAAATCAGCATATTCATAAGAGTTTATTACATTTCCCACATCTGTGAGGGTGGGAGATCCCCCCACAAGGGTCAGCCATCAGCCCTTCCTGTAAGTCAGAGTAGAATAATGATTGGGGAGGAAGGAAGACTAGGCCCTACATTGTTGCTGGAGAAGTGAGTTAATACCGCTGCAAAAAAAGGCTTTCTTCCAACTCAACCAAGACCCAAATAGTCAAGAGCTTAGAGCAGATTCCTTATACAGGCCCCGGTCACACGGGCAGGAAACTGCGGGGGAGAAGCGTGGCTGTTTGCCCTGGGGCAAACTACTGCGCTGTTACGCGATCAGACCTCCCGTGGAGGTTCTGTGGAGGTACCATGGATGTTCCATGGCAAGGGAGAGGTGCTGATCACAGGACAAGCCGGCGCGCAACGAAGAAGCGCGCGCCGCGGCAAACTGTTTGTTTTGTGTGTGTACACGACAAATGCGCATGCTCCGTTGGGTGCGTGTGCGCATCCACAGAGACTTGGACAAAAAAAACACCTTATTTGCAAGGGGACATGGGCGGGCGCCGGATGCCACCGGAAACGCGATCAGACGCCCGCCCTTGCCCCGCAGTTTCTGGAAACTAGTACCTCCGAGGTACTAGTTTTTTGCCACGCAGTTTCGGCTGGAAGCCTCGGTTGAGCCACGGGAGTGCTACGCTTCCCAGATGTGCTGGTGAGATCGCGCCTGGAAACTCCGCCTATTTTCCGTCTCACTTGTGTGGCTTCTGTTCCGTGTGACCGCAGCCACAATTATGCATGCCACTGAAAAAAATTATTTCATTCACCCATTGTACTAGAACTCAGGGATGCCCAATGATGTTAAGGGGCAATAGATTCAGGCCAGGCAAAGGAAGTACTTGTGAAATTTACTACCCCGAGATGTAGTGATGGTATAGCAACTTTAAAATGGGATTTGGCAAGTTCAAGGAGGATACCTTCATTAATAGCTTTGACTCATGATGACTAAAAGGAACTTCCATCTTCAAAGGCAGTACATCTTTGATTACCAAGGAAAGTTTTGTCCACGGTACGAGCCATCTGGTTGGCCGCTATGGGGAAAAGGACATTGGATTAATGGACTGTTGGTCTAATCCACCAAGGTCTCCTTGTATTCTAATGGAAATAATTTTCCTTCCTCTCCTTCCTTAGCTCCAAGAAAAAGGCATCTACAAAGCTATGGGAGAATTTGACATCTTCATTAACTATATCGAAGAATATCTGATACTGAAGACAAGAAAGTAAACCTATGTATTTTCACAACAGGAAAACTACCATGTTTGAAATACTGTTATCTCTAAACTGACTTAGATGGAAAACAGTGTTAACTGCTTTGCAAAAAGCTATTTTTTGGCAAATCAGTAACAATGAAAAATATTATATTTTTTTACAGATTTAAATATTTATTACTTCAAATACCTCAATTTTTGTTGATGCTTAAGCTTGTGCCATTTTTTGTAGAATGCCTGTCACATAAACTATTTATTTGTTGAGATGCCAATACTGTGCCTGCTTCTCCTTTTATTTTCTTCTTATCTAAGAAATTATCAGGGTTGCATTGTTCCAATAAATTCTTATAGGAAGTAAACAACTTCTGGGTGAACTCCTCTACTATTTTTTAACTTTTTAAAAAATTTAAACTTGAGCACAAAGTGATTCAAAGACTTGCAACATGTTGTTGTAGGTCTGTTGTAAGGATACTAAATGTTGAGCATCTTCAGCCCTGTATTCAGATTTGTTAGGGGGGGCTCAAGGGGGCAGTTTAGTACAGTGGAGCTGACTACATCACAGGGTGGTTGTTGTTAGGGAAATATAGAGGAAAAGAGATATAGCTAGGTAAGAGTAGAAAAATAAAAATGGGGGGGGAGCAGCAGCAGTACCTGGGGCAGTTCAGAAATAATAAAGAAAGGTCAGGATTTGTGTCTGGGAGCTGTATTCTCTCTGAAGCATTGTGCATTGCTCTAGAATCAAAGCCTACCCCCAGATGATCCAAGATATCTGGCAAGCATTGCTGAAGAAGCTGGGAGAGCCCCTCAAGGTTTTACGGAGACAACCTGGGTCTGTTGGCTAGTTAGCAGCAGGAGGACAATAACCCCCTGAGCAGCCCCTCAACCCCTGGTGCCAATGGGCTATTCCCCTCACGGCCCCTTCCAAGAGGAGAGCAAAAACAGGAACTTCGCCTTGCACCTCCCAATGTCAGGTCTTGAACAGAACTCACTCCCAACAACACTCTCTTGGCAGTGATTTGTTTATTGAGAGATGAAGATGTTTCAAGCATAGACGAATCTGTGTCAGAACTGCCGCGGTAGGCACCAGTTCCCTTAGTATACATAAGTCAAATGACACACACACACACACAGTGATGATTCCAATCACACCTGCAAACTACGGTGCACCATTAGCCCTTCTCCAGCACCTGCAACCATTTGGTTACAGTATCAAGCAGTGTCTAGTACTTCAAGGTCAAGCATGCATTCTTCCCACTGTCAGGAGGCCCCGCTTACACGCAGTTACAAGCTAGTGCAACTCAGAGCAAAGCAGCAACACACACACATGCTTGCATACTCCCCCCCCCAATTCCCAGCTGAATGAAACAAAACAGAAACTGAAGACAGAGAGTGGGAAAATGCATGGCAAAGAAGGCCTGAATTTGACACCCAAAGCAGCTCAGGCATTACAATTGCACCAACAGCAATCCAAGTGCAGGCTGAGATGTTCTTCCCCTCCCCAGCAAGCTGGGTGGGAACTTCACAGAGCAGGGGAAAAGGGGAGGCGTGGCTGTTTGGGGAGGGTGCCAGGTACTCATAGGCACCCCATGCATACAGGCCATCTTGATATTACCCTAAACAACATCTGGTCAGGTGTTAAGAATTGCTCAAGCCAATTGACAATCGTGAATCAAAATATTATTTATATGCTGATTATGTTTTTAACTGTATTTATGCTTTATGAATGTTGTAACCTGCCCTGAGCCTGCCCTGGTGGGGAGGATGGAATAATAATAATAATAATAATAATAATAATAATAATAATAATAATAATAATAATACACTCAAGGCTACTGGTTTTGCAAAGCAGTACTGAATATCTCCTTGACGGCCATTGCTCCTACTACTACTACTCCACAGCCACTAACATACATCCCTCACCCTGCACACAGACATACTGCCGTCCAAGCATCAAAGTGCCATTTGCTTGAGTGGTTTTTCCACATCTGGGTCATTGTCACTTGAACAAACATGACATCATTACTGCCTCTCTTCTCCTTTTAAAAAAGGAACTAAACATTTCTCCTGCATCAACATGACACTGAAAGCCTTAACATAAGTGAGCAGTCATATTTCTTATTAAGGAGTCTTCCCTTTTTCTGAGCATATTCTTGGTCATCTATGTATGCAAGGAAAATAGGAAGGTTTTGCTTGTGTAATATATATTCTAACCACATCAGGAAACCCTATGGATGATATAAAACATGACTATTTTATGACTAAACTAACTGTTGAATGTTCCAAGTTGAATAAAAGTGCACATATGATCTAATTTACAGAAGAGTTGAGTGTTGCACTATACAAATTAAATCCAGCACTTATTATGTATACAAGCTGGAAGGAAGTGCAAGTCAATTACCCTATGAGCCTTTTGTTACAACGAAGACGACGAGGAGAAGTTGGTTTTTATACCCAGCTTTTCTCTATCCTAGGAGCTGGGGTGGCTCAAGTGGTTAAGACGCTGAACTGCAGGCTGTGGAAGGTCAGTAGTTCAGCAGTTCGAGACCCGAGTTGCCGCATGACGGAGTGAGCTCCCGTCTCTAGTTCCAGCTCCTGCCAACCTAGAAGTTCGAAAGCAAGAAATTGCAAGTCGATAAATAGGTACCACTTCGTTGGGAAGGTAACAGTGTTTGGTACGCCTTGGTGTTTAGTCATGCCGGCTACATGAGCATGGAAATGTCTTCGGACAGCGCTGGCTCTTCGGCTTTGCAACAGAGATGAGCACCGCAACCCTAGAGTCGGACTCGACTGGCTTTCGAGCAAGGGAACCTTTACCTTTTTTTCTCTATCCTAAGGAGTCTCAAAGCAGCTTATAATTCGCCTTCCCTTCACCTCCCTACAACAGTCACCTTGTGAAGTAGGTGGGGCTGAAAGTGTTCTGAGAGAACAGTGACTGGCCCAGGGTCACCCAGCAGGCTTAATGTGGAGGAGGAAGGATGGGAATCAAACCGGCCTTATCCACTACGCCTTCCTGGCTCCCTCATAACATGAAATCCATTTCATTTTGCTCCATCCAGTGTTCCCTCTTAGCTGAGTTAGTGTGAGCTAGCTCACAGTTTTTTAGCCTCTGGCTCACACATTTAGCTTAGGAAGAATGACAACAGAGCAAACTTAATTTATGCAGTAGCCAAATCACTCACTCACAACTTTAATACCAGTAGCCCACAAAGTAGAATTTTTGTTCACAAGACTCTACAATTTACAGGAAGCATTGGCTGTCCATCTATCATACTGAACTCACTGTATATACAATATGTTAACAGATTAAAGCTGGGAGCAAAATCAAAGGATTCTTGTGTACGTTGAATGTGAACTTGTTTTTAAAAGGGCCTATGTTGTCCCATTTCTATGACCCATAATTATTTATGTATTTATAAAACATCATTATCTTACATAGCACTTGTTATATTTATTTAAACATTGTAATCCCACTTATCTTCCACATTGGGACTCAAAGCCAGTTACAAGTAAAATACACAAGGAAGAAGGAAAAATATAGGCCCCAATCCAAATTTAATACAATGAACCACAAGGATGCTCTGAGCTGGCAATGCTTCCTGTGACATTGCTTGCCCCAGGCCGCAGGCCACTAGCCAAGATCAAAGAGCTTCTTGCCCTTCAACTTGTGCCAAAAAAAAGCTCATAGTATTAACCAAGCTCAGCCCTTAATTTGCCTGCAAAAGGGGGAGGAATAAATGCTCAGTCTTATTCAGCTGATTCAGATGCTCCCAGTTTCCTTCCTATTTTACAGAGAGTTTGAGGCAGAACTTATCTCTACCTCTTTGTATTTGCCTAACCAGTTGTGATGAAGTTCTCTGGGATTTTACCGCCACCCAAGGGATCCTCCCAATCAAACCTTTAGCATTTTGAATGGCCTGACGTTATTTGTATTTAAAAATCCATGTTGGCTTGTATTTATTTCTCCAGTTTGGTGTAGTGGTTAAGTGCACGGACTCTAATCTGAGAGAACTGGGTTTGATTCCCCACTCCTCCACTTGCAGCTGCTGGATGACCTTGGGCAAGCCATAGTTCTGTCAGAACTGTCCTTGAAAGGGCAGTTCTTGAAAGAGCTCTCTCAGCCTCACCTACCTCACAGGGTGTCTGTTGTGGGGAGGGGAAGGTAAAGGAGTTTGTAAACCGCTCTGAGACTCCAAGTGAAGGGCGGGATATAAATCCAATCTCCTCCTCCTCCTCCTCTTGGTGCTTACAGATAAATTGTTGGTATTAATTTTGTCCCAGGCATGAAATTCAAGCTCAGTAATCTGTACTTAGAAAGTCTCAGCCTAGATCCAGTGATATAGGTGTTTCAGACAGACAGACAGTTACTGGAAAGCAAAGCAGTTAATCTTACAACATAATCATATCCTCGATGAGCACACCGGTGAAATGAGTGTAAAAACCAGTGTGCTCATCGAGGATATGATTATGTTGGATTTTGCTTTGCCTATGCCTGAATTCTTTTACCATATTGTAAGATTAATAGCTTCACAAATTGATGCTCGTAGAATTATTAAATGTGTCATTGTTGATTTTACCACAGTGGTTTTTGGTCTGTTGGCATAGATGACAAAGTCAGCAGCCATGCTGCAGCGTTCTATACCAGCTGCAGTTTCTGGAGCAGGGTCAAGAATATCCCCACATAGAGAGAGTTGCAATAATCCAGCCTGGAGGTGACTATTGCATGGGTCACTGCAGCTAGATCATGGGGCCTGAGATATGGGACCAACTGCCTGATCTGCCTCAGATGGAAAAAGACAGACCTAGCAGTGGCGGTAACCTGGGCCTCCATAGTCAGCAAGGCATCCAGGAACACGCCCAGACTCTTCACCCTCAACATCGGCTCCAATGGTGCTTCATCCAAGGTTGGAAGCCTGATTCCCAATCCCCGCAACCCAGGTGCAGGTCCTCCATCTTCAATGGATTCAGTCTGCTTTGTTGTAGTCATCCAGCCATGGCTTGTAATGCCCTGACCAGATTTTCTGGGAGAGAGTCCAGGTGGCCATCCCTCAGTAGATAGAGCTGGGTGTCATCTGCATACTGGTGACAACCCAGCCCATACCTCCGGATAATCTGGGCCAGGAGGCACATATAGATACTAAATAACATTGGGGAAAGAATCGCCCTCTGCAGCACACCACATTCTAGTAGGTGTTGCTGAGACAATTCTCCCTGAGGCAGCACCCTCTGTCCTCGACCTCGAAGAAAGGAGGCCAGCCACTGCAAAGGCGAGCCCCCATATCCCCACGTCAGCAAGGCAGTGGATCAACACATCATGGTCGTTTTCCCCAATGAATTTTATTAAGGAGATTTTAAAACAAAGAGATTAAAAAACAACCAGAAAATATTAAGAGAAAAGAAAAGAGATACAGAACTAAAAAGTAAAGCAAGAAGAATAGAGGGGGGAAATAATAGAGGAAAAAATAAAAATATAAAGTGGCTTCTGATTCATAACAACTACAGGCAAAATTACAAACTCAACACTCTCTTAGTACCAAAGAAATAAGTTTCTTTGTTTTTCTAACCTCTAATCTTTTTGTCACCCTTAAGCCTCAAATCCACATCTCAGTCCATTTCCCCCGTTTCCTTCAAAAAGTCTATAAAGGTTCCCAGTTAATGATAAATGTAAATAATGTCTTTTCTCTAATTAAGGAAGTAAGTTTAGCCATCTCTGCAAGTTCCATCATCTTCACCAACCATTACTCTGTAGTGGGTAATGTTGAACTTTTCCATTTTTATGCATATTAGTATCACTGCTGTTGTCATGTATAAAAACAAAGTTCCATGATTTTTTTCCTAGCTGTCTATCCATTAGTCCCAAAAGGAAAATGTCTGGTTTCACTTGAACATTAGTCTTTAGAATCTTCTCAATTAAAGAGTGTATTTGTGTCAAAAAAATTATGTCCAAAGTTTTTAGCCCATTGTATCATAGACTCTTTCACACATGCTTTTTCTGTTTCAAATTTCAACAAAAGTTTATATATTTTGGCAATAACATGTTCATTATTTGTACATAGTTCTGATTCAAATTCAGTCTTAGATTCTTCAAAACCATATGATATTTTATCTGCTTTAAAGTGTTCTTATAATTGTACATTAAAAACCATTGACAATTATATCCTTCTGTTATCAAATCTTCTCTTGGTTTCATTTTAATTCCCCCTTGAGAGAAGTCTAATACGTCACAATATGTTAACCACTTATGCTTAGTTATCATTTCTCGTCTGTAAAATGCTTCCTGTGTAGAAAGCCACAAAGGTGTTTTCAGACAAAACCTAAGTTTATATTTATTCTATATTATCAGGATGGCACATTTTATATAATGATTTTTAAAATCCACATTAACCTTAACTTTATCATACCACAAATATCAACTCGTTTTTTCAATGATTGGATTGTTGTCATCATAAAACTACTCCCTCTCCTCCCCCCACCACCCTAAAGACAAGGGGTTTCATTATTTTTTAATGCAACCTTTATATAAGCATGCAAAAAAACAAACAAAAACCTTTAGGTTTACCAGGGTCTATGAATTTTCAGCTTTAATTATTTTTAAAGTTAGTCTCTACTCTCTTCCCTTGAGGAGTTAAGGCTCTTTCCTTGTAGCTCCACAAGGGAAGGAGTTAGACCCTTAGAGAACAATCCTAAGCGGGTCTACTCTGAATTCTACTACGGTCTATTCAATAAGGCTTAATCCCAGGAAAGTGTCCTTAGGAGTGCTCTGTTAATCCTTTTTTTTAATGAAAGCTGGAAATTTAAAGAATTTTCTAAACCTATCGTTATAACACTATAATGATATGTTAGAGCCATTAAAAACAACAACACAAAAGCCTGGGGGAGGGTGTACTTCTGGTGCCAGAAAAAGTGGCATGGTTTGAAAGGGACATAGTATTCCATATACACAGATTGATAGCAGAGCTGCTCCTCTTTCAGGTTTCCCTGTGCTGAAATAGGCAGGCATGAAGGGGGACTCATATTGATGCCCCCCAAGAGCCCTCCCCAGGACTACTAACTTTCCCCGCAACATTATGTGTGTCAGTGGAGCCCACCAACTCTTTGTTTTCACCCCTAAGCATGTGGTTATTTTCAATCTTTCTTTTAATTCAGCCATGATATTTATATATCAGTATAAGCATACACAAAAACTAAAAAGGGGTGAGTGTGCTATGATGTGACCAGTGATGCCACCAATGACTACAGAGCCCTCCTTTGAAAAAAATTGTTATAGAAAAAGAAGGACGAGGAGGAGGAGGAGACTGGATTTATACCCTGCCCTTCACTACCTGAAGGAGTCTCAGAGTGGCTTACAATCTCCTTTCCCTTTTCCTCCCCTGTGAGGTAGGTGGGGCTGAGAACTGCCTTTGAGAGAACAGTTCTGAAAGAACTTATGACTGACCCAAGGTCACACCAGCAGCTGCATGTGGAGGAGTTGTGGAGTCCGTGCTGCTAACCACTACACCAAGCTGGCTCATGCAGAAGAAAATAAACTGATTCCACAACTGTGAAAATGCAGGGGAAGGGCTGATATATGAAAGAACCATGCCAAACCGATTCCAAGGCTTGTGGATCAACTGCCAAGAAAATCAGGAGTGAATCGAGCGTGTTGAAAAGCCCAGTGTCCAAAACAGCCTTCTTAATATGGCCATCTTTCATCCATATAGAGCAGATGTGCTGTTAAAGAGTAGACTCTCTTCCATGTTTTCAGTGCATTGTTATGTGAAGGGTGGTAAATGAAATCATCAGGATCCATTTGCAAAATGAATTCTGTATGAAGAAGTGAAAGATACATCAATCACCTGTGAATTTTATGCAGAAATGCACATCTAGGTTATTGATGGGGACATGATAGGTTCACATGATTGCAGTTATTTTTCCTGTAATGATCATGCAGTGACACTTTTCTTTGATGCTGAAATCTGAAAACACATTGGGGAACAAAGCTCCCTGATACATAATCAGTCCTCTCATATAAAGGGGTGATGGGGTGGGAAGACTTCTATAGAACACGGTAGAGAATATCTAGATCCTTGAGAGAGGTGGTAACCCAGCTTTTTGCTGATGTAGTATAATAAACTTCCTGCAAGTCAATGCAGAACAAAGTCATGGGCAGAGACCACAGCATGGGGCCTAAAAGAAAAGATATATCTATAGCAATAATAACAATAAACAAAGTCCAAAATTGCATAATTCTGGAGGATAAGATTTTCATGCTGAAATGAGCACTTGAGATACCCTGCATGAATCACTACCAAAGCTTATGCTTGAAATGTAGATAGTCATACCTACAGTTACTCTAAAATGGCAAATGCATCAGATAACCCAGTCCTTACCAAGCTGCAGATAAGGACCACTAGTGAGTCACACAAACAAGATGGGTGGGTTACTAAACTGTCAGAAATTAGGATAAGGACAATAGAGTACTAGAATCTATGGGGCAATTCACATTTTTTTCCATACTTTGGTCAAGACCAGTCTTAGGCTGCAGCCACATGAGCAGTTTGCGCAGATATCGTAGTGGTTCTTTTGTGGATTTAAAGAGCATGATTAGACAGTAACATCTGCCTTCCATGCCCTAGTCATTACTACCCCGCTCTGCCCCGCTTTGGAAGCAGAGTAATCAGGCACCGGAGAAAGTCCAGTGTTTACAATATCAGCACTTTCACCCTGCATTTTCGGATGTCTGAACTCCCCTGTGTTGCCCTGCAAGACGCTTATTAGCTCTATTATGGACACACACACACAGAAGAAGGAAGCCTTCCTGTGAGATGATGTGCATATGGTTTCAGAGGTTACCTACCCTCTTACCTTCTGTAAGATGGAACAGCTCCCTAACCACATGAAGCACTGAAAGCCAGGCAGATGCCATGCCAAGGCAGAAGACCTGAAACAAAGGATTCAAACTCCATGCAGAGTTTCCGTCCTTGCATGCAGGCAACATTCCCTTCCCCCACCCAGTTTCACCTAGCTGAAACAACCACCATAAGACAATCAAGGAATGTCCATGACAATGATTCTGGCCGCATGAGTCATCCTCCCTCCAGGTGCCACTGTCCTGCCCAGGATTATTAGATCTGAATATTGACCACCCCCCTTAAAGCCTTCCCTTTTGAACCCAGGTCCAATCAGTATGTTTTTGGGGACAGACTAATAGGAGGTGTACCAGGGGATGTGGCCAGCCTAGCCCACCCACCCCCCGCCACCTCATAAAAGAGGGCAACCCGCCATGCTCGCTCTCTTGCTCTCTCTCTCTCCTATACCCATCCTAACTCCATGACTCTCGGTTGCGCAGCCAGAGTCTCCACGTGTATCTGACGGTTCAAGACATGACCCTATTACCCCATAGTCTCCCTTATTTTTCCTAAGGATCGCTTCATCCTACTGAGGACAGGTAAAATATTGCCCCTCAACAATTATCCTGCTAATACGAATGTGCTATCCTCTTCTCACTAATTTTCTTAGATCTGTGTAATTGTGAGTATGTTTGAATTATTGTACGCTTGAGAAATATCTTCAGTAAACGAAACCATTTTATACTGAAGCCAGCCTTTGAGTCTATTTCTGGTGCGTCTGGAAGGAGTGGGACCCCTGTATACATAGGTGATTGCTCCCTTATTTGCCTATTGCCTCGTGTAAAATCATATTTCCCCAAAGATCTTCAACAATTTGAGGCAATCCAGCTAACACCTGTTGGGAAGCCTGATCACTCTGTTCCATTTTTGCTCCTTTTTAAAAAGTCAGTTAGTGATGTGCGCATAACCGCATCTTCATGCACACCAGCAAGCTTATAGCTGTCCTCTGAGGTGAGAAGGGGGGGGAGGGAAGGGCAGGCTGAGAAGCCTCCTTTGTCTTTTTTCATGCCGGTTCCTCTTCCTACAGATTTGCAGTACACAGGGTGGGGAAGGGGTTAATTGAAAATATGAGTTTTTTTCAGAGGGGGAGGTAGGCTCCTCCAGCTGTCAAAACTAGAGCGGTGCTTCAAATAAGTGGTTATGCACATATGCAAAAGACAAAGTAAAAAAAGAAGCCATCCAACCACCCGCTCCGTGGTTGCCCCACAGCAGTAATCTGGTTGACCATGGGGCGAGCACACTGTGAGGCCAGGGTGTGCTGTCTGGTCACCCTTTCCTGCAACAATTTAAACCACTGCAAATAGAGGCACCTCCAGATCACACCAAGCCTCCAGTGTGACCGCAGCCTTAGTCTTATCAAAATATCTAACAAATGTGTCTTTCCACAGTCCCAAGAAAGGCAGTGGTGCTTGCTCCATTGATTTCAAAAGGATAAGATAGGTGCAAGTGACTCCTGTTAATGTCAATGGGATTGGACAAAACTGGCTTTCTTTGGATCAAAACCATGTCAATTACCAGCTAACTTAGGTGGAAAATCCCACAAAAATGCTTCAGAAATCCAGGCTTTTATCCTAGACATGCCCAGAGAATGAGATGCATACTCAATTTTTGCTCAAGACCAAATTTCAGATACATCCTGTTATGGGCCATTTTAAAAGCTGTAATGTAAAATTGCCATAAAATAGGGTCAGTGTTGCCTTCATTCTCTATTTGTGGGCTTTCCAAACACATCTGTTGGACTAGATGGACCCCTGGGCTGATCCAATTGTTTTTTTTCTTTCTTTCTAAGGTTGCAGTCACACGTGCCAGATAAAGCGGGGGGGGGGGAGTGAGGCTATTTCCTCTGCAGGAACTGCGGGTGAGTCGCTCTCTTTTTTTGCCGTTTGTTTCCCATGCACTTAAATGAGTAATTGATGAATTGCACCTTCGCACTGAGGGCTCCCTATGGAGTTTGTGATGATATGCATACTGAGAAGCGGGGAAAACAATAGCGCGGAGTCAGGATGGCCTGATCAGACCATCCCAATGGCATGAGAGTGCTCGACGGCATGAGAGCGCACTGGTGCGATCAGACAGGGGAAAGTCCGTCCGTGGCCCGTCACAACCCACTTACTACCAGATTTCCCCTGGTGTCTTTTAGCTCCGCTTCTGCGGCGGAGCAGAACAGGTTGCTAATGGCTGCAGGATGCTTCCCAGATGTTGTCTGCTCGCTCCCTTTAAATCTGCTTTGCATTCGCTCCTATGTCAGGTCTAATCGTGCATATGATTGCAACCTAACTTGAGCTATTCACTAATAATGCAGAATGGCATAGTAGTACATAGGGAAGAAAGGAAATATTTGTTGTTCGTTTTAATAAATAAAAAACTTCATAAAAATGAACACGTCTCCAGCAGAAAGATGACATCCATAATGACCACATTAGACACTCAAGGAGTTAACAAAAGTCACTTGGTAAATTATTACGATAATACCTCCCTAATGAAATAAACAATGCTTAGCACAGCGCCTTTGGGATTCAGTTTAGAGGGCTTCCACTGCAGCTGTATGCTTTCCAGTATCATCCTAAGCAGAGAAATACCTTTCGAAGAAGAAGAAGAAGAGGAGGAGATTGGATTTATACCAGCCCTGTAGCCAGGATTTTTCAGTGTGGGGGGCCTTTTAAAAAGTTGGGGAGCGCTAAAGTTAAATTTTAAAAAATTACGTAGGCTGGCTGGCTGGCCCCTGCCCCAACTGGTCTTCCTGCGTGCTGGCTGGAGAGAAGGGCATGCCAGGATCCAGTGGGACTAAAGCACTTCTCACCTTTCCTTCCCCCTGCCATAACCACCGCCCCCTCCACTGAAGTAAGGAGCCGCAGAAGGGGGCAACGAGTCCCTCTTGAAAGCACCGGGGCCACTGGGCTTGGGGGGTTCTCTCCTCCACCCTGTCTGCAGCCTGAACATAGAGGTGCCCCTGCCGGCACAGGCCAGGGAAACGTCATCTCCACTTCGTGCCCTTGCCGGCACCGCGGCTCTCATCGTCAGTCCGCAGACAGCCCCTCAGAAGAAAGTGTCCCCCTTGGCCCATGATGGGGCTTCCTCTGCCAGCGTCTTCCAACCTGTCCCCCCCCCCGTACCATTTCAAGAAGGTCCTGCAGGGAAAACTCAACACAAAGCCGGAAAGTGAGATGAGGCTGTATCTACAACAGCCCCCTGAGACCCATAGCTAGCACAACTCCCCGCTCGCCTCACAGCCGGGCCCGGCTTCCTTTCCTCCTCGGAGACTGACAAGGGATTGCTCCCCCCCCCACAGCAGGAGCCAGCCCCTCTGGCAGGGGAGGCGCTCAAGGGCACCGGTCTTCGCAGGGCCGGGGGCTCAAGGGACGTGCTGTTGGAGCCAGAGCTAACCTGGTGCTTTCTTGGCAAAGGAGTGTGGGAGCTGCTTCGGACCCTCAATGGCCTGTGGCCCCTAGTGCAAATCCAGCTGGGGTAAATAGGAAGTCAGGGGGCCTTGACAGTAAGTCGGGGGGGCGGCCCCCAAAATGTTCCAATGTAGCTATGGGCCTGATTTATACCCCGCCCTTCACTACCCAAAGGTGTCTCAGAGCGGCTTACAAACTCCTTTCCCTTCCCCTCCCCACAACAGACACCCTGTGAGATAGGTGGGGCTGAGAGAGCTCTTGACAGAAACTGCTCTTTTTCAAGAACAGCTCTTATCAGAACTACAGCTTGCCCAAGGTTATCCAGCCAGGTGCAAGTGGAGGAGTGGGGAATCAAACCCCGTTCTCCCAGATTAGAGTCCACACACTTGACCACTACACCAAACCCGTTACACAAACTACACAAACACATTAGCTTTTATGTCCTTAGAACGGTGTCATTCTGTTAGTCTCATACATTTTAACTGTCCACAGAACCAGACTTACATATTAATAATCTCGCCCTCCTTATTATCAAATTCTGAGGAAAAAGTGAAAAGGATCATACTGAAGAAGACCAAAGAAATGTGGCAGAAGAAAGGTTAGTTGGAAGGAGGACTCTGGAAGGCTAAGTATCAAATATTCAAAAAGTCAAGTTCTTCCTTGTTTCAAGAGAAAAAAGAGGAAGATGCAACACTGGTTTCATGTTCTACAGAAGATGTTTGCTGAATTTGCATAGTTAACAGAGCAGGCATATCAGCATAAGAAGCCCTTATTCATAGTTCAATTTCTGTGATATCCTAGAAACACAGAGAAATATTGTCCCTGCTGGTATCTATACTCCCCACCACACCCAGTCTCTCAATAAGAGGTCACAACTGATTGCCAGGGGGAATTTTTTTTTTACTTAATCCCAAATCCAAGGTATATAGGTCATGTAAAATTTAGCTTACTTTCAGTGAAGGATGTGGATAGAATCAGTTTTTCCTTTTTAAATGCAGAGCTCCCTGTATTTAATAACCATGCTGCACTATGGGGCTTTCTGTTACATTCATAAGAATCTGTGGCAGCCAATGACCACAATCCAGATTTTGACCTGTGACCCAGATCTCAAAAGGGCCTTTACTGAAGGTCTGACATTCATAGAAAACTAGTCATTACGCTACTACTTTGCTAGTCAGTCAGGCATGTTTATTGCTGCAACAAAGACTAATGCCTCCCTCTTGCCCCACCTCCATCTCGAAGTAGGGTTGCCAAGTCAAAAAAACTCACCGGCGGGGGAGCCTCGCTGGGCTCCAGGAGCCGTCCTCGGATGTGTGCGTGTGCGCGCTATGCGCGTGCGCCACCAGCACATCACCAGAAGTGACGCGCGACGTCAACCACGTGGCCCGGATCGTCGGAGGGAAAACCATAGAGTTTTCCCTCCGACGATCCATGCCACGCCCCTCAACGTGATTGACGTGGTTGCGTCACCTCTGGTGACGCAGCCACGCTGCGCTTCACGGGGCGGAGTTCCCCCCGGGGCCCGATTACGCGGCAACAGAAATTGGGCCTCCAAAGCGGGGGTTTACCTGCCACCCGCCCCCACTTGGCAGCCCTATCTCAAAGTCATAGGCCTCACTAAAATCTATTGCTTGTTAAAGTTAAAAGCATTCAGGTTACAAAGGTGGAACCCTCACAATGATGAGGGTATCCTATGAGATTACTCCAAAACCCAATCACTTATGGCAGAAGCTGTACATTTTTAACAATGTGTGACAGGCATCGATTCAGCAGGTGCAACTGATTCCAACATAGAGGCAAGACAATAATGGGAAAAGCCACACGTGCCAAATTTCTTCTGTATCATACAGATGAAAGCACAGAGTCTCTGCCAGGGGATAAAAATAGGTTACAGGCCTACTTATGACTGATATTCTACACTTATACTTTTCCAGGAACAGAGCAGCACAGATGCGGGTCAGGGTGGTGGTGTCATTTTCCATTTCTGCAAGTTGGTAGACTTTTATAACATTTTTGGTCATGCCAACATAATAAGTGATGGTGTATTCAAAGAAAATCTTTACTAGGGGTGCTTGGGCACTTGCCAGTTCAGGTCGTGTTCTGCTGTTCTGTCACAATCAGGAAGCCAGTTTTTTATTTGGCAGTTCAGTTGTTCATGAGCAGCTTGAGTTTGTTTCACAAGTTACTTCCTGCATATTCAAACAGTACAGTGCAATCAGCAGAATTTTGCACTTGTGCATTCTTACACAGTGCAATAGAAGTCCTAGTTCACTCCCCATACACACACACAGAGACCTGTCGTTTCCACAGCTCCATGCAGCCAATTGTTAAAATAAACAGTGAACAAACAAGCCAGTCAGTTATTTAGAAATAAATGCAGGGCGGTAGTTTTAATTTTTTGTTATTTATCTAGGCCTGTGTGAAAAGCATCTTGCATCGGCAAGGCTGAAAGGATTGAGAAATGTGATTAGATGGGATCTTACATGCGTATCAAGAAAAAACAAGATTTTTATAATGAAAACTTATATAAGAATCCTTCTTACATTGGGATATTAACATAATGTGGAATCAGAAGAACACAGTTATAAAGTAAGAGTAAGAACATAAGAACACAAGAGACGGCAATGTTGGATCAGGCCAAAGGCCCATCCAGTCCAACCCTCTGTATCACACAGTGGCCATAAAGTAGGCATTCAAAATGGAAGTGCACTCAGAGAAAAGGAAGCTACAGCTGCAACTATTTCATAGTGAGACCACAACTTGGGCATGTTTCTTTTGTGCCCTACCAGGAAACCACAAGATGGGTGTAGGTGGACAGTCAGCCCTAAAATGCTCTCCCTGTCGTAGAATGACTGCTACTATCAGCTTACGGATAGTCATTTGAGGGCATTCCAGTGTGAGAAACATGCCCCATCAGAAAAATGACTCCATTGTGTGCCTCATGTCACCAGGGCATCAAATGACATTTTGCGTTGCTTCAGTAAACCATGTGAGAACTAGAAAGATTATTATGATTAACGAATGCACAACCTTCCACTGAAACTGAGTTTGGGCACTAGCTGTCAAAAACTACACCCTTAACACATTTTATGTACTCATTCCCAAGAGGGAACATCTAGATATGATACCAGTAATGACTAGTTAAAGTCTATTCAAATAGAACTTTCAACCAAATTTTAGTAGAATGTTTTTTACTTCTTGAATTACAATTAAATCAATGGGACTTGGTTACAACTAACCCAAATTATTGATTTTAATGACATTTAAACATGACTATTTTTTCTGAACTAGGACCACAGTAATCAGACAGAAAACAGGGCTGCCTAGATGTGCACATTGGCCCTGATCGAAAACTGTACTGCCACACACACATAAACACCCATCTACTTGCCTCCCCTGCTTGCTTGAGAGCCCTCTTGCCAGCCATGCTCCTGGCTGCACATGTTGCTTGACAATAGTCCCAGCCACACACATTTAGGGGAGAATATGAAAGCTGGTGAGTGAGTGGGTCAGTGATGTGTGCAGACAGATCAGTGAAAGATAGGAAGGAGTATGTGAGTGGAGGGTGGAGCAGAAGGCAAAGGGGGAAGCCTGCCTCAGCACGCTGCTCAGTGTCCATTGTGTTACCCAAACTGGACTGGGGGGGGGGGGTTAGCTTATTGCTAGGTTTCCAGAAGGATAAGCAAAGGATCTTTTATCTGTGTATACCAGAGTTGTTAAATTTTATTCCAGAGCAAAGACCAAAAGAAAGATACAACACATGCCAAATGTTTCAGACTAAATAAAGTGTATTCACTAACAATCACAGCTGGGCTACAAAGAAAGCACATGAAACTGCACAAAACCACTATAAACCACTTTTTCCCTCCCAGGAACACACACACACAAACACAGAGTGGATTAGTTGAGGACAGGGAATAGCTCAAGAGGAGGGAAGGAAGGAAGTTCAGGTAGATGATACTACCTGATCCAAGGTATGCAAGAGAGACTGTACAATGAGGGGAAGGGGAGATGATCCTGCAGAGCAGTTGCAGGGGTAGTCAGGTAGTGAGAGAGCCAGGGCAGATTTAATGGGAGCAATCCTTATATAGACACTAGCCTGCTACCTGTGCTTCACTACGGTATTTAAATTCCGTAAATCCAGTTATAATACTGATGATGTGAAATTTGAAATGTGGCATTTGTTGTAGGAATTCTAGTGGAGAAGATTGTAGTGTAAGAAATGAAGTGAGACATACATCCTTTTTCTCTCTCTACTGAAGGACCTCTCTCTAGACTGCATTGGTGGTTCTGCCCTCAGGTGCTAGGATCACCAGGCTGCTTGGTGAGCTAACTCTGGAGCAGGCCACATAGAACTGTCCATTTAAGAAGCAGTCATCTGTTAAGTCAACTCCTGCCACCTTCCACGAAAGTGGTGGCCTCTCTATTTGTGTTCCTGGATTGTTTTGCTCATATGGAGACTGTGTTGTTCTGAGCACCTCCAGGTGATCTTGCTGGTACTTGGCCTGTGCAGCTCAGTGCACTGCAGGAGTACTATGTGCAATTGTCTTTGCCGCATTCCTAAATTGCCTCCTCCTTGTAGCGTTGATGTATCTGGCTTGACATTTTCCAGGAGCTTTTGGGGGGGCAGTGAGAGGTGAGAGGTGTGAGGGGGAGTTGGTGTGAGGGAGTGGTGATGTGGTGGACATTTCTTATGGTTCATGAGGGAGGCAAGCATCGAAATGGCTCCTAGAAATGTCCTTTGCTAAGAGCACCGCGCCCTAGAGTCAGATTCGACTAGCTTTTGAGCAAGGGAAACCTTTACCTTTAATTTGTAGAGGTGAAATTTTACTAAGATCCATTCTATGAAGAAAGTAATGATTTTTTCCTCAACCAGCGGTGATCTTTTGCAACTATTTGCTCCTGTACAAGATATTGTGGCATTATTTTTACAAGAGCCCCCTTTCTGTTTAGTAGTCACATGCTATCTTCTCACAAATTGAAATGACTCAAGAAGTAGAAACAAAGAAATAACTGGAAATATGTTCAATCGTATGAACTAAAAGGAGGTTTGTGTTTCTGGTGCATCATACTACCTTCTATGTCAAAGGCATTGTGGTAGCTGAGATATGTGAGGGTAAGTAAGGGCTGCACACTGCTTCTCAGAAACAGACCTGGCTTCAATTAAGTTATTTCTAATATAATTTCTTTACACACATTGGTTTACCTCAACCACTGAAACGATCTTACCCAATTATCCCCTGGAGTTTAGAAGAAAGGCAATCTTTTGACAGTAGCCTCAGACCAAAGTCTCACAAAGCTGAGCCTTTGTGGTTGTTCGCTAACAAGAAGGTAACTTTTTTTAGACTAGAGTTTTTAAAAATGTACAGGGGGAGCCAAAACTTGTTAATATTTTTTGGGGGGATGGTGTATTTGATAATGACAACTTGAGAAAAGGATGCAGCAATAAAGTTCTCATATTTGTCGTGCCTAACCAAATGATCAGCCCTTTCACATATTACCAGCCTGACTGGAAAGCCAGCAGCAGAAACCGTACCACAAAGTAGTGTAAACTGAGCTAGTGTTCTAGAACTTGAAGTCCCAGTAAACTGTAGGAACTAGGGAGGAGTATCAGTATGGGCCTTAACTGATGGATGATTCACACGTCAACTATAGCCTCCCGAGAAAGACAGCAAGTCCCTTCCCCACTAATTATTACTGGCAGTGGCAACTGGAAAGCATTTAAGCATACATGCTGTCTGAGCCTTGGTCTACACAATAAAACTTACCCCACTGCAGGTGGTGATATATGATGTCTGACAAGATTGCTTGCCATAAGTGTTGATCACTGCACATCTTAATCTGCATTGTTTTGTAAGGTATTTTTTAAAAAATCTCATTGTTTCCCCCCCACCTCCTCTCTCTAGATGCTTTGGACGTTCTACATCCCATAAGTCATTGCAAGTCACCAAAATAAAGTTGTAGAAGTCATTACTTTGAAAGGAGAACCATATACTTGATGGTTTGATAGTGTCCATTCTTTAAGATGGTTTTGAATCAAAACTCTATGGTCAGTTAGTATTGAAAAATTCTTTCCCTGGAACTATAATTGAAATTTCCAAATTCCCATGGGCCAAAAAGATTGTGTGAAATCATCATGGAATTCTTGAGGTAGATCACTGAAGTTCTACCAACTCAGCAAGCCAAATGGACAAGGTAACTCTTATAAACAAAAACTGTCTTGTCTATACTAGACCTCATTTACCTTCCACCAGCTCTATTATTTTCCCATTTACCCAGGCAGCAGTCACTTTCCCCTGAGCAAAACAGAAGATAGCAGATTCTGTCCTCACACCCAGCTATTTCCACATTAACCCACAGTAGCCTTTAAAAAGAACAATATAATATATAGAATATGGCATAAACAAGAAACAGGACAAATCAAGATGCTGTATGCCAGAAGAATTTGGGGGAAAAGAAACAAAGGTAAATAATAGAATAGTTTTTCTTATTTATCTATTTTTATTTCCTTTATTTATAGGCCACCTTTCTTACTGAGAAACAAGGCAGATTACACAGTATACATGATACAATCAGTAGGATAAGGCAATAAGTAATAGGACTAGAATTACAACTGTCTGAAAAAAGCATAAAGCCATGACATGTTAAACAATGCAAAAAAATAAGAAAACAATGCAGTGAGAACAGACTAATACATACAGCAAACATATACTATATACTATACAAAGTGATATAGTCCTTGGTAGTTTCTTTTATAGAAGCATGTTTCTGAACCATTGCGTTACAATATAGCCTTTATAAAAGTGGCCCCCAACCAATTCTGTTTTAAAGAGCTTGAGGAATGACAAGTGTGAGAGCCTTCCTGACCACCTCAAGCAGACCATCTTGTAAGATGGAGGCCACAAGAGAGAATGTACATGATCTTGCCCATTGGTAAGGTGGCACCCACAGAAGACCCCGTTCAGGTGAGCAAAGATGCCATGACAGAGCACAGCAGGAGAGGTGGTGCAGTAGGTACTGGGGTCCAAGGCCATGAATGCTTTTTCTGTGATAGCTAGCACCATGAATTGAACCTGTTAACTGATGGGGAACCAGTGGTGTGTGTGTGAATGGGTGTAATATGCATACCTTGGCTAGCTCCCATATAGCTGAACTGAGGCATTCTGTACTAGCTGCAGTCTCCAAACTGACTTCAAGAAAATACCCATACAGAGTGCATTACAATAGTCTAGTCTCAGTACTGCTGTGGCATGGATCCAGGGGACCATCTTCCAGTCTAAATGAAGTTTAGTCCTAAGTAACGCGCAAGATTTGGTCCTAAGTAATGCCCAAGACCTGATGAGAGATGTAAAAGTGATTGCACAACTTGGGAACAGTGACCATAATATTATTGAGAGGCGGTCCTATGACTGATAGACAACTTAAAAACTAATAAATCACCAGGCCCGGATGGCATACATCCGAGAGTTCTGAAAGAACTCAAATGTGAACTTGTGGATCTCCTGACAAAAATATGTAATCTTTCATTAAAATCTTCCTCCATTCCTGAGGACTATAAGGTAGCTAATGTCATTCCCATCTTTAAAAAGGGTTCCAGAGGAGATCCGGGAAATGACAGGCCAGTCAGTCTGATGTCAATACCGGGTAAGTTGGTGGAAACTGTTATTAAGGAAAGGATTAGTAGGCACATTGTTGAACAAAAACTATTGCGGTAGACTCAGCATGGGATCTGTAAGGGAAGATCTTGTCTCACTAACCTGAGTATTCTTTGAGGGAGTGAACAAACATGTGGACAAGGGGGACCCAATAGATATTGTTTACCTTTGACTTCCAGAAAGCTTTTGATAAAGTTCCTCATCAGAGGCTCCTAAGTAAGTGCAAGAGTCATGGGATACAAGGACAAGTCCTCTTGCGGATCAAAAACTGGCTAATTAATAGGAAACAGAGAGTGAGTATAGATAGGAAATTTTCTCAGGGGAGGGTGGTAATCAGTGGGGAACCACAGGGATCAGTACTGAGTCCGATGCTTTTTAACTTGTTTATTAATGATTTGGAGTTGGGAGTAAGCAGTGAAGTGGCTAAATTTGTGGATGACACAAAGCTGTTCAGGGTGGTGAGAACCAGGGAGAATTGTGAGGCACTCCAAAGGAGTCTGTTGAGGATGGGCGAGTGGGCGTCAACGTGGCAAAGTGATGCACATTGGAGCCAAAAATCCTAACTATAAATATATGGTGATGGGGTCCGAACTGGCAGAGATCGTAGTAGATAACTCACTGAAAATGTCAAAACAGTGTGCGACTGCAATTTAAAAAGGCCAACGCTATGCTGGGGATTTTAAGGAAGGGAACTGAAAACAAATCAGCCAGTATCACAATGCCCCTGTATAAATTGATGGTGCAACCTCATTTGGAGAGTACTCCAAAGGTGTACAGTTTTGGTCACCACACCTCAAAAAGGATATTATAGCATTGGAAAAAGTGCAGAAAAGGGCAACTAGAATGATAAAAGGGTTGGAACACTTTCCCTATGAAGAAAGGTTAAAACGCTTGGGGCTCCTTAGCTTGGACAAATGACGACTGAGGGGTGACATGATCGAAGTTTATAAGATTATGAGTGGGATAGAGCAGGTAGAGAAAGAAGTACTTTTCTCCCTTTCTCACAATACAAGAACTCATGAGCATTCAATGAAATTGCTGAGCAGAAAGGCTAGAACA
The DNA here is from genome assembly GCF_001447785.1 of Gekko japonicus. NCBI lineage: Eukaryota > Metazoa > Chordata > Lepidosauria > Squamata > Gekkonidae > Gekko > Gekko japonicus. The sequence goes on along the minus strand of NW_015161416.1, from coordinate 494,066 downwards.
GATAAAAGGAAGTCCTTCTTCAGCCAAAGACTGATTAACACATGGAATTCACTGCCACAGGAGGTGACAGCAGCTACAAGCATGGACAGCTTCAAAAGGGAATTGGTTAAACATATGGAGCAGGGGTCCATCATTGGCTATTAGCCACAAGGAACTCTCAGTATGGGGCAAGTGATACACTGCTTTCTTAGTGCCTGGGGGGGCAACAGTGGGAGGGCATCTAGTGTCCTGACCCCACTGCTGGACCTCCTGATGGCCACTGGTATTTTTGGCCACTGTGTGACAGAGTGTTGGACTGGATAGCCCATTGGCCTGATCCAATGTTGGCTTCTCTTATGTTCTTAAGTTTGAAGAAAGCTTTTTTCCCCAGCTGCATTAACTTGCTTCTCCAGAAGTAGTGCTGGACCTAGTATAACCCCTAGGTGGGAAGTGTAATGTCCTTCAAGACCTCAGCCTTCCCAGTCAGCATCATCTCCATCCAGCCAGTTCGGTATAGTGATTAAGAGTGGCAGACTCTAATCTGGAGAACTGGGTTTGATTCCCCACTCTTCCACATGCAGCCAGCTGGGTGACCCTGGGCCAGTCACAGTTCTCTCAGAGCTCTCTCAGTCCCACCTACCTCACAGGGTGTCTTTTGAGGCAAAAGGAAGGGAAGGGAATTGTAAGCTACTCTGAGACACCGAGTGAAGGGTGGGGTATAAATCCAACTCTTCTTCCATCTTGTTGTGGTTCATTTTTAATATATTTGCTCTTAGCCATTGAACCACAGCAGTCAGGCAGTGGTTTGGGACCTGTACTGCACCACTGGGCAAATTGGACAAAGAGATATAGAGCTGGTTGTTGCCAGCGTATTAATTACACCCAGTTCCAGAAACAGAATTTTGAGAATGATGAAATTGACTTTGTCTCCCCCCCCCCAAAAAAAAACCTGCTGGGAAGGTTTTTCTTTATATGCCTAAAGTAGATGTTTTGTACATTTGGTCTAGCTCTGTAAGGGATCTTCTTTTTAGTTGGATGAGAGACCAAAATTCAATGTGTGTGTAGTCTCAGCCTTTAAATGTGGCAGTGGGAAAGTGTTTATCTGTAGAATCGATGCCATTTATGCAGTTGTTAAAAGCACAGTAGCCATGCCAGGGGGGGAAAGGTAGCAACCCCAATCTGAAGCCCTTTTTGGTCTAGTTGAAGGATTTCTTCTTTCTGCTGTCTAGCATAATAATGCCCCCCATTGAAAGACAGGTAAGAGACACTTGTGGCCTCTATGCAGTCTGCCTAATTTCAATAGTCCCCACTGACTCATCTAGGCCAATTCATATTTTGCTTTCCCAACCTGCGTTTAATGTATTCATTTAGGAAAGACTCATTAGGATCTGCTTCTGGTAGAATCTCAGCATGTGATCTTGGGACTCTGACTTGTCAGCAGTGAGTAACATCAAATATTGCATTATTCTGGCATTGCCACTGGCTTATAGCTAGGAATCAAAAAATCAGAAATGAAATTGCATTTTAAGAATGTAGTTTCCACACTCGTTTAGAAATTGCATCTAAGCACTTCAATCATAAGCACTAATTAAGGGCAGTATTTTTCCCAACCTCCTTATAATAGGATATACATACTCCTCTGAATTCCCAGTTTCTTGCTAAAAGTCAAACTCTTGTGCTTACTCTTTAAAAGCTTAAACAAATTAAATGAACGGAAGACAATGTGCATCCTTAAGTAAGCACCACCAAAAATCTATGTGAATATACCCCTGAATTTCTGAATATTAGAGTACTGGACTATGACTAGGAGACCAAGATTCAAATCTCCACTCAGCCATGAAGCTCAAATGAATTATCATGGCCAGTTATTTTCTCTCAGCCTTATCCATGTCACAGGGCTGAGTATGGGTGGATCTGGACATTAGAATGCCCCTTGGAAAAGTCCCACATTTGTTTGGTTATTTATTTATTACTCACTTTTATCATTTTGCTGGACAGAGCAAGAGGGCACTGGGGGGGGGCTGTATAGGGGAGGAGGAGGAGGTATCCCCGGCCCC
>NW_015161416.1:487471-491989 GCF_001447785.1 Gekko japonicus | reverse complement strand
GTATGCCTTGCAAAGGAGAAGGGGCAGCTAGCGTTTCTTGGAGGTAATAATAATAATAATAATAATAATAATAATAATCTTTCAATTTATTGATCGCTCAATCCTGCAGAGCTTGCTGGCTTTGAGTGATTTACAGTTACTCATTTTTCACGAGGGACTAACAATGCTTTGTGGGGTAAGGGAGGACAACATATATACATCTTAATTTCACACATTCACAGCCGACAAGGGTTCCGTTCAGATGCAGATGAGATGTGATGTGATCCGGAACGGTATTTTTCCTCGGCCAAGTTTGATGGCGTCAGCTTTTCTCCAGACTCCTTGAGTTGTAGCGCCACACTGCCATCGCCTGGCCAGACGGCCCATTACAGGCTTTTCTTTATGCCGAAGAGATCTCTTTAGGCTTTCCATCATGCGAGCTGGTCTCCCGTTCGCTGGCTAACACCGCTCCACCCCATGAGGGGGGGGTCAGTGTGCCCACTCTCTCTAAGGAGTAGTACCCATTTTATCTACTCGCCAAAGCTTTTGAACCCCTAAAATGCCATGGGATGGATCCAAACCTTGTTTCCTGCAGGCAGAAGGGCATTTTTGCCAGAGGAAGGGAAGGGGGTGATTTTTGCCAGTCCCGTTGCAGACACTCACATCATATTCAGCTCTGTTTCATGGGTCTCCCTGATCCCCAGAGCAGCATTTCAGGGGATGTGGTGGGCTGCAGCAGGATCAGAGGAAGGAGGAGGTCATGGTACTTTGGATCCTGTGTACCCAAAAGGTAAGTGAACCTAAAGGGTGAATAATAAATTAAATTCAATCCAAAGAAGATAGAGCTGAGAATTAGTGGATCCCCTATTCTGGATTATGTTGCACTCCTCTAGAAGCGCCATCTGGACAAACTGGGAGTACTTCTAAAGCCATCCCTACTCCAAGAATTTCATGTTGAAACTGAAATTAGTTTGTCAGCTAAAACTATTTCTAGGAGAAGCCGAACTGGCTACTGTGAAGGATGCTTTGAGGCTGGGGAGCACTGTCAAGGCCACCTGGGATGCTGCTCCCCTCAAAAAGCAGTCCTTGCTCAAAACTTCTTTCACAGCATCAAGCCTGCATGGGGGGGGGGGATGAGGAACTTCACCTATGCCACTATTGTACATTTAGTGGAGCAGCACTGCACAGGATGTCATCTCCTCCATGACCATCCTGTATGGGGAAGAGGAGTTCAGCATCAGCCCCAATGACTGGCTGACCCTCTCACAAATGGTGTGTGTCCTCAAACCCTTCCAGGACATCACTAACATGGTGTGTGCCCATATGGTCAGCCTGGGACAATTCATGCCCCTGAATCAATGGCTGGACCAGGCACTGGCCTCCACATTGGAGCTGGCTGTTCTCCCATGGAACAGGGCCTTGGCAGGGAGTTTGCAGGAGGGCCTCACCACCAGGTTGCATCCTCTCTGCAATAAAGGGGAGTACAAGCTGGCCTGTATCTGTGACTCCTGGATAAAAGGCAGCATTGTTCTTCTGAATGCAGAGCTCTTGCAGTGGAAGCATGAGCTCTGAAAAGACTGAGGAGGCTACAGGCCAACTGATGTTACCAGAGGGAACAGTGGGTTGAAGAGGCTAGTGGAGGAGGAGCTACAGCTTAACACCTCTGCCTCAAAGAGCCCAACCACGGAGAAGCCCCACTACTAGTCTTCAGTAGTGAACTGGGAGATCAGCAGTGGCAGGGATGCCAGACATGCAACGATAGAGGAGTCAGCAGACGTGATGGTGAGGGAGTATCTCACCAAGCCTCCTAAGACTGCTGGAATACTGGTCATGTGAGGCTTCTCTTGTGTGGCCATGAGCCCTGAGTCCACCTAACACCCAAATCCCAGCAGGGAAGAGGAGTTCACAATCAGGAGGGAATGAATTAATGTGCTCTGCTGGGCAGCTTGCAACACGTTCCCTGCCTCTCTGTATAACTGCAGTGCAAACAGCTGACAAACAAAAGGGTGTGGAGCTAAGTTGAGCATATATAGCTTTGTGATCCCATAGACCAGAATGGGAATGCTGTTATTGGCAGCCAGCAGTGCCTATTAAGCATTGGAGGACTCCTACTGGTGCTTCCAAGGCTGGAGAAATCTGCCCCCATCCCATTTCCTTGGAGTTTTACAGTTTAATTGAGCAGAGACAGTCTGTCTGGAAATATATCCATTCACAAACTGGAAAACTGGAAAACCGTACCAATATGATGCTGTAGACTAATGAAGATTATTTTTATAAAAACATTAACGTGTATTTTTTTCTTTTCAAATTTCAACCCACTAATATACAGTGTACTATCAAAGAATCATTCTTATCACAATGTTACATCAAGGAATCCTATGATATAGGAAAATCAATTTGTGTGTGTGTATATATATCTTTTACAAAATTCTGCAGTGTATATTCAGTGGTACAATCCAAATAGTAGGGCTTATATAGAAAATTTAAACATGAGTTAAGGAAACACAACTGTGTAGTCATTCAAAAAATATTGCAATGGGAAAGATCACCATCCTGAATTCCAGTGAATAGATGAAGACTCTGGACTTATTCAGCTTCGTTTAATACTGTCTTCCTCAGATCATGGACTGCTACTAAGACTATCCATTGTGTCTGTTGGATGCCATAGTTATTAATCTTTGTTCCTATAATCCAGTTTTCCAGAATTCATACACAGAGTAACTCTGCTCCCACTCTCTAATTCTCTATGGCAGGTATGTCCAACAGGTAGATCGCGATCTACCAGTTGATCGCGGAGGGGTCAGAGGTAGATCACCAGCCCCTTACCAGTAAATGACAGAAGGTGCATTATATCTTGCTCTATATTGCCATTACCTTTCCACAGAAGTTACAGACCAGGAACTTCTTGTAACATGAACCACAGATCAACATGAATCCAACCACTCAGCTGAAGTTATTACGACTTTCTGTATTTTATGATTTATTTTATTTCAATTTATAGCCCGCCCTCCCCACAAAAGAGAGCTTCAGCTGTGTATCAAGGCACAGGGTCTGTAAACACACACGTTAGGACTTTCTCCACATCTCAAGGGTGTCCTGTCTAAAGTGCAGACAGGTATTTGACTTCAAAGTACCCTGTGCTCCAACAGAGGGTGCTTCCTCTCATACCTCAGGAGACTATCAGTCCCTTCAAACATACACAGCTGAAGCCTCCCAGCAGTAGCACTGCATTGAATGCTGTCCCAGAAAGTCCCTTAGCCTTCATGAGCAACATTCTAGGGGCACAAAACTGTTGCAAAAGGAAAAGCCCCGGGGGCACATGGTGGTTCTTTGGATACAAGCCTATTTAATGAATCCATTTACAGGACTCAGTCAGACTGTTTAAAGAAAACCCTAACAGCTTATAATGAAAGCTGCCTGGACTCTGCTTTTGGGAGAAAGGTGGGTTAGGATAGGTAAATAAATAAATAATAAATAAATAAATGATTGTGCAATGAGTCAGAGTTGAGTGCCTGAATGTCAGTGCAGTATAAATGGTCTTATGTCCTTCCGTCCCGTTATAATAATGTAAGTAATGAGTGAAATGAAAGACAAGGTTCTACTCAAAATGTGCAGCATGGAAATGTTTCTGTTAGACAACCTACAGATAATTGTATGCATACTGTACACGTATACGTCATTTTCAAGAATATTTTTGTTTAACAGGCAGGAAGTCAAGGGAAGGAGGTGGAGAAACAGAGAAGCTCGACCTCCTTCCAGCCTGCGTCCCATTCCGAGAATGACAGGCAGAGGGGCAGGGCATAAGAACCCCCCTCCAACATTGGTGTTGTGCAATTATTAATAAGACCTCAACCCTTTGGGATTTTTTGCTCGAACAGGGAGTGGACTTGGTGTGCATGACCGAGACTTTGGTGCAAGATGGGGAGACGGTAGCACTCTCCAAGCTGGCTCAACCCAGGTTTTTGGTCCTTCACCAATCACGGACTGTGGGGCGGGGGTGTGTGGAGTGGCTCTGTTTATCTGGGAGGCTTACTCCTTCCGGGCACTCCTGCTGTTGAAGCTTGAAGGTATTGAGTGCTTGGGTCTTGTGTGGGAAGTCAGGGAGAGTCTGGCTATTTGGCTGGTGTACTGTCCGCCTAATGCACCAACCAGTAGCCTGCCATCTCTGGTCGAGGCGGTGTCGGGCTGGGTATTGGAGTACCCTAGGCTGATAGTCTTGGGCGACTTCAATGTCCATGCTGACAATGCGGCCTCTGTACCGGCAATGGATCTGGTGTCATTCATGGCAGCACTAGGACTCACCCAATTTATAATGGCCCCTACTCACCAGGCCAGGCATACACTCGACCTGATCTTCGCAGCGGGGGTTACAGTGAGCCAGATCACTGCTTTGGCAGTGCCATGGTCAGACCACCTTGCCCTGAAGGCCCAGGTGAATGTGTCACCCAAACATTTGGCTCGCCTGTGGAGCCAAATGGACCCTCAGTGGCTTCAGATGGCTGTGCGGGATTCTATGCCCCCTGGCGGCTCATTGGATGA
>NW_015161416.1:483916-487104 GCF_001447785.1 Gekko japonicus | reverse complement strand
ATCCTCATCATCATCATCATCATCTTTTTTGTCAGTCTTTTTTTATAATATTTTTATTTTGTTTTCAATACAATGCATACACCTATAATATATTTTAAATAAGCAGTCCATACAATTATTACCTTATATATAAATATTTTCTAAACAGCAACAAATCCGTCCAACATTACATTTTCCTACTTAATCAATCATGAACTAGAATAAATTTCTCCCAATACATGCATCCATTAATAATATTTTATATTTTCCTTTATCCATCTTATTTTCTTGCGACAGTCCACCTCCTAACTTCCCACTTAATCCAACAATACTAATTTCCCTCCATTTAGATTTTTAAGTCATTTTGAATTAGCTTGATTTTTTTCTTTTTGTTTCAATTTTTCCAATATTTTCATTGTTTACCTCCCGCCTATTCCAGTCAGGATTGTTCTTTAATGTCATTAAACTTTACAATTATAGCTATCTAATATTTTAAACTCATTTATAGAGAAGCCAGTACTCCAAGCACTATATATACAATCCCACATTAATCAAATCAATTCCTTCACATTTTCATAAACCACCATAATTACATCCCTTCATATTAATCAAATCATTTCATTTCATTTTATACCAAACCAAATAAATAAATAAATAATTATATACCTATTTCCCCCTATATAGTTAATTTATCTTTTATAATTTTGAGATTTTCTTCCTATAATAATTTACTTCTGCTTTTCTCCTCAACTTTTTCTTTCGGAACAGCACCGGGGCCGCGTAGGGGGACGAGGCCAGTCGGATGAACCCACGGGCTAAGTTCTTGTCAATGAACTTGCGTACTTCCTCCTTTTTGGCCGGTCCCATCGCATAAATGCGCCCCTTGGGAAGTTTCTGCCCCGGTAACAGTTCATTGCTACAGTCAGAATGTCTATGCGGGCGGAGTTCATCCACCTCCGCCTCCTCAAACACCCTAGCCAAATCCTGATACTTGGGGGGAATGGCAAGCAGTTCCTCCTGAGCTAGACATACTCTAGGGCTTTTGGCTATTGGCTGCTGGCCCCATTCCGGGTTCCAGCGGTGGACCCGGCAATTCGGTGAAATGAACTACCTTCCCTTTGTCCCTCAAGATGTATGGATCATGCCCATTCAGCCACAGGGCCCAGAGGACTAGCGGGAACCTGGCGATTGAGGTGATCACGAATGCTCTGTCCTCCCAGTGATCCCCCGCCCCGATTCGCAACGGCACAGTCTCGTACTCAAACAGTTCTTTCATTGTAGAGCCATCCATTTGGGTAAAGCTCAGGGGATCTTTCAACTTTACTGCCCCAGCCTCCAACCCCGTAACTAGGGAGGGGTTGATCAGATCCCTCCCACACCCTGAGTCAATCAGGGCTCTCACCCGTATATGTGTTCCGGGGTTGGTGTTAATCAAAGTCACAGTCACAAAAAACAAGGAGGGAAAACTGCTCACCACATTTGGCGCCTCCGGGATCGGGCCCTGCTGCTCCACGCCTCTTACAGCAGGACCAATCCATTTCCCACCTGCTCGGGGTCGTCTCCACTGGACTCCACCTCTCCTTCTTCCAGAGCCGCCTCCAGGGCTTTGGCATATTTTGGCTTTCCCAATGGCTTTTTCACTGGTGTGGCTGGGCGCACCTTCGTAGGTTCACTTGGCCCCTGTTTTCTGCCGCAGCCAGCCATGAAATGGCCCCTCTCCCCACACTTCAGGCAGAGCCCCTGCTGCATGCATTGCTCCCAGGACGATTCGGCCTGCCGCATCGGTTTCCCCTTCGCTGCTTGGGGTGTAGGCCGGCCTCCGGCCGTTGCTATGTCCAAGCGTAGGGTTTCAGGCAGGTCTCCGCACTCTCCACATCTTGCATCCAAGCCAGGAGGGATACTGGGTCAACAGCCCTTAGGACCATCTCCCTTATTTTGGGATTCAGTCCCACTCTGTATAGTTTCGCCAACACAGGATCAGGCCAAGTTTGCACTTTGGCCGCGTGCAGCTTAAACTCAGAGGAGTATTCCCTCACTGATCGCCGACCTTTCTTCAGGGTTCGCAGGAACGCCCTCGCCTTAGGACCAGTGTTCCGGTCCTCAAACTGGGCTCACAATGCCCACATAAAAGCGTCCAGGTTTATTAGCTCCAGGCCCTGGGCATTGTGTAGCCCCACATACCAAGCCGCCGCAGGCCCCCGGAGCCGAGCCGCCACCACATCTACTTGGCTGCTGTCATCTGGGAACAGGTGGCTCGATCTTTCCACAAACTTCATCACTTGGACCATGAAGTAGGAGAGTTCCTCTGGGTTCCCATCAAAGGTGGCTTCGATGAGGTCTTTTGGGCGAGGTATCGGCCATTCTCTCAGGCTGCCAGGATGTGGCGCTGGGACCAGGACATTGAGCAGACCCGGTTTCGGGGCATCCGCGGGCCAGGGCAGCTGTTGCGGTTGGGCCGGCGGCGCAACTGGCCCCGCAGGGACCACCGGTCAGGCCTTCCTCTCCTCCCAGATGGCTTGGATTACCAGCTGCGGGATTGCTTGGATGACCTCCTCCAGCGTCCGCTGCATTTTCTGTCTCTCTCGATCCGCCACCTCCATCTGCTGGGCTAGTTCCAATCCCTCCTCCGGGGACACCCGGCCACTTCTCACCTTTGTCCTCTCCATCACCCATGCCCCGGGTAACGGCTCGAATGGTGCCACAAAAGGGGGGAACCCCCCTGCCCGGAAAATCTCTGATCAAATTGGCTGTCTCTCGGTGGCCCCTGTGTGAGCATATACGTCTCGGCAGTAGAGTCTGGGTGAAACTGGCTCTAGCTGGAGCTTGGCCGATAACCATGGCCGGGCTGCTGCCTCAGCCCCATCAGGGTCAAAAACACCAGGGTCGATGTCGTCTTAGGAACGGCTCCTGCGTCAGCTGCAGTTACCGGCGGCGTGGTAGTCACAGGCAACGTCGACTGGGTCGTGGGGGTCCCCTGACCGGTCATGGTAAGAGTCGGGACCCCCCCAGGGTTGTCTTTCTCAGGAATCGGTTTCTCCTCTCCGTTACTCATCTCGGTTGTAGAGAGATGCGCAGAGATAGAGAATGGAGGATTCTTAACAGAATGCCAGAACCCACAGCCAACAACGAAGTACACGCATTCAGGAACGGTTATACTTTTATTGCAGAGCTATAGATGCAGTAACATAGGCACTGTTAAGAATGGCGGC
>NW_015161416.1:452109-483613 GCF_001447785.1 Gekko japonicus | reverse complement strand
AGGAACTCATTAGCATAATAGGCCACACCCAACAGCAGAAACTCATTAGGATTGGCTACATTAGGGGTGTGTGGCCTAACATGCAAAGGAGTTCCTGCTACAAAAAAAGGTCCTGGGTTTTGACAACAAACAAGGTAAACAGAATAACAAGCAAAAGGTGGGTGTGGCTATATAACCACACTTCTGGTAACATGTGCAAATGAGCTGTGCTAATGAGCTGTGCTGTCAGGGGTGTGGCCCAATATGCTAATGAGTTCCTGCTGTTGGGTGTGGCCTATTATGCTAATGAGTTCCTGCTGGGCTTTTTCTACAAAAAGAGCCCTGAGAAGAGGTAGTTTGGCACTGCCTTCCTCTTTATAGCAATCCTGATCTTCCTTGGTGCTAACTATGACCAACCCTGTTTAGTTTCTGAATTCTGATGACGTTACACTAGTCAGGGCTATTCAGATTGCTAGGAAGTGGATGGTGGTGGAAAGTGCCATCAAGTAACAGCTGACTTATGGCAATTCCATTGGTTTTTGAAGGCAAGAGATGAACAGAGGTGGTTTGGCATCACCTGCCTCTGCATAGCAACCCTGGACATCCTAGGTGGTCTCCTGTCCAAGCACTAATCAGGAAAACCCTGCTTAGCTTCTGAGGTCTGATGAGATTGAGCTAGCCTGATTCTTCCAGGTCAGGACAGAAAGTGGATATGGGGAGCTTTTTCACCCTCTGCCATAATCTGGACCTCGGGGCACCCAATGAAGTTGCTGGGAAATAGGTTTAGGACAGACAAAAGTAAATACTTCTTTACTCAATGGTTAATTAAACTGTTGAATTTGCTGCCAGTGCAGGTAGTGATGACCATGAAGTACAGATAGCTTTAAAAGTAGTTAAACAAATGCATGGAGTAGAGGTTCATCAATGGCTACTAACCATCAAGACTGAAGGGAGCCTCCATATACATACAAAGGTAGCAGACCTCTGAATATCAGTGCCCTATTTGTTTGGCCCTCCAGGGCAACTGGTTGGCTGCTGTGTGAGACAGTATGCTGGACTAGATAGACCAATGGTCTACTTTGGCAGATTCTACTTTTGTTTTTCCTTGGAGTCAGAGTACTTAAATGACCATCTACTCCTGTACTATCCAACCAGCCAAATAAACTGTTCTCAGGCTCTGCTCTCCATGCCCCATGTCTTTTATTTTCAGGCTTTTAACCAAGGGGATTCACCTTTCATTTCAGTACCAGTGCCACTGGATAGCAACAATATCTGCCAAAAATGCCTCCTTTGTGTCTGCATCTGGTCACCCTGGAAAGAGGAGTCAGAGATTGCACAATAAAATGGTTAAGTGTTGGCTGGAAGATTGCCGCTTCTATTTAATTTGTAAATGATTTAATTTGTAAATTAAATAGCGTGTGTCTGTGTGCGATGGGGGTTGGGGTGTGTCTGTGTGTGGTGGGGGTCAGGGTGTTGGTGGTAGCATTCCATACTGTAATTCTCATGTCAGTAATGTTCACAGGGGCTGGTAAAGGTGGTCAGATTAATACCTACACAGGAGGAAAGAAATATGGGGAAGACAGTTTTTAGTTCTCACAACAGAAATTTTGAAAGCATATGTCTTTGGGCTTGAAGTTTTAGCACTTTGTGTGTGGTTTTTCATGGCAAGGAAGGGGAGCTATGAGTCAGAATGGCTAAATCCCTGAGGTTGCAACTCTGCATTGTAAGGAGCAACACACCCCTTTTCTCACTGTTTGTTTTAGCAGATAATAATTTACACATGTACAGAGAGGTGACAAGTGCTCTTTTCTCTGAAGACATGGCTGTTCAAAGGAACTTATGAATGAGTGGGAGGTGGTGAGAACTCAAGCATGGTGAGCTCATTTGACAGGTTCAGTGAGTTTGGAGAGAAAACCCACAAACAAATGGTTTGATCTCAAAAACAAAAACAGTTATATTTTTCTAAATTAAAACAAAAATTCCTAGCAAACTCATATACAAGTGACTAAGATTTAGGGAGTCCAAGGGGAGGAGGAAAATATGCATTTTGTTTATTTCTAAATGTTTAACTGGTCTTGCTGTACATCAGAGTCACCAGTAGAGTCCAGTGACACATTTAAGTTCAACAAAGGTTTATTCAAGGTATGAGCTTTTGTGTGCAAGGCACACTTTTTCAAATACATTAGAATGGTGTGTAAGGTTCAGACTTATAGACAGAGAAATTAACATGTAACATGATGATGTTTAAAATATGCAAAGTCCAAAATAATAAGGATCAGGCTAGCTCAACCTTATAAACTTAGCTTGTTATTTTGGACTTTGCATATCTTAAACATCATCATGTTACATGTTAATTTCTCTGTCTATAAGTCTGAACCTTACACACCATTCTAATGTATTTGAAAAAGTGTGCCTTGCACACAAAAGCTCATACCTTGAATAAACCTTTGTTGAACTTAAATGTGTCACTGGACTCTACTGGTGACTCTGATGTACAGCAAGACCAGTTAAACATTTAGAAATAAACAAAATGCATATTTTCCTCCTCCCCTTGGACTCCCTAAATCTTAGTCACTTGTATATGAGTTTGCTAGGAATTTTTGTTTTAATTTAGAAAAATATAACTGTTTTTGTTTTTGAGATCAAACCATTTGTTTGTGGGTTTTCTCTCCAAACTCACTGAACCTGTCAAATGAGCTCACCATGCTTGAGTTCTCACCACCTCCCACTCATTCATAAGTTCCTTTGAACAGCCATGTCTTCAGAGAAAAGAGCACTTGTCACCTCTCTGTACATGTGTAAATTATTATCTGCTAAAACAAACAGTGAGAAAAGGGGTGTGTTGCTCCTTACAATGCAGAGTTGCAACCTCAGGGATTTAGCCATTCTGACTCATAGCTCCCCTTCCTTGCCATGAAAAACCACACACAAAGTGCTAAAACTTCAAGCCCAAAGACATATGCTTTCAAAATTTCTGTTGTGAGAACTAAAAACTGTCTTCCCCATATTTCTTTCCTCCTGTGTAGGTAGGTATTAATCTGACCACCTTTACCCACCTCTCTGAACATTACTGACATGAGAATTACAGTATGGAATGCTACCACCAACACCCTGACCCCCACCACACACAGACACACCCCAACCCCCATCGCACACAGACACACGCTATTTAATTTACAAATTAAATCATTTACAAATTAAATAGAAGCGGCAATCTTCCAGCCAACACTTAACCATTTTATTGTGCAATCTCTGACTCCTCTTTCCAGGGTGACCAGATGCAGACACAAAGGAGGCATTTTTGGCAGATATTGTTGCTATCCAGTGGCACTGGTACTGAAATGAAAGGTGAATCCCCTTGGTTAAAAGCCTGAAAATAAAAGACATGGGGCATGGAGAGCAGAGCCTGAGAACAGTTTATTTGGCTGGTTGGATAGTACAGGAGTAGATGGTCATTTAAGTACTCTGACTCCAAGGAAAAACAAAAGTAGAATCTGCCAAAGTAGACCATTGGTCTATCTAGTCCAGCATACTGTCTCACACAGCAGCCAACCAGTTGCTCTGGAGGGCCAAACAAATAGGGCACTGATATTCAGAGGTCTGCTACCTTTGTATGTATATGGAGGCTCCCTTCAGTCTTGATGGTTAGTAGCCATTGATGAACCTCTACTCCATGCATTTGTTTAACTACTTTTAAAGCTATCTGTACTTCATGGTCATCACTACCTGCACTGGCAGCAAATTCAACAGTTTAATTAACCATTGAGTAAAGAAGTATTTACTTTTGTCTGTCCTAAACCTATTTCCCAGCAACTTCATTGGGTGCCCCAAGGTCCAGATTATGGCAGAGGGTGAAAAAGCTCCCCATATCCACTTTCTGTCCTGACCTGGAAGAATCAGGCTAGCTCAATCTCATCAGATCTCAGAAGCTAAGCAGGGTTTTCCTGGTTAGTGCTTGGACAGGAGACCACCTAGGATGTCCAGGGTTGCTATGCAGAGGCAGGTGATGCCAAACCACCTCTGTTCATCTCTTGCCTTCAAAAACCAATGGAATTGCCATAAGTCAGCTGTTACTTGATGGCACTTTCCACCACCATCCACTTCCTAGCAATCTGAATAGCCCTGACTAGTGTAACGTCATCAGAATTCAGAAACTAAACAGGGTTGGTCATAGTTAGCACCAAGGAAGATCAGGATTGCTATAAAGAGGAAGGCAGTGCCAAACTACCTCTTTCAGGGCTCTTTTTGTAGAAAAAGCCCAGCAGGAACTCATTAGCATAATAGGCCACACCCAACAGCAGGAACTCATTAGCATATTGGGCCACACCCCTGACAGCACAGCTCATTAGCACAGCTCATTTGCACATGTTACCAGAAGTGTGGTTATATAGCCACACCCACCTTTTGCTTGTTATTCTGTTTACCTTGTTTGTTGTCAAAACCCAGGACCTTTTTTTGTAGCAGGAACTCCTTTGCATGTTAGGCCACACACCCCTAATGTACCCAATCCTAATGAGTTTCTGCTGTTGGGTGTGGCCTATTATGCTAATGAGCTCCTGCTGGGCATGGCCAACTTGGGAGCCAGCCGGAACTCCGTTCCTGCCCAAAAATAGCCCTGCCTCTTCTCATCTCATTCCTTGAAAACCCAGTGAGATGTGGCCGTAAGTCAGTTGCGACAATGGCACTTTATTACTACTGTCTACTTCCTCCACCCCATGAATAATTTTGTAAACATCTATCATGTCTCCCCTTATCCAACCTATTTCTAAACTGAAAAGTTCTTGACTCCCCAGCCTTTCCTCATAGGAAAGGTGCTCCATCAATACCAAACTTAGAGCCTTAAAGGTAAGAACCAGCACGTTCCAAGCACTTATATGGGGTTGCTAATTAGTAGTAACAAAGTAAATGCTGGAGATTCTAACCAAAACCAAATAAAAAGTTACAAAGGATTGAACAAGTTTTTGAATTCATCAAAATGCTTCATTAGGCCAGATGATAAGCAAATCAAAAAGACAAACTGGAAGGGAGAAACAGATGTTGTTGAGTTTGATGAAAAGCTAGAGTTTGCAGTTTATAGTAGGACTAACATGAAATGCAGAAGATGAGGCTATGCTTGGTGCAAAAAGATCCCTGACTGAACCAAGGCTTCAAAGACCAGAAAAGGAGATACTTCCCATGAAAATATAAAAACCAGCAGTAATTGAGGTCTGCTTCTACCACATATCAGAACATGTAGGTCCTTTTAAGGCAGAGAGCAGTAAAAAAAAATCTTAGTTCTTGAGAGTAGTATATTCCACAGTCCTTTACCAAAGCAGCTTTCTGAAACATCTCATTACAGTATAGCGCTATTAACTGTAAAAAAGCCCTACTGAATAACTCAGTTTTGTGTAGTTTGCAGAATGCCAGAATAATGGGAGCCTTCCTGACCTCATCAGACAAGCCATTCCATAAGGTAGAGGCCACAGCAAAAGGCCATGCCCAGATGAATGAAGCTGTCATGGTAAAGCATAGGGGGAAAGGTGGTCCTGCAGATATGAAGGACCAAGACCATGAAAGGCCTTTTCTTTGATAGCCAGTATCTTGAGTTGAACCTGGTAACTGATGGGCAGCCAGTGAAGTGATTGAAGAACGGGAGTAGTATGCATGCTCCACCAAGCTTCTGACAATAACTAAGCTGCAGTATTCTTGAGTTGAACCTGGTAACTGATGGGCAACCAGTGAAGTGATTGAAGAACGGGAGTAATATGCATGCTCCACCTAGCTTCTGACAATAACTAAGCTGCAGTATTCTTCAACCACTGGAGTCTCTGAGTTGACTTCAAGGGAATAGCTATGTACAGTGCATTGCAACAGGAGTCACAGTGTTACCATGGCATGGATCCAGGTGGCCAGATTGGCTATGTCTAAAGAAAGCATTTTTTGAAGCTTCATTAACTTCAGCAAGTTCATATGAACCAATTTTCTAGAACCCACATTGTGAAAAGTTTAAATAACCTGATACACGAAACCACTTTTCTACAAATTTCAGGTATATTTCCATAGTGGGTGGACATGTGGCTAAAGGGTGGCCTCCCTAATGGATTAAAGTACCCTGGCCCTGCTCCTACACCTGACAAACACCTGCCTGTCTGGTATAAGGGGGGTTGTGTTTAAAGGCATCGGGGATGCTGAGCCAGCAGCAGCGCTAAGGCAAACCTGCTAAGCAAGCCTCCCTGATGGCTTTAAGGACTCTACGCCCCTTCCAACCTTTGACAGGTGGTGGTCTGTCAGGTGTAGGAGGGGTAGCATGTCTAAAGGCATCAAGGAGGCTGGACCAGCAGGATTGCTGAGGTATTTCTGCTTGGGTGGCCTCCCTGATGGATTAAAGTACCCTGGCCCTGCTCCTACACTTGACAGACACCTGGCTGTCTGGTGTTGGAGGAGGAGTGTGTTTAAAGGCATCGGGGAGGCTGGGCCAGTAGCAGCACTAAGGCAATCATGCTGAGCAAGCCTCCCCAATGGCTGTAAGCAACCCACTCCCTCTCCCACACCGGACAGGCAGCTGCCTGTCCAGTGTAGGAGGGGAAGGGGGTGGGGTATTGCAAGCCATTGTGGAGACTGGGCCGGCAGGATCACTAAGGAATTACTGCTGGGGTGGGCTCCCTGATAGCTTTAAGCACCCTGCATCCACTGCTGCACCTGACAGCCACCTGTCAGGTGTAGGAGGTGCAGGGAGCATGTTTGAAGCCATTGAGGAGGCTAGGACAGCAGCATTGCTGCACCTCACAGGTGGTTGGCCATTCCTGATTTCCTCAACTGTCATTAGCTCTCTGCAGTTTCCTGTAACTGATTTGGTTTTTTTCACCTCAGAACACTGAGCTCTGCAGCTGACCAATCAGAAAGTGGGGGGTGCAAGGAGGCAGCAGCCTGGCAGCCACATAGGAAGGAATGGGGAAGCACATTTTACCACTTTTGACACCCTTAAGTGTTGAATTTCTAAAAAAATAATAATCCCTCCTTAGTGAGCATCTACGTCATGGTAGGAGTGTTCTCCCTGAATTTCGTGTTTCTAGGTGCAGGAGTTTGACCTGGGTGTTGATTTTATGGTGAGGGGACTTTCTTTTATATATATATAGATATTGGATCCAGTGTAACACCTAAGCTATTAACAAAGTCACAAGGGATCAAGCTGAACCCATAAAATGTGGGAAGTACAATGAAGCACCATGTTTGTCAGGATTTCTGTTTTCCCAACCAGCATTATCTCTGTCTTGTCAGAATTTAGTTTCTATTTTTTCATTCTCAGACATTTAAGCAGAGCAGACAGGCATGAATTCAGGAAGTCTACTACATCATCATATTTTGAAAAAGAAATACTGAACTGGGTGCTGATAGAACATTGATGAGATCCAAACCCCAATCTTTGGATAATTTGCCTAAGGCTTGAAAAGTATGGGGGACAGGATTGTGCCCTGTGGAACCCCATACCAATGGTAATTGGTCTCCAGTGGCAGCCCTTTGATTTACTCTGTAAACCAGTCCAATACACATCCTTACTTCTGCCTCCAAATGCCTCAACAAGATGACATGGTCCACTGTATCAAAAGCTCCAGATAAATCCAGTGGAAGCAATATAGAGACATGGCTTCTGTCTGTGTTCAAATGGAGGTCATCAGCTAAAATTACCAGGGCCATCTCCATCCCACAGCCTAGTCTGAAGCCAGACTGAAATGTGTCCAGTGTCTTTAACCACTGGAGTCTCTGAGTTGACTTCAAGGAAGTACTTTGAAATCCCCTTGAAGACCTGGAAGTTGTCCACTATAGCTCTCTCAGTCCCAAATAATTGGTCACATTATTTTTCTGTACAGATTTTTTTTAAATAGTGGATGGACATCTGTCTCTTTTGAGTGGCCAGGAAGGTGCCCTTAGTTAGTGACTGATTTTTGATAGACACTAAATGCTTGTTCATGCAGCTGTTAAATGATTATAGCAGCCAGGATGGAAAAGGATCCAGGGCACAAGTAGAGGCTTTCACAGATTCTAGCATCTTTTCACCATCCATTACAAAACTGGGTCAAAACGTTTCATAGGCAGACCAGCCAGTGTATTAGACAATCTTCCTGAGTGACCTTCTGACTGACAAGTGACATCTAGATCAGAGTGTATTCACAGTAATTTATCAGCAAAAAATCTTTGCAAAAATATCATGAGTAATTGTCTGTTCCTGAGACAATGAAAGCTCAGATTTAGAAGTAAGTAGATACCAAGCTACCTTGAACAGTCGGGATGGTCATGAACTACCCGATATAATTGTAGCAGAGGAGTAATATTTCTTTGCGGTAATCATAACCTGTCAGATTCAGTATGAGTTTTTTTTGTCAGCATCTTTCTACATTTCCCCTAGTTCTCTTCAGTCACTCGGCTCTGTGGTAAATCAGAGAGCCGGGATCTACTCCAGGGGCATGAGAAGTTGATGAAGGGTTTAATAGCTTCAAGGAGCTTCCCATTCCAAGATTCCTCATCAGTCTCAACAGAGCACTTATTTGGAATCCTAATCCCCCTCCAAAAAGCATTCTGGAATCCAGTAGGATCCATAAGCCTCCAAGGGTGGACCATTTTAACTGAATCCCATTTCTAATTGAGTATCAGGGTCACATTCACCCTTGCCTTGAGTAGATAGTGGTCAGCCCATGGTTCAGGCCAAATCTGCAACCCTGAAACCAAACCTTCTCTTAAAGTCTCAAGTGTAAAAGATTAAGTTCAGTGTGTAACCTCTTTCATATGTTGGGCCCATCACAATTTGAGAGAGGCCCAAAGCAGTTAAAGAAGCTATAAGATCCTCAGCCCCTCCTCCATTTTCCCACATGCTACTGCGAAACCTATTTGGCTGAGGGGAGGAAGAAAGAACCAAGACAGGGAGCCTGTGCCATCACCCTCGCCTCTCCCTTCTTTATTGTCTCCCACATATGTCTGCTTTCCTTTTTTTTTAGGAAAGGCTGTGCTGCAATGCTCTCTCTCACTCATACAGAGAAATCCAGCTATGATCATAAAAAAGGGGATCTTGATGAGACTTAATGACCGCTACTTTCTACCCCCGCCCCTTGATAGCAGCAGGCATGTAAGACATTCGTCAGAATGGGTGACTGGTGCGCAGCTCCCACAGGACTCTAACCTGTTTCTCCTGCCAGGACGTGCAGAAGAGAAGCAGATGAATAGCTCCTGGGAAGACATGCACCAGCTTCTTATTCTGCATAATGGTAAGAGTGCCTGAGGAGCAGGAAGAGGGAAGAAGACCCAGGGTGTCCTGCAGTGACAATCAGAACACTTAGTTTAGGCTGAAAAGCTTTGGGCAGTGCTTGCTCAAATCTCAAAAATTAAAGGAATGGACAGGATTTCTAACAGGGAGAGATGAGGAGTCAGTGACCACCAGTATACCACTTTGCTCCTTTTCATGACTAGCAGAAGCAGAAATGCTGCATAATAAGCATATTTTATAGTCCCCAAAGCTGCACTTTTCTCAGTTCATAATTTTGGAAACACTCATTCCAATTTTTCTGCAGACCCTAATGCTTTTTGCCTTGGGTATGTGAGTATTGTCATAATAGGGTTGCCAGGTCTGATGATCATGCTGGTGGAGGAGGGAGAGGGACTTTCTGGGAGTGGAGGCAGAGCTCTGTGATGTGTTGACATCACACGGAAGTGACGTCATCGCATTGGCGATGTCACGCAGAGATGCTCTGGTTTGGAGGCAAAACACTATGGTAAAATTGCCCTCAAACTACAGAGTTTTGCCCAAAAACCAGAGCATCGCCAACATGAGAATCTAGATCTGGTACTCCTTCTGCAGTACCTCTGCCACTGGTTGTGGGCTTGGGTCAGGTATGCTGGCCCCCTCTTCCTCAGAGGTGTCCTCTGCATCCCTTTGCTCTGCTGAGCTTGGCTGGCCCACAACAACAGGATGCAAACAAATGTGCATTCATTCAACTGCTTCCACCATACTTAAAATGTTACAGCTGCTTTGTCTAGCATGACTGAGAAACAGATTCTAGAAGAGGGCTGGGCAGAAATCTAGTTTGTCAACAGCTATAGGTGCAGGTGCAGGGAACAGGCCTAGCTGCTACCCTCCACAGAATATCCAATGTAATAAGTATTTTAAGTTTTAGTAAACTTTTCATTTCAGAAAGATGTGCATCACTCCTTGAAGTTTGCATTTTAGCTAATGTAGAGGCTTTGGATCTTGTTTTCTTTTTTGCACAGCATAAACCAAACCCTGATCATGCCTGATATTATCTCCAACATTATGCGCCCTATATAAATCCAACATAATCTCTCAAACACAAACTTCAGGGGATTCTGCAATGAAAAGTTTATTTACAGGACAACAGTCCTGGAAAAAAAATGTGCTGTCTCTTTAATCGATGCTTACTGGGGTGATGTGCCAGGTGATGTCATTTATCTCCATGCCTTGAAAAGCTTTAGCTGCCCATTCCCACACATTAAGCCTGTATTAAAGGGACAGGACATTTTCTCAAATCCTTCAGCAATTGTATTCCTTCAGCATTTTAAGCATAAAACCTAGGGTTCCCAAGTACTTACCGTGATCTGGCGGGGGAAACATGCTCCCCGGCCGGACCATTCCTCCCTGTAACACACCATTCCTCCCTGTAACACACCATGCTGTCGCCAGGAAGTGACGCCGAGCGATGCTCTGGCAATGGGGCTGTCCCATTGCCAAAGCGTCACCCGGTGTCACTTCCTGGCGACGGCATGGTGCAGCGCATCTGTTTTCTCCGCAGGAATAATCCTGTGAGGACGTCTGTGTCCCCCGCTGAATCACAGTAAGTACTTGGGAAGCCTGATAAAACCACACTCACTCACATATATTGACACCAAAAATGGAACAACATCTGTTTATCATATCATGTATTACAATGAAATTGTAACTGGGTGCACATTTGTCTGAAGTAGTAACATATATAAACCATTCCCACATCGACCATGGTTTTAAGAAGACAGAGAAGGCTCTGGGAACACTAAAATGTCATAAAATAGCATAATGGTCCTTTTTTATTTGTCGTCCCAGTCAGACTAAGCAGAAGTAGATGGACTATCAAATTGGGCAGTCATTCTATCAATTTCTCTACAAACCTAGGAGGATAACGTGTTGATTCTAGGACATGGCAGCTTCCACATGGGGATTTTTCTCCACACGAAATGCAGGAAGCCTCCGATTTACATGACCGCTTCCGCATGATGGTATGCTCATTCTGATCATAGGAAAACCTTCTTTGAATGAGATCGAAGGAGAAACTGTGGGGTGGCTGGGGGAAGAGCATTCTTGTGGACTTTCCGCTGCAGCCAATATGGTGAGGAGGATGGAGCTAAGCGCCTTGTTTCCTCTCCCCCATTTGACTGTTTGAAGGGCTTCTTTTCTTTTCTCAGCTGAGCTACACTGGAGTTTTACATCCTGGCACAGCTGGGAAGGGGCAAGTTGGGGAAAGTGGGATTGGCAGACCAGGGGGACCCAGCATGATCTCTACCGTGTCTGTGGTTTTGCACAAATGCAGTGGAAGGAAACAGGGAAAGCAACAGCAGCATAAAGCAGGACAGGGACAGGGCATTCCCAACTGCTCCCACACTGCTTGCAGCTTCTGCTAAGATATGGTGCATTTTTGTGTCCCTGTGTGGAAATTGCTTGTTACAAACAAATTAATGCAGACAAGGAGAAAAGATCTTCGTGGTGAAATAAGAAGAAGAAGAGGAGATTGGATTTATACCCCGCCCTTCACTTGGAGTCTCAGACCGGCTTACAAACTCCTCTCCCTCCCCCTCCCCACAACAGACACCCTGTGAGGTGGGTGGGGCTGAGAGAACGCTGACACAAACTGCTCTTTTTCAAGGACAGCTGTGCCAGAGCTTGTGACTGACCCAAGGTCACATCAGCAGGTGCAAGTGGAGGAGTGGGGAATCAAACCCGGTTCTCCCAGATTAGAGTCCACACACTTAACCACTACACCGAACTTGACTATATACTTTGAAAGACCTGTTCTCACACCCACTGACACCACTGAGAAATGAAGCCATTGAGAAAAATGTGCCTGTCCTGGTTGTAACTAACCCCCACCCACATTCTGCTTCTTGAGTGTACCTGCTACCATGTCTAAGCTTCACCACTGGGTGTTTCACTGTAAGCGCCCTAAACTGGAGTTAACAGTGGTATATCAGAATCAGAGCTGCGTTCACATAAGTTATTAACTGAGAATCGCATAGAACAAAATGAGTTTATTTTTTAAAATTTTTGTAAACTGCCTTTGGTCCATGGTAGGATGTCAGGGGAAACAAACAGATAAAATGCATCTGTAGCCAGCAAGAACATGGTAGCCTAGATGGATTCTCATCCCAACATTCCACAGCTCACCAGCTCAAGACCTTTTGCAGCTCAGGTTCTCAAAGAAGGATCACTGGAAAAAATGCTTGTGTGAAAGGTGAGATGGAAGGAATGAAAGTGTATGCATTGTCCTCTACTGTGGCTCCTCCTTCATTCCTACATTAATCAACAGCCACTTTCAATATAGATGTGAACTGCTCAGGATTGTCCACAGTTACCATAGCTAAATTAAAGATAATGTTACAAAAAGGCATCTTTGAATTATGCATAATGTCTGAAGATTCCCTGCTTACACTGGGTTGCAAATTTCATTAAAGATGCATGCATGTGAAAAATCAAACCATTTTAGAGTCATAAAAGCCGGAACACTGTCTATATAGACACAGCCCGTCCTTCACATAACCACTCTGTCTGAATGACTGACAGCAATAACCCAAAGCAGTAGGATTTCTTTGCAATGGATCACACGAAAACAGGGTTTGATGTATTAGGTGCCTTTAATCCAAAACAAGGAAAAGCAGACCAAAGAATTTGTTTCAACAAAGAGACACCAACAAAAAAAACTTTTCCTTGAACAAATTAAATTTCCATACAGTGTCTAAAAAGTCACCTAAAAGCTACCTTTCTTTTTTCTTTTTTTAAAAAAGTGTGTTTAAAACATTAAAATCTTGTGAAACAAAAATGGCAAAAGATACTCATTCCTGGATGAGAGAGATACAGAAAGGAACAGGGGAAAAAATGGACTGACCACCAGAAGGAGGCAGGTTTTCAGTGAAGGGGCACTTTACCCTTTTCTTCTGTAATGCAGAGTAAGAACTGAAATTTGTACTCAAGAGAGCTCAACTTTAGGCAAATAAACTGAAGAAGTTGAAGAGAATCCCAGCTGAAGTCTGCAGGCCGCAGAGAAGCCCATTTTGCCTTGTTCCAAACACAGCTGTGGCTATTTGATTTTCCAGGTAGTACCAGGACCAGTTGTGCCATTTGGCCAAATAACATCCAAAGACACAAAGGACCCATTTTTATGGTGCTTCCATTTCTCACCATATTTTCTACCTTAGAATGGGCAGGTGACAGATTTTGCCCCATGCCATGTCCAAGCTGAATTCCAGTCAGATGCATATCTCAGGTTTGCTACCTGTTCCACCAAAGAGTAGCAGTTTCCAGGTGTTGTTGTAGATTAGAACTACCATGCTCAGCTACACAGGAAAACAATGGCAACACCCTCATGATACAATGTTCATATTTGTGGAGATATGAGCCCGCAATCTTATAAGCATGAGAACTTTTGAGCTCCAACAAGGACATCAGCATGAACACGAAATGAGATGGTGATGGGTCACAAGACATGTTCCGGTGCATTTCTCCAGGAAGGTTGGATCAGCTAATGAACAAGATCAATCATCAACGTCTTCATTCAACAGACATCTTCTCTCCTCCCCCACCTTCAAATACCCTGAGATCATAAACAGAAGTTGGGATGCATTATAGGCCCCTCTCTCTACCCCTCAAACATCCAGGGTAGAATACAGAAGCAGGGCCTTCCTGCGCCTGTACTTACACTCAACATACATCCTACCATATTATTACATGTAATCCACAACTCACAAGTAAGAGAAAAGTAATCCTGTGTACACACAATTAGAGAGAAGGCTTCCAGTTTAAAGGAGGCATCTTGTACTTTGGGTATAAGATCAACGGCTTCCAAAATGTTCAAATGGAGCTTAAGACCAAACAGCAATCCTCAAAGGAACAATTTTTGGTATTAAATTAATACAATGGCATCACACAGTATTTCTTCAGTAGCCCTGGCTCTTCTCTGATACAAACTGAAAGCCTTTACCTCTAAAAACCTAGCACAGGACTCTTACTGTCTGGATTTCAGCTCTACAGTAGTTTTAAAAATATATATTATTATCATCATCATTATTATTAACCCTTAAAATGCTGACCACAGGAATTTCCATGTCTCTGAAAGGAAAATAAGGGCAGAGTTTACCAAAAATATTTCCCTACAGGACCAAAGGAAGGGGGAAAATGTGTGTATTGTACAGACGGCAGCTGTCTCCTACCTGGCCCCAGAAAGGTCAGAACCACAAGTGGCAGCTAAAAAAATAACTAGTCTGGTACAAAGATCTGAATTCCATGCGTTTGATATGACAGTCATCTCTGATTCATTAAAAAATATATATAGATATAGTTATTGCTTTCACAACCACAAGGCTTGTCTCCGCTGAGCCCTCAGGGAGAAAGTGCAGTTGGCTCAGGGGGGTTTGCTTTCTTCCGCCTCTTCATAAGCAAAGGGTTAGATGAGTCTTCAATTTTCTTGATCTTGATTTGTTCATAATCCACCCTCATGGTGGCCAAGGCACTGGTCATCTCCTCCTGACAGTGATTGAAAGAGGAAACATCCAATAAGAGACAAAGAAGCATGGCAAAGCATCACTTCTCTGCACCTAGTGCAGACTTGTACCACTGTTTCTAAACACACACACACACACTTCCATCCCATGCCATGCAATAGCATGAAACGCACACATACACCTTTCTTTCTGAAATGAAATAAATAGACCATATCATAGCAAAGTGCTGCTGGGCTGGGCTCTTCTAGATTCAAAGGCCCTGGCGAAGTGTATTCATCCCTCACCCATGCTTGTGCTATGAGAAAGAGATGAAACCCCAGCAAACTCCTACTGAAGGTCCTATAAAAATCCAATAAGAATCCATCAACAATTTTAAGGAGCATTATGATAAAATGATAAAAGTCACTCCCTTTCAGACAAACAGTACAGAAATGAACACGTCTCCCAGCAGTGGTCGATGCCTAATAAAGAAAAGGGTCATTCCAGTCCCCAACCAGCTGATGCAAAGATACAAATTAGGTGTCTTGTTACTTTTCAGTTATTCTGATCTTAGGGATTGTTGCCAAGTAGTGGAACAGTTTCTATTCCTCTTCTCAACTTTCCAACACACTTTCCAACTCTCCACTAGGTTAGGCCTGATGAGAAAGCTGTGATTTGGGTGACATTTGGCCACCACCACATTCAGCACTGTCTATCAGTTGCACCCACGGCTTCCACTCGATCTAGGCTACAAATATGAAACAGGTAAATAACTTACTTTGACATCTTCCCATAGGTCCTTCTCTTCTTTCAAAACTCTGCTAGTATGCAGTGGCGTCTGCGGAACCTGCATTGATTGCTGTGGAGAAACAACAAATTGGGAATAAGCCACTATGTCACGGATACTATAGACAGTCTGTTCTCATGCTTCTCAGTTTCAACGGCAAACAATTTCCTTTGGTCTTCCAGAAAAGTGAGTTCTTACCATGATCCAGGGGTGATTCATAAACTCTGTTATTGTCATGCGCTGGGTTGGATCTGTTTTCAGCAGATTCCGGATCAGCTGTTTGACTGCAGGTGGGAATAAAAATGAGGCTTTATGGTTCTACATCTTGTCATGTCATCACAAAACTATCATTATACTTCAGAAGCAGCAAAACTCCGAATGTTTGCCCAGTGAAAGGGAGATCACTCACACATGAGCCTGGATCTATCTTAAGTAGAGCGCAACCCTGTCTATACAGATCCATATTGGTTCCTAAGCAGAGATGATGAGCCAATGCATGTGATGCGCTTTGAGTGCTATGCATTTATTGTCATCAGAGCAAAGACAGCAGTCAAATGCCTAAACCTCAGAGCAACTAACTAAGAATATGCAAACTTGACTTCAGTCTGTTGTCAGAAGAATTGCAAAATGTGTCACATAAACCTTTAAAACTGTAAAGACTTTGACTACGAGAGCACGTCAATTAGAGCCCGCAGAGGCTCTAATCCTTTCTAGTAGGCATTCAGTAGGCAATGCTCATCTTTTTCAGTAGGCAGTCAGCCTCCAACAACAATGCCAAACTATTTCTCTGAGTTCATTCTTCTTAAGTATAGAAGGGCGCTCATGCTAGCATGACTGAATGCCCTACCTTCAGCTGTGATGTCGGGAAGATTTAAGGGGTTTTCATACCCAGATAGACTCTGTAATTGCAGCAGCAATAAAATTGACTCTGTGGATCACATTCTGCTTGATTGCCCCAAATTTTCAGCTCTAAGAGACAAAATGATCTCTCCTTTATTTAATCAGGACCTCCCCTCTCCAGAAGCAAAATCATCCTGATTGCTTAGAGATGAAGACAAACAAACTACCCTGTGTGTGGCAAAACTTCTAGCAGTTGTCAAATCATACAACTTTTGTAGTAGCAACCCTTGTTCTTCCATGTTTTCCTGTGAGATGAGGTTTATGGTGGGATGAGGCTTTGCTGTTATGACTCTGGTTGCAAAAACAGTAAGAAGTAATAAATAATTTTTAAAAAAACTGTAAAGTGGGCGTGTAGCAATGTTGTGATGTCAGCTATGTTTATCATGCTGGTGCACATACCATGGTGCTGGGATTGACCACTGCATTCATACAGTGGAAACTAAGTGCTTACTGATGCACAATGCCTTAAGGAGCCCAAAAACAGGGGGGGGGAAAACCCCATAACTCTATTCCCAAAAGGTTATGACATCAAAATCAACACACACACAAACCCCACATTGGATTCAATTTGCCTGCCAATACAAAGTATTAAAAATTGCAAGCCTATTTTCTCCAGGTGGTGCTGTTACCAGATAATTTGACACAAGAACTTACAGAGCCTGCAAGTTATTGGCAGTTATCAGAGGCTGTGCAATTCTGAAGCCTTGCTTAAAGCATAAATGTGCCCCTATTACAGGCAGTAGTGCCTGTCTATATATCATCCTCCTTCTAATCACACCAGACATGTAAAGCTACAATAAGTTGGACAGTTGCTACTGAAGGCATGCCCCAGTGGAGTTACATCAGTGCCTTAAGGGAGCCTCTACACAGGGCCTTTTTGGGGACTGGATTTACTTATTAGCCCTTTTCAGCCATTATGGTTTTTGGTGCTGTACTCACACATACAGGGAAAACACACTATGTGCAATTCTCCCAATATGTGCATTCACCATTTGTCTGAAAGGAGCAACACTCATATTTTCAGTCTCAGTATACAACACTGTTTCCTCTTCATAAATATTTTTACCTTCTTCAGATACTTCAGACCACTCTGGATTGGGAAATTCATACTGGCCCATCCGGATTCGTTTCTTCATGCCAGGAGAAATGGCCAGGCCGTGGTTGGAATAGAAAGGGGGATACCCACACAGCCTGAACAAAAACAGAGATAGTACAGTGATATAAAGAGTGGAAGTCAGTGCTGGGTGCCAAAATGATTCAACACTAGGGTTGCCAGGTCCTTCCTAGTCCCTGGCAGGGGGCATTTCTGGAGGGCGAGGGGATGTTCCCATTGCGATGATGTCACATCACACTGGGGACCAGCACCCCGCACACCTGTTCTCCAAGCAGCAAATTCATCGCTTGGAGTTCAGGCACCTACCTGCTTCTTGCCAAAAGTATTTAAAGTATCCCTGCATGCCTGAACTCCCAAGCGGCAAATTTGCTCCTTGCCAAAAGCATTTAAAAGATCCTTTTAAATTATTTGAAAGAAGTGGGGGGCTGCATGCGCCTGAACTCCAAGCAGCAAATTCACCTCTTGGAGTGCAGTCACACACACACCCCATTTAAATGCTTTTAATAAGAAGTGGAGGGCACCTGAAATCAGCAGCCACCCTTCTCCCTTTCCTCCTGCAAGATTTAAAGGGCCCTCCAGCTCATCATGCTCCTGCAGATCAGCTGAAGGGCCCTTTACATCTCGCAGGAGGGGAGGGAGAGGGGTGGCTGCCACCGGCCATGTTGGGGCAGGGCTTAGGGGCGGGGCTTCCCTCACTGGCCAACTGGGCATTGGCGGTCAGGAGCCCACGAAATTGGGGGATTTCCCACCCCCACCTGGGGACTGGCATCCCCTATTCAACACAAATGTCTTGACCCACTCAAACTCTCCGTCTTGTAAAATAAATTCCAGTAGATAAACTGGCCTATTTGGCAGGCACCAGCCTTCAAAAATGAATTTCAACCCACATGAAAAGCAGATTGTATATAGACTACACTCACACATCAAGAGAATGGCAAATGTCCCGTGACAGTTTCAACACAATTGCTATTCACTTTGTGTACATTTTGGAAATTAACCTGTTAGCCAAAATACATCTTTTCTCAGTGCTTAAAGGGAATGTCCCCCAA
Source organism: Gekko japonicus (assembly GCF_001447785.1). Classification (NCBI taxonomy): domain Eukaryota; kingdom Metazoa; phylum Chordata; class Lepidosauria; order Squamata; family Gekkonidae; genus Gekko; species Gekko japonicus. Next base: position 465,078 of record NW_015161416.1, on the reverse strand, counting down.
CTGAAAAGGGGGATGCAAATGCTGAAGCAGCTCAATGAAATCTCAAAAGTCACAGAATCTTTAAATTTGGAATGTTCCGCAACCCTGCCAACAATGCCATGCAGGACAACATAGTTCTGTATAGCAGAAATAGCTTACTTACAAAATATACATGATGACACCAAGAGACCACATATCACAGGACTTGTCATATTTCTCTGGTCCCAGCACCTCTGGGGCTAGAAGGAGGGAAATGAAAGGCACAAAGATTCAAACGGGTTACATTTTCAAAAGACAGATCTGCTAAGCTGTGGAGTATCCCTCATCTTGACAAGGCTCACAGATGGAGTTGCCTGACAAGTGAGGAAGAAGGAAGAAGGGGGTCATCAGGAACGTGGCTATAGTGGCCGCTTCCTCCAAGTGAGTAGCCTAGGAGAGCAAGAGATCCCCTTCTACAACACCTGACACAGAATAAGGCCTTCATGGGAGTGGCGACTTACTCATGTCATGAGTCAAAAGGAAAGTCCACGAAAAACAGACAAGAGAGCTAGGAAATGGATATGTTTGGAGAACCACATATAAAGAGCCAGGTGGGGAGGGTGGCAAGGAAAAAGGAATTCACTACCTTCCCATTGTTAGAAATCTTGAGGGGAAAGAAGGAACTAAGTATCTTTTTAAATCCCTTCCTGATAGGGTTGCCAAGTCCTACCTGTTGCTGCAGTGGGGGACTCCCGGCTCGCTCCTGGAATGCGCGCGTGTGCCGCAACCACATCACCTGGAAGTGACGCGACCACGCCAGGCACGCTGGGGGCGGGGGCACGACCATCCGAGGGAAAACCATAGAGTTTTCCCTCAGATGACTGTGGCCCCGGAGCAGGGGGTGGGGCTTATTGCATATGCCCGCCCCCTGGGCACTTCCTGGTGACGCGCACGCCGGGGTGGTGTTCCCCCCGGGGCCCGATCCACCGGGGGCGGGGAACGGGCCTCGGGGGCGGGGGTTTCCCCCCCCACGGGGGGGACTTGGCAAGCCTACTTCCTTAGGCCAAAAATTCTTTGAGGCCTTTCCTCAGATAAAGATTAAACTGGTCAACATTCCATTGCAGATCATGGCATGTCTCCTATCACTATAATCAGCAAAGTTTGATACCTTCCTCCAACCTTAGGAGCCTTTCTCTGACTTACTTAGCACTTCTGCTGGAGGAAGAACCACACAATTGGAGGAAGGCTCAAACTTTGCTCAGTGGGATGGCAGGATTCATGCCTATACTTCTGGTACACCCAGTATGCTAAAGACAAGTCTGCAAAACACACTTTTTGTAGGCACCACAGGGAGAAGAGCTCCTGTTTCTAGCAGGGGACACCACAATTATCAAGAAAAGGTTTCCTGAAAGCACATGAGTGGAACAGCAAGTGCTGCCAGGCAGATTAATGGGGCTCTGCCTTTCCAGAGCAGGAAAAGTAGCATTTTTGCTTGCTTGCCTTACAAGAATATAATTTTCAGAAATGTGTATTGCACGAGGACAAGCCGTCTGCTCCTGAGGAGCTTATTACTGTCAGCAGTACACTTGCATCTGCAATTAGAACACAATTTACCTGGCACTGGCTACCCATTCTCAGTTGCCGGGAAAACCTATCACACTGAGTCACTCAGCTGCAGAACGTCCCTACATTTGCCAGCGCAGGATGCCAATGGGACTCAGGGAAACATCTAAAGCTTGGCCTTTGAAGCTCAGTTGTTCAGCCTGTTTTCTAGTCTTCTGCTGAAAAACAGACCAGAACTAAATCTGCAAAGATTTTTAAGGTACTCAGAGTAACTGGCGTTTTTTCCCATTTATACAATTTCAACTTATTTTTTTCTGCAGAGAGAAAGCTAAGAAAAATAAGATGTAGCCTTAACGATTAGGGAGACAGCAGTGAAAATAAAGCAAATGGTGAGAAAGCTTCTTTGAAGTAGAATGTATATATATAATAGAATTAAATATATATAAAATTTAACTCAGGGATTTCACTCCAATTGTCTTCCTTCAAATTTCACAGAACTTTGAGGAACTGCACCCTGAGAATTGAGGGTCTTGGGAAAGGTGCACCCATTTATTACAACATATAAACAATAATAAAATAACAGAAGTCTCTCCTCACTACACAATTTTGAAAAACTACAAATATAAGATTTTCTCCAAGCAAAGAGCTAATTCTGATGTTTCTTTGTTGTTTGTCCCCCTAACACATTTGTACTTTTGCAACATTAATAAAATCCCTTGAAAATTAAACCTCCAGGTGCATTTTTAAAAAGACAACAACTAAAAAATGTTTTCCATCACTCACAGGGGCCTTTTTGAAGAATTTCTATTGCCTTTTTGTTTTTTCCTATTTAGCAGCACATAGATGTGCTTTTTCTGGCATCCTTGAAGCTCAAAGTTACAGATGTGTACATCCATAAGATTTTAAAGAAAAATATTTCCCCGGCATTTATGGTTTACACAGAAATACCAGGGAGGAAAAGGGGAAAGAATAAAAACATCAGAAGGTGCAAGTCCTTCTCAGACCATTCCTCAGGTCTCCTACAGACTGAGTCTTGCTCCAGACTACAGCCCAATAGCAATGGACCAAAATGTGACTGCAAAATCCAACCTAATTTGTTCAACTTTGTTGGACCCATTAATTCCTCCCAATAGTGCTTTCATGGCAAGTAAACCATATTGCTTGCTCAAGACCATTTTCTATTGCTGCTCCCACTCTGGAATGGGCTTCTGGATGTAGCCCAGTAATCTCTGCCTCTCCCCATCTTTCAAAAAGCTTGTACGGCTGTTCTGTTTGAGAGAATTTTGATTTAAGAGTGTTTGTTGAATGCTGGTAACACAGGTGTTTTCCATCCTGGGATAGGCTTATGTAATGTCCCCATTGCTGCTGCGGTTGCTGACATAGTGCAGTGGCAATGGGGATTCCACATGGCCGGCTTCCCTGTAGTTTCCCTGCCCAGTCCCCCACCAGTGACCAACTCCCCCCACCAGCAGGGATTTTTCAGGTTTTTGAAAATCAACAATGCAGTATTATTATATCATTATGATCTTATAACAATATGCATATCAGGTTCTCTGAATTCCCAGCTTTCATACTGCAAAAGTAAGTCTCCAGTCCTTTCCTTGTGGAGATATGTCTCTTGTCTTATATCTCTAGAACAAAATGGGATAGAGGTTTACTTTTCTAAAATGGGGATTCAGAGGTTATAATTATAATATTATAATGCTATGACAATATTCAAGTGCCGGTAAAAACATTAACAAGACTTCCTGGTAGTGGGGCGAGGAAAATCCAGCTGCCGGAACAAGGGTAGAGAAATTAGCTGCTGTGTGGGCAGGAGCCAGAATATCCAAATCTTCCCGCTCACACAGCAGCCATCCAGGCTTTGCTGTGATCTTTCCCAAACCTTTGCAGCAAAGCAGATTTGGGAAAGACCAAAGAAAAGCCAGAGAAAATCCAGGAGGTTCATGAATGGACCACGACTCTGTCGGAAAGCAGGGGAAACCCCCACTTCGAAAACAGCATCAAACCCAGGGCAAATAACCCATGTGCAAATGACAATAATTGTCTATTGACAAATGTATTTTATTTATTTTATTTCATTTCATTTATACCCCGCTCTCCCCACACAAATCTGCTGAATTGCTTTAACGATGTAGTTTGCTGAACAATTCTAGATCTAATTTTCTGCCCTGGCCCTGACTTCGATGGCCCAGGATAGCCCAGTCTTGTCAGACTTCAGAAACTAAACAGCATAAGCCCTGGTGACTACTTAGATGGGAGTCCACCAAGGAAGTCTAGGGTTGCTAGGCAGAGGCAAAGAATGGCAAATCACCTCTGCTCATCTCTTGCCTTGAAAACCCTGGGATCACCATAAGTCAGCTGCAACTTGACTACACTTTCCAGCACCACCAACCTATCGTGAGCTTTAAGAACGAGTAGGATATAAATCTTCCAATGAACGAATGAATGAATAATATTGTTTTAATGATGTTTTTTTTAAATTTTAATGGCTTTTAAGATATGGGAAGGGTTTTTTCTGTACGTGTTTTTTAGCTCTTTTGGTGGCCTTCATGAAGCCAGAAAGGAAGGGTATAAATTTTGCAAATACATCATAAATATAATAAAAGCCCCAGTTAAAGACTTTCTAGGTTCTCAACATTTTTTCATGTATTTGGAAAGAGGCATATCAAGATTTTTATGTAGACTTTATAGGTGGGATGAAGCAGCTGGGACTAACCTTTATTTTTCATGGATATGCAAAGAGCCTTGGCTTAGGGCTCATTCCCCCCCGTCAATTAATTGTTCTTCTCCAAATATTATGTGGGCAGCACTAGCAATCCATCTTTCCTAGCTGGATGCATAAAGAGCAACATTTGAAGCATGCCTACACATTTGCTTCAGTGCTAGTACCTGGACCATCGAGTTTAAACTGTACACCATCTGCAACACATTGGGGAAGCTGCTCGGTTGAAAATTTTGATTCCTGATTCATCTCCACTCTGATCATACACATGAGATCAGGACACAGAAGATCTGAAGCTCACTATCCCCACATCTTGGAAACGGGTGATGCTTCCCATGTGATGTACTTACCCACATAGTATGGCGTGTAGCATGGTGTAGCTAGGGAATTATGTGTGGTGGTTTCTTTTGCAAAGCCAAAGTCTGTGAGCTTTAGTACAGTATTGGGCCTTTTTGAAGTGTATAGGAGGTTTTCTGGCTGCAAGACACAATAAGCAATAGCCAGGTTAGGAGACTGCTGCCTTTTTGCACCACATTGTAGAGGCAAGACGGGGAACAAAGTGCTCTAGTCATAACAGATTTTAAAAAGATGCATTCACAGATAGCCGTATGATCTTATTCAAGTATGGAAAATGAGTCTTCAGTTTACAGAATAATTCACTGCTTACTTCTTCTCCTGGTATCTCTGCAGACCCTCTTGTTTTAAGCTTTTAAGTATTTTATTTATTTATTTATAAATTCGATTTCTAAACTGCCCTCCCCCTTACTTGGGGCTCAGGGGGGTATACAACAATCAAGAATACAGTCATCAGTTTAAATAAGCTAAAAATGGTAAAAACAAGTACAGTAACATTACAGATGGCGTCTGAAACCAAATTAACAATACAACACAAATTGCGTATGCATGCCCATGTTTATTTCAGATGTGCTTCATAATTAATAACGACATTTTCCTGTACCAATTGAATTCATACACTTATTAGTGTCCTCAACATATGTGTGTATTCACAGAATGCAAGCCACTATGTTTTCAACCCATATAGCACTGGGCTGCAGCCCTGTGCATGTAATAAGAGCAAAAGCGGAAGAAAGGGGTACATCCACTTCAGCAAGCTTTGAAAAAAACAGGGCTTTTTTTGCTTTTTTTTTTTGCTTGTGACTGAGGAAGCTTCACTTAGGAGAGAAAACAGATCAAATACGGAATGATGTTAAAGCAGATGATATGGAATAATGGAACAGGTTGGGTAGTAAGAAACGTCACCATACCCATCCCATTTCCTCAGAGTCAGGGTAGAATTAGAACAATTAGATCTTTGCAACCTCCTCCTATTCTTAACAAGAAAGCTGCTCTTTTTTTAAAAAAAATGTGCTTTTGCCGCTTGGCAATCTATTCAGCTATGACAGAATATATAACAGGGTGCTGTAAATAAGGATTCTTAGACCAAACATGGGAGGGAGATTCTAATAAAAGGAGCCACCTAATTTGCCTCCAGGAATCCTCTAATCACCTTGACTTTGAACAGAGAATCTGCATGGTTGTGGAATGGAACATAGTTTCATTCCAATGGTCAGGCCTTGGTTCCTGTCATGTGACCCCAATTGAATTTCTTTGGTGTACAGCAGGGCTATATTTGGGCAGGAACGCACAGGAACGGAGTTCCGGCTGGCTCCCAAGTTGGCCATGCCCAGCAGGAACTCATTAGCATAATAGGCCACACCCAACAGCAGAAACTAATTAGGATTGGCTACATTAGGGGTGTGTGGCCTAACATGCAAAAAAAGGCCCTGGGTTTTGACAACAAACAAAGTAAACAGAATAACAAGCAAAAGGTGGGTGTGGCTGGATAACCACACTTCTGGTAACATGGGGGTGTGGCCTAATGTGCTAATGAGCTGTGACCCAATATGCTAATGAGTTCCTGCTGTTGGGTGTGGCCTATTATGCTAATGAGTTCCTGCTGGGCTTTTTCTACAAAAAGAGCCCTGGGTACAGTATCTACTCAAATGCAAAACGAGGCTTTTTTTGCAGGCATGCCATCAAAGCCCTAACATGGATGGCCCAGGCTAGCCCAATCTCGTAAGATCTCAGAAGCTAAGCAGGGTCAGCCCTGGTTAGTACTTGGATGGGAGACCACCAAGGAAGTCCAGGGTCATGATGACACAGAGGCAGGCAATGGCGAACCACCTCTGAACTTCTCTCACCTTGAAAATCCTATGAGGTCACCATAAATCGGCTATAACTTGACAGCACTTTTCACCACCACCATGCCATCAAAAAAAGGATGGGGTCATCTTACATTCACAAATAAGTTACAGTTGTGTCCAATATTTCTTTTGTATAACATTTTAAGCGTGTTATCTTACATTCAGGGTTATCCTCCTTTTGAGTAAATACGGTAATTAATTTCTGGTGGCCATTAAGTAGGATTGTACCTCCACTATTACTTCGTTTGCCATGGAAACAGTGATGGTAAAGCAAGAGTAGGATTTTTAACCCCAATTTTAACTCTAAGCAATTGATTAGGGTGCAGTTTCTAAAACAATTAGTAATCTCTCTTTCTATCCCCCTCCATCACAGGAGAACTGTGGACAATCCACTGACGTAGTCATGCAATGGGTGGCACAGCCCTGCTGGGGCAGTGCAGGGCAAGCCTTTCTGTTTTTCTTTGGCTGCGGTCACACGGAACAGTAGCCACGCTAGAGAGACGGAAGATAGGCGGATTTTCCGGGCGCGATCTCACTGCCACATCTGGGAAGCGTAGAGCTCCCGTGGCTCAACCAAGGCTTCCCTCCGAAGATGCACGGCAAAAAAACTAGTACCTCGGAGGTACTAGTTTCTGGAAACCGCGGGGCAAGGGCGGGCGTCTGATCGTGTTTCTGGTGGCATCCGGCGCCCACCCATGTCCCCTCACAAACAGGTCATTTTTCCCCCCAAGGCTCCACGGATGCGCACAAGCACCCAACGGTGCATGCGCACACTTTAGTTTAAAAAAGTAAAAAAAAAAAACCCGTTTGCCGCGCCGCCCTGCTTCTTTGCCTGCGGTGTGATCGGCACCTCCCCCCTGGCCACGGGACCTCGACAGGACCTCAACCAGACGTCTGATCTCGCAGTCGTGTGTTAGTTTGCCCTGGGGAAACAGCCACGCTCCCCCCCCCCCCCGCATTTTCCAGCCTGTGTGTCAGGGGCCTTTCTAACTTTTTGGCTGGATGATAACCAGGAACAGGAAATCAGCTCAGGCAGAACTAGGGTATATTTGCAAAAATCACCCACCGGATGTTGCTGTTGAAGGTAACTAGGTACCTAATAGAGATGCAGCTGGAAGAGACATTACTTGTCCAGAAAAGTGGGGAAGGACAAGGGGTCAATGAATTCTTAACCACTGTCTAGTATTGGCTGCTTTTATTGTTCAATAGCAAGGGAGTGGGGTAAGCCTCGAGGAAGTCATACTGGTGGAGCTGAATTTATAAATATTTCCATACAAAAATCAGTCCCCAGGCTGCTTTAAAAAGAAGCAGTTATATTGTCAAAATAAAGGATCAGTGTTTAATTTCTCTGGTTTTGGCCAATGTTGAATTCACAAGGCTTGGATAAAGCCATCATTGGGTTTGGAAACTGTTTCCTAGGGTTAAGCCATTTTACACTATGGTATCCCATGCAACAGATACAAAAAGGGGAACATCATCTGCTTCCTGTTCAAGGCTAGTTTAAGGTGATTTTCATTCATCACGTGAATAAAATGAAATGAAATCATCCAATCCCACCCCTGCAAAAGCACCACACATGCAAACATTGACTACGTTCATAGAACAAAAAGTACCTTAACATCTCGGTGTGCAATGTTGATTGAATGTAAATACTGAATGGCTTCCCCAATGCTCTTCATTATTTCTGAAGCCTCTGGAAAAGGTTAAAAAAACCCCATTTTTTCTCAGTAGCTAAACAGGCAACAGACACCACACATTCAGATGAAAGAAACAAAATCTCCAGTCAAGTTTCGCAAAGGAGGTAACATGGAACTGCTGCCAGAAACAGGACAGCATCTTAACCCAGTAGTTGTCAAACTATTTAAACATTGTGCTTGTCAGGTTCCACTTCTAAAGCAACTCAACATGACTTTCCCCCTTCCCAACATTAAATGCAGCCATCTAACCTCAGTCATCACTGAACAAACTTTTACTTTATTTTTCATGCTTAGTATTGAATACGATGAAGCTGCCTTATACTGAAGCAGTCCATCAGTCATTCACGATCAGTACGGTCTTCTCAGGCTAGCAGCAGGTCTCTTTTTAAATGGAGATGCTGGGGATTGAACCTGGGACCTTTGGGATACAAAGCAGAAGCTCTTCCAATAAGCCACAGAAAGTGGCTGAGTAACAAAATGTCATGACCCACTATTAGGTCCCAGTAAGAGCAGCCAAATTCAAAGTAGAAGGGCATCAGGAAATGGGGCATATTGTACTATTTTCAATTTAGATTCGGGTCAGCCAGAAACTACCATTGTTATGCTGACTGCTCATCTATGCCTGGGAGTATCGGTGGGTGTTCACTCAGTCAATTCTTTTGTATCTCCCATCAGTTTTTGATATGTTCAACCGTGGTATCCTTCTGGGGCAGCTGGCTGGGTTGGCAAGGGTCTACTACTTGGTGGCACTGGAGGACTGTGGCATTTATGCCATAGGGTACTGCAGAGATCCATTTTCTAAATAATGGAACTACAGGCTGCAGAGGGAAAGCGGCCATTTTTGATGGCAGCACTATATTCCAATTACTCAGTTCAGGTGATCCTCCAAACACGGTTTGGTACTATTTAAGCCAGGGGTCCCCAATGTGATGCTCATGGGCGCCATGGTGACTGCCAACGTCTTTCCTAGTGCCTGCAAAGTGTTTTTAGAAAGTGGGCAGCCTAGATGGGGCTTCTTCTGGCAGGGCTTCTTAGTGGCCACTGGAGATCTTCGTGGCTGTGCAGATTTTTTAAAATGTTGCTTTGGCAGCCATCTGCCACCCTCACATAAGGCATGACTGACGGTAAGCTGTATGTATGCAAGAAACTATTTTAAAACACTATGCTCATTTTAAAAGGCATCCTGTTAAACCAAGCTTCTGCCTGAAAGGCTGAAGAGTTCCTATTGGAATTATGCATAATCAGCTCCGTGACATTTTGTGGCTGCACCCACCACCCTTTATCAGAATTCCAAAGGTGTCAACAGGCTCAGAAACGTTGGGGACACCTGAATTCAACACAGCTTGAAGAAGCTTCACTCACATAATATCTCCTCCCTTTCCCTCCTCTCCTCATATGATGCAAGCCAATTAGTTATTTTGATATGCTCGCAAACCATAGTTTGCCATTACATCCAAACTGGCCAACTATGGCTTGTGTTTGCCCTGCAGTTCCGGACTGCAAACAATGCTTTGCTCTCAGTTTGCAATCCTGGTTTTGCCGAGCAAACCAAACCATAGTTGGCTGGTTCAGATGCACCAATAAATATAGCTTGCTATGAAAGCCAAAGTAAATAGGTAGCTCACAGTGATGAGAGAGACAAAGGAGGGGGAGGGATGGCAAGAATATGACTAAAGTTCCTTCAGAGTGTACCTAATCAAGATTTGGTGCTACACCTGAACCAAGCCTGAAAGGAAAGCCTGAAAGAGAAGAGGGAGCACAGAAGCCTGTGGTTCACCCACAAAACCTGTAAACCATGAATAAGCTGTCGTTCTGCCGTCAAAAGCTAAATGCTTTTGTCTAAAGTTTTAAGATTCTTCATATAGCCTACCATGCTACAGGCATTAGACGTGTTAATGCCTGTTAAGCTTTAAAAATGCTTTTAAGTCCCCCTTTGTACCTCGTTCTGTGAAAGCTTGATCTCCTCTGTCTTGAATTCGACTGAAGAGCTCCCCACCGTCCAAGCTGAAAGTAAGAAGCAAGATCAGTTATAGGAGCTAAGGCTCTTCCCTCAGTGGGGTTAGCTTGCATGCATGCAAAACATGTGTGCTGCCATTGACAATGGAAGGAACAGGGGTTTCCTCCTGTCAAACCACAAGGGTATAAGCACATTCCATCTCCATGCCTCTGGTTGCCCCGGGCCCTACTTACTTCAATTCTAAGCTCTCCGGGGGCTCAGCTTTTCCTCCGTCATGACCATTCACACACAGTCTCCACCCACCACAATAATGTGATTGTTTGTCATAAAGCAGGGTTTCTTCAGACTTCATTATAATGAGCCTCTCTCGGACCGGGGGGGGGGGGGGGGAAGAGTATGTGCATATGTTTATAGCTGAGGGGCAGAGACTAAGAGAAAGAAAAAAAATCTACATGGATTAATTTTAAGTTCCTAGGGAAGGACCTCAAAAGAAACAAAATACCACTGAAAATGGAAAGGGCTGCTCTCTTATAACCCCTTGCAAAGACCAATAAAATAATATAAAAGGTTTTGGCACAGATCTCACACTTGGGGACCAATCCTCCAGACATTTTGCTACACACAATATTCCCACAGATCACTAACACTCACCATTCCATGACTATCAGGAGACATTTTCGACCCTGGTAAAGATTTTCATAGACATCTATAATTTTCACAATATGGGCACACTGAGATGCCCTCCAGTGGAGTTCCACCTCTCTGCGAGCTTTCGGACAGTCTTGCAGCATCTGAAAAACAGAAGGGAAGGAAACATTTTCCTAAGATTTGAATATCACTTTTGTTGATATTATCCTTCACTAAGAATTCACATCCTACAATTTCCCCCAGGTTCTGCAGAATGTGGTTTGATTCATGAGAACAAAGCTTTAAATGTTCACTAAACACATGTCAGAATTCTCTACAGATTAGCTAAACTTTTTACCTGGTGCCACGTCAGTAACTCATGCCCACTGCATAAAGATCACTAAGTATACCAACCAGAAGTGAAACTGGTAAAAGTTTAAACAATTTTATTCATTTCTTTAACCAGAATTCACAAAGACATTTTTGTAACATTTAACAGATTTGAAAAATTTCATACAAAAGCCCAAATTATCACATGAATGTCTTCAAAGGAATGGAAATATATAACACAAAAAATTGTCAAGATGCAGAAGAGAATTCATAGCTCAGCAGGCATTTGCATACAAGCCTATTTAGTCTGAGCACAACATTCTCAGACCATTCTTATAACATCAAGTCAGTGCTCCCAAAAGCCAGTTCATTTAATGTCAGGTGATCTCTCATCACTTGATAAGTCACACACGTGTGCAAACTCCCTCCATTGATAAGTAAAGTGTTTGGCATAATACCAAGGTTCAATTGGCAGAGTTTCATTTGTATTATGTTTCTCAAATGCTGCTTGTTATATTAAGAACATAAGTTTGTGAACAGGACCTGGTACAACCTGGCACCAGCACCATTTAACATCTGTCAGTCTGTCTACATTCTGCAAAGGATGCTGACAGGACTAAGGTCTTAAGAGCAGGATGTGAGAGATCTGTCTCCCCCCCCCCATTTTTTTTAAACATCCAGCATGAAGAATTCCGGAGAACCTGAAAGTCTGCACAATTTATTTATCTGATTCCATTTCAATCCTGCCCTTCCCGCAAGTGGGGTCAGGGTGGGTTACAACATTAACATAAAAAAATAAAATCAAGATAAAATTATAAACTTAATCCTTCGACAATGGTGATCAAACTAAATCACAGCTATTTCAGTGGTGCCCTGGTGTTAGACAATAAAAACAGAAGGGCTAGATCCAAAAGAAATTCCAGATTATGAATACCCCAGGTGTCTATCATTCTGCGCTCTCATAAATTGAATACCATAAGATAGATGGTAATAGAGAAGTAACACAATGGTAACACACTGTTTTCTGTCATTAAATTGTTCCTAATAAAAGGTATTACAAGGAATTGTGTTATTGCTTAGGACCTAATCAGTAATTCATATTTTAATATTCTACCACTTCTCTCACACCTTCCTCATGTGCTACAGAATGATACTGTATATAGCCTCATTTTTTCCCATACACCACCTACATGAAGTAGGTTAAGTTGAAGAATGTGATCCAAGGCTACCCTGAGAGTTTCTATTTAAACAGGAGTCTGAACCACTCTTATCAACGGGCAATGTGACCAACGAAAGCTAAAGTGAAATTTGCAGGAAACTGCTTTTGCAGCTGATGAAATGATCAAAGATGAATGTATGCATTGCCATCTTGTGGTAAACATAACAACTGCACTCCCTCATGGATCACTGCCTTGACGTGGCAAGGGTGCTTGCATGGTTCGATGAGTCTGTGGGCTATGCGGTGGAGGGCCACCCAAGATGGACAGGCCACAGCAGAGAACTCAGACCAAGTGTGATCCACTGGAGAAAGAAATGGCAACCCACTCCAGTATCTTTGCCAAGAAAACCCCATGGACAGTAACAAAAGGCTACAAGATATGATGCCGGAAGATGACCCCTCAGGTCAGAAGGTGTCCAATATGCTACTGGGGAAGAGCAGAGGGCAAGTACAAGTAACCCCAGAAAGAGTGAAGCAGCTGGGCCAAAGCCGAAAGAACACTCAGCTGTGGATGAATCTGATGGTGAAAGGAAAGTCCGATGCGGCAAAGAACAATACTGCATAGGAACCTGGAAGGTCAGATCTATGAATCAAGGTAAGCTTGATGTGGTGAAAAATGAGATGGCAAGACTGAACATCGACATCTTGGGAATCAGTGAACTAAAGTGGACAGGAATGGGCGAATTTAA
>NW_015161416.1:400237-449710 GCF_001447785.1 Gekko japonicus | reverse complement strand
GAGAGTTGGACTGTAAGGAAGGCTGAGTGCTGAAGAACAGATTCTTTTGAATTATGGTGCTGGAGAAGACTCTTGAGAGTCCCTTGGACTGCAAGCAGATCAAATCAGTCAATCCTAAAAGATATCAACCCTGACTGTTCCCTGGAAGGCCAGATACTGAAGCTGAAGCTCAAATACTTTGGCCACCAAATGAGAAGGGAGCACTCCCTGGAGAAGACCCTGATGCTGGGAAAGATTGAAGGTCAAAGAAGACGGGGACGGCAAAGAATGAGATGGTTATACAGTGTTATTGAGGTAACGAACATGAAATTAAGCAAACTCCAGAGCACGACAGAAGACAGGAGGGCCTGGCGTGATGTGGTCCATGAGGTCACGAAAAGTTGGACTTGACTGTGCGACTGATCAAAAAAACAACAACTGCAACTATACCAGTTGGTTTGGCACCAGAACTCTTCAGATGCACACTACCACAGGTTGAATGGCTGTTTTGCCACATGAAATATAATCTAGGAAATCAATATACCTAATGCAGTCCCAGAAATCTGCTGGACTTCCACATTTGTATAATTAAAAGAATAAGGGAAAATATTACAGTTAATATTACAGTTAACTTGCAATTAAATGTACTAATCAGAGAAAAGCTGCATTGTGTTTTGCAGATGGCTTCATTAGTACTAGAAGTAAAAGGTAAAGGTAAAGGTTCCCTTGCTCGAAAGCCAGTCGAATCCGACTCTAGGGTTGCAGTGCTCATCTCCGTTTCAAACCCGAAGAGCCAGCGCTGTCCGAAGACGTTTCCGTGGTCATGTGGCCGGCATGACTAAACACCAAGGCGCACGGAACGCTGTTACCTTCCCACCAAAGTGGTACCTATTTATCTACTTGCAATTTCTTGCTAAAAGGCAGAATATAATGTGATCCCTCTTGGTTTGTCCCCAAGTGTCAGAAGACTAAACCACACAGACTGAGAAAGTACTCAGTCCACAACTGAACTCCAAAGCCTTCTTTTGTCAGATACTCGGTGAAGAATGGATAATGTCAGTGATTACTTTATGCAGCTTGGTACTGATGGCTGCCAGAAACAGGATCACAGAATCATAGAATTAGAAGGGACCCCTCAGGGTCATCTAGTCCAACCCCCTGCACAATGTAGAAAATTCACAACTACCTCCGCCCCACACCCCCAGTGATTCCTGCTCAATGCCCAGAAGATGGCAAACAAAAAAACAAAACCTCCAGGATCCATGGCCGAACTGGCCTGGAGAAAATTGCTTCCTGACCCCAAAGTATTTATTTATTTATTTATTTTATATCCCACCCTCCCTGCCAAGGCAAGCTCAGGGCAGCTAACATAGTGATGTAAAACAGTTAAAACAGGAGTTGAATAAAAACAAGACAATACAGTTATAAATAGAAATATAAAATAGACAAATATATAAAGTGCTAGTTTGTATCAGATGTCGGGCATGGCAGCATTCTCCAGTAGCAATTGGCATTCCCCTGGGCTTTTAAGAAAGGGCCACAAGAACTAAGAATTGATGCAACCCTGCCTTGCCCTCCCTCTCGTGATATGTCTAAATTCACAAAATCTACATGAGATATAGGGGAGAGGTGAGAGATTCCACTCATCCATCCAGTTCATTAAGGTCTTTCATCATCATTATTATCATTACAAGTGCTTTAAACAACTAAATTAAGGTAACAATCCACTTGATTTGACAGTTTTGCAATGACGTTTTGCCATGCCCTATTCAATATTAACACATCTTTGCCTTTTTTTAGATTTGTCAATCTTATCAACAACAAAAAAGTCTCTTTACATTTTGTAATCCATTTTTCTTTCGTACGACTAGAGTTCAGCTTCAAGTAATGTGCAAAGACAGTTCTCACCACAGGTAGCAAATGCAAAATAACATTTCAGATTTCCTTCAGGAAGACAGAAGTGTAACTTAATAGGATAATTTCAGCAGAATATGGAAAATATATACCTAGTCCATTTTTCAGATGCTCTACAACTGATAGCCAATCATTCTTTGCCTGTTTGCATGCCCACCACACATATGTAAACAGTCTGCATTAGGTAGTTCACTAGTAAGGGTTGTTGTTTTTGTTTTTGCGAAAGCTGAGAATGCTTCAAAAAGCCTAAAACACTTTATGCTCCTTGGAGAATACTGATTTTCAGGATGCTCCACAGCAAAAGTGTGTGCGTGAGAGAAAAGCAGCCATGCTGGTCAAACACTAATCATCCTAACCAATCCCATGCTAGATGGGTGACACTGACAAGGACCCACTTGATGAAACCTCAACTGACTGAGCATATTTGTGAATTCTGATGTATGAAAGCATATGTGTTTTATTCTGTCTTCTGGACTGCTTCATTCTGAAGATAGGCAAAGTCTGGACAATGGTCTTGTAAACTTTCAGCATGCAGATTCACAAAAGGACAACCTGGGACACTTATAACTGGCATGAAAATTCCCCACACAACTTTCGCCAAAGCAACTGAGTACCAAAACTCTGTAAATCACATCTCCAGAAAATCACTTCATCATGAGGCCAACTATGCCATCTAGTGGCTAAATGGCATGGTTTTAAGATAACCAAAAAGCAAACATAACCATGGATTTAGGCACCCCTGAACACTGCAGAAAGCCACACATCTAAACACTTGTGGTTTTCACTGGACTACAGAGTTTAGGGAGAACAAAATTTTCACCCTTCTTCAAGCAGGACAGAATGAGTGATGAGGGCAGTTGGACCCAACGAGGGGATCTGCTCCCCCATTCTCTTACCCAGACTGATTTGGTGTTGATCAGTCCTTTGAAGGACCACTAATAAAACCACCTAGAAGGCCAGGAAGAAAGAAAGAACCTTCCTCCACTTTTTCCTGTTCCTGCCCTGCCTAACAACCAATCAGTGTTTCATGGAAAAGCCTTTCAATGCTGTTCTGATAGGGAGGGGGGACAATGAGTCAGGCTGCTTCCCCCTCCCCTTCTGATTATGCTATCCGAAGGACTGTCTCCCCAACCAAGTGCCTGCTGCATCTGCCAGACCAGATCCACACTCAGACACGTTTGTACATATGAATCATTTTCACTGGACTGGAGAGACATGGAAAGTGTGAACCTGTTTTTTGCATTATCACCTAACTCAAGACACCAGGATGAAGTGGGATAGAAAATGAACCAAGTAAACAGAAATTCTGTGCTGCCTGTGAGATGCAACTTTACAATGCATCATCATATCATCTATCCTCTCTCTCTTTGCGCAACTAATAGCGCACCATTATATTGTACCATAAGTAGGTTGTTGCCAGACAGTGGGGGAGGAAGGACCTCCATGCAAATACAAATACTCAATGGATATTATAAAAGGCAACATCAAGGCTTCAGTGTAACTGCCAGATCTTTAGGGTTTTTAGTTGCAATGCATTTGCCATTTTTACAATCCATTATATTTTCATTGGTTGTTTACTTGATATTTTCTGAGGGTTTTTTCATTGTATGTTATCTTGCTTTGTAAGCTATTGGGGGGATCTCTTTATATCTATATATCTAATAGCCAAGTTGCCCCTTCCATGCGGATATCTAAATCCACACATTGGGGGCACTTGGAGGGCAGAGAGTTTTTCCTGCACACTTCGAGCAGTCCCCAGGTGTGCAGAAAAATCTAAAAAGTAAAAAATAATAATACAGGGGATATTTAAATCCCCCCAAAAGTAAAAGCATTCCCTGCACATGTGCGGAGAATGCTCTGGCCATTGGGGGGGAGACTCGGCAGGCCCGGTGGCTGGGATCCACTCAGGCCTCGCCACTGGTGCCTGGGGGGAGCAGGAGAAGGCTTGGCAGGCCTGTGCGGCTCACTGCCGGGAAAGAAGGATTAGCGGGCCCGGTGGCTGGGAGCCGTTAGGGCCCTGCTGTCAGTGCCAGATGGGTTGGCGGAGAGAAGGATTGGCGAGTCCGGGCCTTGCCATCAGTGCGGGGGGCTCACCTGTAGCTGCTTCCTCCTCCTCCTCCACGAAGAGCTCCTCCCCCCCGCGAATATCGCAGGCCCCCACTTCTTGTCTATATACAAATAGCCAAGGCGCCCCCTGCGTGCAGATATCTACATCTGCATATCGGAGGCACCTAGGCGACAAAGAGATTTTCCTGCACATTTGGGACAATCCCTAGATGTGCAGAAAAATCTAAAATCTATAAAAAACTATAGGGGGGATGTAAATCCCGCCAAAAGTAAAAGAGCGTTCCCTGCGCATGTGCAGAGAACGCTCTAAGAACTGCCTCGCCACCGCCACCACTGGGGTGGCAGGAGAAGGCTTGGCAGGCAGGCCGCTCAGGCCTCGGCGCTGCTGCTGCTGCCGCCACGGGAGGGGCAGGGGAGAAGGCTTGGCGGGCCCGGTGGGAGCCACGCGGGCCTCGCCAATGGTGCCGGGGGGGAGAGAAGTCTTACCTGTGGCTGCTTCCTCCTCTTCCGCATGGAGCTCCTCCCCCTGCAAGTATTGCGGGTCCCCCTTCTTGTAATATATATAATATAAAAATGATTTAAATAAAACAAAACAGGAGAACTAAATAAGTTGCACTTTCTAAAACGTATGTGCCCAACAACTGGCATGCTGTCTCACTGTTCTACCACTGTGCCTTAACACACTGCAGCTCATTTGCTTAAACAGAGGCAATGTTTCTCAACAGAAACATTGCCAGCTTTTCCAGCAGGAGGAGCCCATAGCTTTAAAAAGACCACTTCCTTTTTTTTCCAGGGAATGTTTGCTAGCCATACTTAAGAGACAGAGGGGAGTCTTTCCTGGGCTTCCATTCTATTACTCTGTTTGGCACCATAAATAAGACAACACTAATTACATGTAGTAGGGCTAAATACAGAGAATCAAGGTGTCTAAATTGGAAGCTCTTGTTGTCTGCCTGATTGCATGCAAGTCTACTAGCTACTGTATGACATTTCTAATGGTATCTGCCAGTTTAGTTTTCTTACACAGACTGTCAAGAGTACTCCTACTTGCCGTGACATGGAGAAAAGTCCATATGTATTTAATTTAAATCCTTGACATACACTGAAGTTTGACAGGCAATGTATGGAAAAGTTCCCAATGAGCAACCAGCATGCAATATAGTGTTGAATTGTCAGAGGATGGCTCATAGCACTGTGACTGAGCAGATGGTTTCCTTACATCAGGTCCCATGTTGGACTGGAAAGGCCTCAGAGAGACACCAGCAGTCATAGTAGATAATTCTGTACAATCTGATCCAGTACAAGTCAGCATTATGTGTTCATATGTAATCCATACTCTTTTTCCAGAATGTGGTTTTTCAAAATCAACACTGTGTCAGATACATTCCCCACTATCATCTTTGTAAAGCTAAATGACAGTACTGCAGTGGACCCCAAAATTCTGCTGAAAATTTGAGTCTTGAAGCCCCTCCTGCTAGCTACAATACCTAAAAAGAATCTCTGTCTTCAGTGTATCTCTGAATACCAAAAGCTAAGGACAAACAAAAGGGGGACACAACAACCGCCCTTCAGCTTGCTTCTCCTTCATAAGGAATCCAGTCCATTTTTCACTCTGCTTATTTTCCCCAACAATGAACCGAAATCCTCCCTTTTTTCTTAATAAGCCAGCCCCACTATCTTTGCAGCTCAGTCCAGAAGGCCTGGTCTTCCACCTCCTGCAACTTAAAGGAGAACAGAAGCACGGAAATTTAAAAACGGGGGAAATCAAGATGCATGCTTAGAATCAGAATGTTTTGTTTTTTTAAAAAACCTAACTTTAGGATTTGTTAAGATACCAGGAGCACTAAAAGAGCTGTTTGCAACTGGTTCTAAAGAGGAACACATGGATACTTGTGCTGCTGTGTTACGTGGATACTTGCGCTGTTGTGCAACAAGTTCTGAGTGGTGCCTAGCTGCTGACTGGAAAACAGCAGCAACAGCTTGGATCTGCCTCTTACCTTAAAGTAATAGGTTCAGCTTGTTGGTTCACTATATCAGAAGCTACAAGTACTGCTCCAATACAAGCACTAAGATCACTAAGTTCTGAAGAGGGGAGGACAGAAAAAAGAAGAGCCACATTCGTTTACTGACCGAAGGACACTGCTGCCTTTTGGAATTACAGTGAAAGCCCAACACTGTCCGTGATCTCTGCACAGAAGGCAGATGAAGAGACTCCCTTGGAAGTCATACTGCAGTCAGCAATGCCAGACCAACAAGTGTATGACAGCTTGTGGAAAGAATGCGGCACGTGGTCAGTGGAATATGCAAGTGAACCAGCCACCAGGCATACACTTAGCACAGGGTTGAGGGAGTGTGGAAGGTGCTGGCTAAGGGAAGACACATTCCAAAAGGCTGTCAAAACCTGTGCATTGCAAGGGAGGTGGGGGAGGGGTCCCCTGGGACTTTGGAATGTGTCAGGGGCAGGCAAGGCAGAACTCTTAGCTTGAAAGGAGGAACAAACAAAAACAGTTCCTCATCAAGAGTTTATTCAGATGATTAGTAAATGCATGCTCTAATTGTATTTTAAATTTGACAACCAAGCACTTTGCTTTTTTCCCTATTTCCTTTTTCTTTTCTTTTCTTTTCTTTTCTTTTTTGCATTTTTGTCTTGACTAATTTATCCTGGAAGTTATGTAGACTACTGAAACCCTGACCACACTCAGCAAAAATCTAATTTAGCCTTCTTTTTAGCTTCTAGACATGTATTACTTTTTATCACACACACACACACACACACATATATAACTGTCATGGCTCAGGTGGGGTGTCACCTGATGCTGCCACCACTATGGATTTAGGATCCCTTGAGAAGGCCCAGAGCAGCCTCCCAAGACCTTCAGACCTCCCTTTTGGCCGAATAATAGGCATGAGGACCAGGCAGAGTACAACAAGGAAAAGGTTTATTTTATAGGAGGTCAAACAAACAAGGTGCAGAATAATAACAGTAAGTGGGTGAAAAGAAATCAAATGCCCTAACATGTCTAAATATATACCGTCCACAGTTCACTATCTCAAGTGGCCTTAGACTACTCACCCTTCCCTCAGGATGAGGGACTACTCACCCTTCCCTCAGGATGAGGGTTTCTTCCCCACAGCAGCCTCTCTTCTGGCCCTGTTTCCTGGGAAGAAGAACAGCTTTTCTCTTGCACCAGTTCTTTTATTCCCCAGCCCTCTTTTTCCCTATTGGTCAAAATCAGCACCAAAACTTCCCAAGGCCTTCTGGGGTTTGTAGGCCCAGCCTCCCAGACTGCTAGCCAGGCTCCCTGGGCCCAGTAGGCCTCTGGTGGCACAGCCCAGATCATGACAATAACGTATTAGCACTTTCCAGCTCTCCCATTGGCTGTGCTGTGAGCTGGATCAGCCATTGGCCCAACCACCACCACTCAAGAGTACCCGCATGCCATTGGCCAGGTGCTGGGTCCGCTCTTCTCACCCACCCAATGCCAGCCTGGCCACTATTCTGTGACAGAATAAACGGCCAAAATGGCTGTCTCTCCTGATGAACACACTTCACCTCCTGCTGCTGCTAGGCTCACTTTTGCTTCAGTGGCTGTTGCTAAGCAACCAAGCTTGGTTCTGTCAGTAAAAGGTGGAAGGAGGCCCTTTCCAGGCCTACTTTGGCCTTTGAGAAAAAACCCACTGGGGCCCATCCTGGCTAGGGTAGCCAGCTCCAGGTTGGGAAATTCCTGGTGATTTTGTGATGGAGTCTACAGAAGGTAGAGTTTGGGGAGGGGAGATACCTCAGCTGAATAGAATGCCATAGAGTCCACCCCCCAAAGCAGTTATTTTCTCCAGGATACCAAGCAATCTTCAGGCTCCACCTGGAGGATGGCTATCTGAAACCTGGCAACACCCTCTGGGTGACTTGATGACACCTGACTGGCATGACAACTAGGTCTGGCTGCTTGCTCCTGTTCACCTCCAGCAGCCCTTCTTTTTAATATTTAAATTAAATATGAAGAAAGAGAAGGAGGAGAAGACTGGATTTATACCCCACTTCACTACCTGCAGGAGTCTCAGAGTGGTTTACAATTCCTTTCCCTTCCCCTCCTCACAACAGACACCCTGAGATAGGTGAGACTGAGAGAGCTCTCTTGAGAACTGGCCTTGAGAGGACAGCTCTGAAAGAACTTATGACTGACCCAAGGTCACACCAGCAGCTGCATGTGGAGGAGTGGGGAATCAAACCGGGTTCAAACCGGACCCAGATTAGAGTCCATGCTTTTAACCACTACTCCAAACTGGCTCTCAACTAGGACAGGCAGTGTGGTGTAGCAGTTAGCACTTCAAAGCAGGGTCTTCCAGACCCAGATTCTTGCTGTGAAAGCTGAGTGGGTGATTTCAGACCAGTCACAGATTTTCAGCCTAACCTACCTCACAGGGTTGTTGTGCAGATCAAAAGGAGGAGAGGAATGTAAGCTGCTTTGGTCCCCAGTGCAGAGAAAGACTGTACTTTTCCTCCTGGGGGAACGTTTCCAATCTCCACGTGAGGACTGGAAATCACTCAGAATTACAACTGTGCTTAGAGACGACTGCCAGAGCAAATGATCATGATCAAAACCTTAAAATGCTTCCAAAAGATCTCCAGGTCTCCAAACTGTGAGTTAAGCAATGCTCAGGTGAAAAAGCAAATGGACCTTGGTAGTAATCGGAAGCGCCTAAGTTTGAAGCGTGGAGGGAAAAGGACTAAGTATCCCCCCCCCTTTTAAAAAAGATTTAAAAGCGGTTTTAAATCGGAAATAAAAAGACTTAAAGCCCAAATAAGCACATAAGAAGTTAAGCAAAGGCAAAAACTGCCAAAATATACAAAGTGGATATAAATCGCATAACTTTTGTCTTGTTTTGGGAAACTTACTTCTTGTTGATATTATGGCTGGGAGAGGACGGAGGGCGCAAAACATTGAAAAAAATGGAAAAACAGACAAAGAGCATTAATAAAAGAGTAGATGAAGCAGAGAAGGAAAGATCCTCCGATAAAACGCAATTAATACAGCTCCAGCTGGAAAGATCTACATATGTTCTATGCTTCCATGGGATCCCTGAAGAGAAGAATGAGGACTTAAAAGAACTTTTGGCAGAGGCTTTGGCCCCATTAATGGATTACAAACAGGAAGACCTTGTGAAAGAGATGGATGTAGCCTACAGGATTTACCTGGACTTTATAAAAATAAAAAATAAACTCCCAGGGGAAATCTACCTAAAATTCAGGAAACGATCTACCAGAGAACTGGTGCTAAAATCTACAATGGGAAAATCTGTAAAAATTAAGAATGAAGAGATAAAATACTAAAAGACATTTCCTTTGGAGTCAGAAAACGGAGGAAACTATACAGGATGCTTACTCTCAGTCTGCAAAAAAAGGGAATACCATATAGATGGTTATTCCCGGAAGGACTGAGTTTCAATTACTTGGATAAAAAATACAAAATTGACTCTGTTCCAAAAGCTGAAAAATTTATGGATCAAATGTTTAATTTGAAATATAAAAAGAAAGAAAAGAACTCTAAACCGGATCAGGAGGAAGAAGAAGATGAAGAAGAAGAATCCTACTCACAGGATTCAAAAAGCACTACTTCCACATCATCAGAATCGGAGAAAGGGGCAGCCGCCCCTAAACCCAAGAAAACGAAGAAACGCAGGAAGAAAAGACTCTAGAACAAGAACAATAGTTTTTAAAGGCAGAATTTGTGTTACGCTATCAAATGCATACTCTTAAAGCAATATTGTAATGAATCAAATTGAACACTAAACTTGAAATATTAAGTTAATAAACCTTATTTTTAGCTAATAAGATCGTGATATGTATTAGCTCTCCTTTCCCCAAACCAATAGATGATATCGTTTAGAATGGTAGTTTCCTTTCCCCATCAAGTAGTTTACATGTATTAGTCTATCCTTTTCCCATTTCCCATAGTTATAGTGATAGGGCATAGTTTCCCTTTCCCCTTCCAATTTTTAGTTGTAGTTTTTTGTAGTTTATAGAAAATGCAAATAAAAAAATCCCCTTCAGGGGGCTTAAAAAAAAGAAAGAATTACAACTGCTCTCCAGATGGCAGAGATCAGTTCCCCTGGAGGAAATGGTGGACTTTGCCTCAGTATACCCTGCTGAGGTCACCACAGAAAATTGACGCTGAGTGCCCAACGCCAGGCACCCACCCAAAGTCTCTTTCTAGAGCTCGTTGTATTTATTTCCACAACGAGCCTTATTCCTAGTATAGTATAATTCATTGCCACTGAACACAGTAATGCCCATGGTCATATATGGCGTTAGAGGTCCATCAATGGATGCTAATCATGAACGACTAAAGAGAACCTCCGTATGCACAGGGCACTGTGTGAAACAGGGTGCCAGATTAGTCAGATCCAGGAGGACTCTTTTATGTTCTGTACAGCCAAAAGGACTAACAACTTTCTTTTAAAAAAATAAAGGCTGAATTCTGTACTTAGCACTCTCATACTGGTGGTGAGCTCCCCCTCACTGGCAGTCTTTAAGCAACAGCTGGACAAACACTTGTCAGGGATACTCCAGGTTGATCCTGCATTGAACAGGGGGTTGGACTAGATGGCCTGTGTGGCCCCTTCCAACTCTGTGATTCTATGATTCTATGACTAGGCCAGGTATTATAGTCATATTGTGGTTCGTTTGGTGACTATGACTGCCCTACAGGCTTGCCCAGTGTTGGGGGTGAACCACCAGAGTGGAGATCATCCCATTTTTCACATGATGTTTGTTTTCTAAAGCATTGGACAACAGGAATCACCTTGAATTCATAAAAAGAAAAGCAATCAGGATTATCACAGGAATTGAGACTTTCTTTGTTGGGGCGGGGCTGTGGTTCACTGGCACAGCATTTGCTTGGCATGCAGAAGATCCCAGGTTCAGTCCTTGGCATCTCCCGTTGAAAGGACAAGGCGGTTGGTGATGTAAAAGACCTCATCCTGAGACCTCGGAGAGCTGCTGCCAGTCTGAGTAGACAATACTGACTATGATGGACCAAGGGTCTGATTCAGTATAAGGCAGCTTCATGTGTTCATGTGTGTGCAAGGAACTGGCCGTGTTTAACTTAACCGAAAGAAAACACATAAGCTTGTGTCATTTTTTAAATATATCTGGGGGGCTAACATGGGAGAGAGTTTCAGACTTATTTAAGTAAATAACAACAATAGAACAAGGGCTCATGATTATAATCTAGCCATGTGATTTCCTACCAAGCGAAGGTACATATCAGTGGCCCACATGTGAACAGCTAAGGGCCAAATTGCACATTCCCAGCTCTACTCTAATGCTGCTGTCTGTTCTTATAGCCAGAAAAATACAGCATAGCACTAAGCCAGCTGCTCTCAAGTCTCTCTTTTCAGTCTGTTTTGTGACACAGAGCAGCCCTATGGAAACTGCCTCTTTCATTTCAGCCCCTTGCTTTAGGATCGAAATCATCGGCCACCATCACAGAGCATCTGTGGAGGTCCCAGGTGAGCAGAGCAGAGAAGCAACAATTTGTTATGATCCAGCAACAGGAAAGAAGATCGATGTGTTTGTGGGAGACTCTGTTCTGGATTAATACACCATGGACTACATTATTATTGGCTCCTTATCTAACCATGTGACTAGAACTACACATTGCATGTAACTTCTTATTCAGTTTTTGTGAATATGACAAACCTAGTGTTGTTGGCATCAGAACTGCTTTGAGGATAAGGAAACAGGAAACACTGGCCCTATAAAAAGCAAAGGAAATAATAAAGTCATCAGAGACTAGAGGAAGTTACTGCCTAGCCTCCTATGAACTGCCTGTGAAACTGGGAGGTTCCCAAGGCACCCACCCCCCAAAAGTATGACCTTCAAGTTTGCAGGCCAGGCTGCTGGAATGGTTCTCTCACTATTAATAGCTTGCATGCTGAAGCTTTACTGCTGGCCCTCCCAGGCATTTGGGGTGGGGCTCTTACTGAGGGACAAGGATTTCTTATAGGGAAAGTTTCTCAGCTGTATTCTTAACATTTTTTCCCTCCCATAAATTAAAAGAGTAGCCAAGGCTCACTGAAGCACTGTGCTAGACCTTAGACATATTTATGAAATGCAGTAGAAATACCTCCAGTTTACATATTTATGAAATGCAATAGAAACATCTACAGCTCACACAGAATAATAAAATCTAATAACAGTCTCATGGTCTGTTCCTTTCCCTCAAAAATGCAGGGAATCAAGCTGGATACAGCTCAAGACTTTGGTCCTGAGGACACTGATATGTTCTATGGTGGCCTTCTGAAGGGAAATGTGTTTGCTCAGTTGTGTACAAAAACAGCAATAGCCAAAACATCATTCACTGGGGAGAGGGTTTGCTGGGCCTCTTTTCCTGGGCCTTTATCCTGATATCGGGCAAGAAATCAGTAACCAATGATAGCTTCACAGTAGAAATAGTTTCAGTGCTGCTAGATTCGGCACAGGAAGAATTTTTACAACGCCATCCTAAGTAATTAAGAAGTGGTGTAGCTCAAGGGAGGAATCCTCAAAGAACAAGACTGTAAGACACCCATCTTCAAAATGCTGTGTCAGATATACTAACCACTGTTAATCCCTCACTTAGGAGCTGCCAGGAGTAGGGCCTTTAATTCAGTGCTGTAGGCCATTAATTAAATAAGCCACAAATCACTGTGCTGAAAAGCCACACTATGAAATCACTTAAAGCTAGCTTGGCTCAAGCTACAGGGCAAAATGTGGTTCAGTGGTTAAGAGGCATTTTGAAAGATGGAAGAAACCATGTTTCTGCTGCAGACTTCTTTGATTTATTTCCTGTCCTAATTAAAGAGTTCACAATGTGTGGCACTAGGTTCTTATCCCATTCATTATACCCTAACTAGCCAAGGCACTGCCAGAATAGCTGAATATATTTTAAAATATTTAGATCCTGCCTTATCTCCTCAAGATGGCTAACAACGCAACAAGAAGCTGCAGACACATACAACGGACATAACAGTCCGTCAACAACTTAAAAACAAAGCACGAGGTAAAACATACAAGTCAAATCTGCCAAGACAGTTTATCCCTTCACTGAGTGCCTTCTGAAATAAAATGGTTGTACATGTCTTTGTGAATCCAGAAAGTGAAGGTACCCTCACACCCCTGTGCCTAAGTTGGAGCGGGTCGGGGTGGGGGATCCCCTGCTTTTGCAGGCTCGGGCCATTGACTTTAGTACAAGAAGAAGAATTATTTATTTATTTATTATATTTATACCCCGCCCATCCTGTGAACAGGCTCAGGGCAGCTAACAAGAGCGGTACAATGTACCTAATTAACATAGCCATAGAATTTAAAACCACATAAAATACATACTAACTCATATCATATAATAACATGACAGTTTTTCAAGAACAGCTCTTATCAGAGCTATGCCTTGCCCAAGGTCATCCAGCCAGGTGCAAGTGGAGGAGTGGGGAATCAAACCCGGTTCTCCCAGATTAGAGTCCGCGCACTTAACCACTACACCAAACTAGTAGATGGGTGAAACTCTGTTTAAGACTGCACTGTAATTCTTCTGTGTTTCATTGGCTGTGGTCATTTCAACCTGAATCAAAAACTTAGACCAGCTGCCTGCTGGCCTCCACAGCCCTTTCTGAAGTTCAGTATTGTGCAGCATTGCGACATTTGTCCTTTTACCACTCATCTTTTACATTAGGTTGAACAAGTTCCTTCCCACATTCTTCTTTATGTGACTTCTTGAATTGCGGAGATTTGTATGGTTTCACATATAGTCAAAATGATAAAAACAAACACTGATATAGTATCATTTTGCTTCTTCAAAATGCTCTATTTACTTTTCTCAGGCTGCAGTCACACGGAGCATTAACCACGCTACTGAGATGGATGATAGGCGGATTTTCCGGGCGCGATCACACCGCAACATCCCATGGTGAACCCGAGGCTTCCCGCCGAAGATGCGGAGTTAAAAACTAGTACCTCCGAGGTACTAGTTTCCAAAAACCATGGGGCAAGGTCTGGCATCTGATCACATTTCTGGTGGTAGTCCATGGCATCTGGCACCCACCCATGTCCCATCGCAAACAGGTTTTTTTTCCTCCAAGTCTCCACAGGATGCGCACAAGCACCCAACGGCGCATGCACATGAAGAGAAAAGCGAAAGTTCCGTTGCTTCACAGAATCGCGCATGCCATTGGTGAGATCGCGCCACACCACTTCTTTGCCGCACTGCAGGATCGTCGTGTGATCGCCACCTCACCCCTACCCACGGGACCTCAACGGGACGTGTGATTGGGCGGCCGCGCATTATTTTGCTCCGGGCCAAACTGCCACGCTCCCCCCCCCCCGCATTTTATGGCCCCTGTGACTGGGACCTCAGTAAATCTTCACAATAAACTTGTAAAGTAACAAGTGGTATTTCTATTACAACATTGTGTGCTTTGAGAGTGGGGAATGGTGTAATAAAACAGATGAGATTTATCCCCCTTACAGTTCACATTTGTTAACTGCTACCTAAAACAGTTCTCAGAATGTCACTTCACAAATCGGCTATTTGCAAGGCAGGCTTGTTACCAGTATTATCATGTTCTCATTAAACAACTCTGCCTGCAAGATGGAGCTCTTCCACCAAGTGTTTGATTGAGATGCCGCATCAGATTGTCCAACATCAACCAAGGAACCTATGCCCTATAATCCACTCTTGGCTGCCTGCCCTTAACATCTGTGCCCACACTAAGGAACTAAGCATTAAGGAGCCAGACACCAGCCGTATATTTATAGCTGACCAGATTTCCCATTGTGGACGATAAGGACAGTCATTCTCCCATCGTATATATGTAGCACCTTCTGAATTTGCTTTTATGGTTTTAACTTGTTTTTATGTTTTCATGACACCAATGAGCCTGTAAGCTGCCCTGAGCCTGCTTCGGTGGGGGAGGGTGGGGGTATAAATTAATTAAATAAATAAATAACCTTCCCAGCAAAGGGCAGAGAAGCAAAAGGACAGGGGAATAAAAATGACAAAATGAAGATAGACAGTTTGTGATAAAAAAAAAAATTTTAATCAGCGATTCAACATTTGCCTTTTCCCATCTACACGGTTTAATTTCCAAGACACGATCGTGCTGTGAGCATGCTACTGTGATGATTCACCTGTGAAACTAGTAAGAAAGTGACAAGAAAAAAGCAGGATTTGAAGAGAGCTGAGAGTGTCCTGTAACGTCAGGTTTTATGCTGTGAGGAAATCTCAATTTTTTTTACAATTGAGCAAGGCCACCTCTTTGCCTTTATCTAGCAGTACTATTTGCACGTGCATCTCTGTCTGTAGGGGCTTCTGGATCTCATTCTGGCTGGCTTTTTCTCCTACTGCCACATACATGTTGTGATCAGGTGCTCTTCCAGCCATGCCACTCTTCAGTCAGTGCTCCACAATTTACAGAGCTTGTTTTTGTAAAAAAGAGAGGGGGGGAAGTATGATTTTAATCATTATAACTGCAAAGGAAAAGAAATCACATCTCAGGAATGTGCTAACAGGCAC
The DNA here is from genome assembly GCF_001447785.1 of Gekko japonicus. Lineage (NCBI taxonomy): Eukaryota > Metazoa > Chordata > Lepidosauria > Squamata > Gekkonidae > Gekko > Gekko japonicus. The sequence goes on along the minus strand of NW_015161416.1, from coordinate 434,201 downwards.
ACTTTGCCCATTTTTCCCCTACAAGGAATAAAGGCTCTTTGTAAGTGAAACCATGTAGTCATTACTGAAGTGCAGTAACTGTTCCTTTTGCCCAGTACACAGATAAGGAAGCCACTGCAAGAATCTGATGTGGAAAGTAATCCTCAGATTACTGGGAATATTCTTAGCCTATCCATTTTGGAAGGAAGTTCTCTTCGATTCTAAAAATTATTGTGTTACAGTCTTTATATCCTGTGTTTTCCACACAAAATGGGTAGGGGAAACAACTCCAAAAGGTATCCCTGCACCATCAATAACAAAGCAATTGCAGATTCAACAAGGTCTCTCATTTGGCCAGATACTGCCCATGTAGGAAGAAATGTGTGGAATCTGTCACTCATGTTCTCCTGCACTGTAATCTGCACACGGGCCTAAGGATCACACATTTATATTCTCTTTTAACCAGTATGGGTGCTTGTTCTGATGCACTTAAGGTGCATAGACTTTTAAGTGATCTCAGCCCGGACATTACAGAGAAGGTGGCTAAGTTTCTCTCCTTGGCTTTAAAGCTGCGTCTAAGGTTCTTTTAGATTTTCATATGTGTGCTTTCAACTGGTTTTAAAATGTATAAATGGTACTGATATTTTATGCCAATAAAGGCTGACTTGACTTGACTTGAACAAAGCAATTAACAAAATTTTAAAATCCTACGAAGACCCAATTAAAAAAACCCTCCAATTACCCATTTTTAACAGAAAGCCCTCTTAAATAGAAACTACTTTGTATGCCTTCCTAAATGTTGGTAAAGACACTAAATTCCTAATTAGTAAGTGAAGTGCTGTTCCACTAGACTGGGGGTATTGCTGGAAAAGCCTATAAATGGCCTGAGGCTAGTCTAGCCACCTTGTTGGAAGAGACAAGAAGACAATGATGGGATTTTAATGGGCACATGGAAAGACCATCTCTCAGCTATAAGGGTCATTGAGAGCTTTAAAGATAAGAACCAGCACCTTGAATTGAACCTGGAAAGAAACAGACAGCCAATGAAAACTGTTTCCAGACTGACATAACATGTACCTATTTACCTGAAAGGAAGACTAGTGTTTTTCCCCCCCAGGAGTGCCTTCAAGGAAAATAGGGGGTTGTTTTAAATTGTCATAAAAGTTACAGGTATGTGTGATAACAAAAACATCCTCTGTATAAGCTTTGGGAGTTTTCTTACATTCAGGGTCTTCTTCCTTTTGGGTAAATATGGAATATATCCACTCACTCCAGACAAAAGGCAACCTTGCCCCATTCTGTGCCAGCTGAAGACATTTCTGAGTTGTCTTCAAGAGCAGCCCTATGCAATCAAGTCATAAGTTCATAGTAGTATAGATCAGCATAGCCAGATCTGCTTGGTCTATGAAGGATTACAATCCCTATGCCAAAAATAACCACTAAAAGACACTGTTTGAGACATGTCAACCTACTTTTCCATCAACAGGGTGGATCCAACTGAACCACCAAATTCTTTTCTGTCAGCCAATGATAAACTCAGCCCTCCAGGGTGGGCAAAACAATCCCCTCCAGAATCAGCATTGCTCAACAGCATCATGTTACCTGAATTCAGCTTCACTTGACCATAACAGCCAGGGAGTGACCAAGGACAGAGATAGCTGTTTCTAGAGCCTTATTTTTAAAAACTTAGAACTGAGTGTCATTAGCATCCAGAGCCCCAGAACTCCACATAACCCCTCTTAGTGGCCTGACATACATATTGGAAAGCTTTAGAAAAAACACAGATCCCTCAAGCACACTGCAAGATATCAAACTGTAGATTTCCTGTCTTTAGTACTGTAATAATCATTTGAGTATGAATAGATAGGAAAGAATGAAACACTGATGGACCATACCCACCATCCTCACTCCTTCTTCTATCAAAACAGAGTGGCCTATAGTATCAAAGACCCCATGAGGGTCAAGACTGCTGCTCTCCCCATGGAAAAAATGGCAGCTCAACATACCCCACCTGTAAATGTTATGAGGAGTTTGCTATGTGGATCTGCCAATCACATGAACTATCCTGTACCAGAATGTCCCAGAAGTAACATCCAGTACTAACCTTTCAAAGAATATCCAATGGAACCTCTCCATGCAAATCAAAGAATCCTTGAAGTAACATGCTCTAAATATTACAGTCCAGGGATGACAAACTGCCATGCAGGAATAGCCACCCACAGAAAACAAGGCATTACTGCTCGCCCCCCGGCCCCAACCCAAACTTACTCAGGCGTTAGGCACCAGTTGGCAAGAACCACCAGGAACCTTGGGGAATGCAGGCAAAAGAATGGAAGTAGTCGGGAGATCCTCCATGAGGCTCTGCACACTCCCATGGGAAATAGCACAGAGGGCAATGGGTAATGTTGGCTACATGTGCATCTCACCACCAGAAGGTAATTTTGGAAAAGGGAGGAGAACTTGGGGCTTGCATATTGTTGGAACACAGAGGCCTCTAGGGTTTGCCCATCACTAATAAAACTGTTCATAGAATTGTTTGGCTTGGCTTGGCCACAAGCAACCTAACCCAAAAATATTTCACAACCTAAAAGCTTTTTTTTAATTTTAAACTATGCAGGATATCTTTTTGTAATGTTAAACTATGCAGGATATCTTAAGAACAGAAAGAGTTCTCATAGAAGCAAGAGAGAGACATGTTTGCCATTTGGAACTCCCTCCCCGGGTAGAATCTGTAAAACTTTGGAACTCCCTCCCCAGGGAGATTTGTTTGTCTCCCTTCTAGGGTTATGCAATAAAGGGCACAGCAATCTGAATAACCCAAACTACAAAGAATTGCTGCAAAACGTTCACAAATTCACAAAAACATGACAGTAATATGTAGACATTTTCATGATGTTTAAATTCCAAATGTCTTCTTTATTCCACAGATCAACAAATGACGAACATCTCGAGTTTCCAGAGTTCGTTTTGTGGTCTTTATCAAAAAACTGTTTTGCTGAATTTTTCCAAGCAATCCACTATTAGGAATCTCAATTTCAGAATGGCTATAAATAGCTCTTAAGTTAACCAACAATACTTTTTCAACGGACAACGTTGAAAATGTCTACATATTACTGTCATGTTTTTGTGAATTTGTGAACGTTTTGCAGCAATTCTTTGTAGTTTGGGTCCCTTCTAGGGTTGCCAGCTTCACCCGGTGACTGGCAGGGGATGGGGGATAGGGTTGCCAGATCCAGATTTGAGGATGGAGCCTGAGGAGATTTGGGGATGGAGCCTGAGGAAGACAGAGACCTCAGTGGGGTACAATGCCATAGAGTCCACCCTCCAAAGCATCCATTTTCTCCAGGGGACCTGATCTCTGCAGTCTGGAGATGCGCTGTAATTCCAGGGAATGCTCAGGGGGTGTTGGCATCCCTACTCCCTTGATCAGAGTCTTCTGTCAGCAGGCGAAGACTTTTTTGTTCCATTTGGCACACCCTCAGTAACGGTTACTGGGCCTCCTTCCTGGTTCTGTCATTATTTCTTTATGTGTTTTTATTGCATTATTTCATCTTTTTAAATGTCATTTTTAATTGTTTATTTTTTTTATCTTTGAATTTATCTTTAAATTTATACCCCGCCCTCCCTGAAGGCTCAGGGCGGCTCACAAGGGGCATGAATGCCCAAGTTAAAACATTAAAACAGTACAGAATAGTATAAAATACAATAAATAAATACAATTCACTAAAATTTATTTTACGGTGTTCCAGAATTAATTAACTATAAATAATTGTTCAAGTGTTTTAATGTTTTTTAGGTTTGCCATCTTGGAGACCCTGAGGGCGTGGAAAGGCAGCATCAAAAATGTTTTTAAAACAAACAAACAAACAACTTGCAAAGAAGCAGCCTTGGAGGGGGAGACAGAACATGAACCATACCGAAAATTTCCAAAGTGTTAAAACTAAAATGGAGCATCAAACCTTTTCTAGTTTTATGACATTCATCATTTTGGTTTCCAATAACCATGCATTTTCTCTCCCTTCTAAAAAAACCCTTCTTAGTGAGCATCTACGTCATGGTAGGAGTGCTCTCCCCAAATTTTGTGTTTCTAGGTCCAGGGGTTTGGCCTGGGCATTGATTTTACGGTGAGTGGACTTTCTTTTATATATATAGCTGGTGCACATTCAATACCACTGCAGTCATCTCTGTTTGGGACCAAATAAAGCTCATCATATTCCACTTTGCTCAGAATGGCAACAAGCCTAGCTGATTAGCGTGTGTTTGTTGTAGTGGTTAAGTGCGCGGACTCTAATCTGGGAGAACCTGGTTTGATTCCCCACTCCTCCACTTGCACCTGGCTGGATGACCTTGGGCAAGCCGTAGCTCTGATAAGGAGCTGTTCTTGGAAAAGAGCAGTTTCTGTCAAGAGCTCTCTCAGCCCCACCTACCTCACAGGGTGTTTGTTGTGGGGAGGGGAAAGGAAAGGAGTTTGTAAGCCGCTCTGAGACACCTTTGGGTAGTGAAGGGCGGGGTATAAATCCAATCTCTTCTTCTCTTCTTCTTCTTAATACGAGTTTAAGGGATGGAAGATATGCTCTTGCAGCTATATAGGCTTGATTTTCACTTGGCAGTATTTTTCTACATGAATATTAAGGTTACCAACCTCCAGGTGGGGCCTGGAAATCCCCCAGAATTACAGATGACCTCCAGATGGCAGAAACTCATCCCCCTGAGAAAATGGCTGCTTTGGAGGGTGGACTGTATGCCATTTTACCCCACTGAGGTCCCTCTACTCCCCAACCCCCTCCCCAGGCTGCACCCCCAGATCTCCAAGAGTTTCTCATCTCAGAGTTGGGAACCCTAACAGATGTTTAATGTCAGTTAGTATTTCACATGTGACTGCAAGATGCAGGCACGGATGGACTGGTGGGATAAAATGGAAAGACATGCACCAGAGAGCTGCAGCTACCTTCAGCTTCCCCGCATATGTCCCCAAAATTTTAAAGATGGATATTTGCCTTTCATACTATGAAGAAGACGAAGAAGAATTGATTGGATTTATACCCCGCCCTTCACTGGGAGTCTCAGAGCGGCTTACAAACTCCTTTCCCTTCCCCTCCCCACAACAGACACCCTGTGAGGTGGGTGGAGCTGAGAGAACTCTGACACAAACTGCTCTTTTTCAAGGACAGCTGTGCCAGAGCTTGTGACTGACCCAAGGTCACATCAGCAGGTGCAAGTGGAGGAGTGGGGAATCAAACCCGGTTCTCCCAGATTAGAGTCCGCGCACTTAACCGCTACACCAAACTGGCTCTCTCAAACTGGCTCTCTACACGAAACTGGCTATGATGATGTCACCACAGGAAACAGTGCCGGTGCAGAAAATATGACAGCCGGCAAAGTATAAATCAGCCCAAGAAGTCATTTGTGAAAACATATGAATCTGTCTTAGTGAGGCCAGTGGTCCACCTACTCTGTCTGGCAGTGGTTCTTTATGGTCATAGGCAAAGAGCCCTCTATCTGAGATCCTCTTAGCTAGAGATGCTGGGGACTGAACCTGTAACCTCTTCCCCTTTGTTCTAATGTAACTGTGACTATAATAAATCCCAAGCAGGGCACCCAGATACGGGTGAGAGCCCCGACCGACTCTGGGTGTGCCCGAGACTTTATCAGTCCCCACAGCACTTCCCAAAGTAGCACAGCCACCCAGAGTGTGAGCTGGCCTGGGAACTGAGCTCATATCTCCAGAATGTCATTGTGACAGTTATTCACACAGGACAGCTGATGTTTTGACAACCATAAAAAGAGGTAAGTGCTGTTGACCTTCCCCACAGTCAGGCTGAGTTGAGAACTCTTCACCTAGTTTGATAGTAGACTCTGTTACATTGCCATAAACAGCGGTTGTATTTCCTAATGAAATGATGGATAGCAAAAGCACTGAAGGTCCTAAGCCTTTTAGGATTTGGGAAGTACCAGTTCCAAGCTAAGAGGAAGCTGCCTCACAGAACACCACTGGTACAGCCTTTCTGATATTTTGAACAGAGTATTTGATCCACCTAAGAGCAGACAGTCTGCTTTAAGAAGACATCTGAAGCTATACTTCCAATAAAAAACTATGCCTCTCTTCCAACTCCACAATAGGTCAAAAAAAGGAAGACAAAGTCATTATGAATCTAGATAAGGGTCATTCACATGGTTCCAAGAGGTGTCTGATGCATAAAAACCAGCCGGCACAGAAGAGTTTTCCTGGAAAATATGACACTTGTAGAACCTAACAGACACCAAATGAATCAACTAAAATATTCAGTCACAGATAGGCTGAGGGACTTTAGTTATGGTATTTTGCTTTTAGAGTCCAAAAGGAAGCCAATACAAGCCTCTTCTATCAGCACTCAGCAGCTGCTACCTAGACATCCACTGGAAAGGGTAGGGGCATCAGACTAACTTCTCTCATACTGTCTTTCTGCAAGGGCAAATAGGCTCTAACCATCAGTAAGGGGGGGATTTGGCTCACCTTCACCCTCAGCAATTTTCAAATGACAGGTCTACAAGCTAGTGGCACTGTGCAGGTCAATTCATCCATGGAACAGAATTAGTGGCATTCATTTGTTGATACAAGACTCTCTAGCATGATGGATAGGAGCTACACTCTTGTTTCACACTGCAAAATGGGGGTGAAAGGCATAGCTGAATTCCCTAGTCACCTTGGCCACAGTCACCACTGTCTCTCTAGGTCAGAAGGACATCCATATGTAATACAAGGACATCAGTAATGGCCCACCACCAAATAGGGTTTTGAATTTTCTATGGAGCAATGAAGGAAAGCTCCATAAATATGAAGTGTTCCCAGCATGAGTACTAGGTTGGTTACAAGTCTCAGAACCTGGTTAAATTCAGTTTATACAGGGTGAAGAAAGGCAGTGTGGTTTTACACTGTTTATTATTGTAGTTTATTATTGAAGGCATACAGAACAAGATTCCAAGGCACAATAGTGTGCTTGTGTGTGAATGAAAATATAAAAAAAGAAAAGCTATTGAGAAATTCCTGGTCTGATGGATTCATAGTCAGGAGGTCATGGTTCTGTCACCAGCTTTACTGCTTATCTGCCTCAGATAAGTAATTTCTCCTCCTTTATCTTTCTACAGCTTTGATGTTCTTCACAATTTTGTGGGTGGGTGAAACCATGCTAGAAAAGTCTTTCAAGGCCAATCTGCCAAGGAGTGCAACAGAAAGAAAGGCTGTTCCAGATGTTTACACCCATGACATGGGAGGTACTATTTACTGCCCAGTGTTGGGGAGATGGGTCCATGGATATTTTTTAGTTTGGGGTGGAGTCACATAAATATTTACATTACTCCCCCAAAATAAAAATATATTTAAATAACAGTTACATGTCACCCTTCTCTTTATATAATGGAGGCTAACTTTTCAACTCACCTGCAGGCCAGGCCTCCAATGGTCCTTATCACATTGCTTTTTCATATTCCCTTCAAAACTGCTCGGGATCATTTTATAAGGATTCACCCTGTTTTCTGCTCACAGCCCCTGTGATGGTTGGGTAGCTTAGTGATGCTGTCCAGGAGCACCTAGTAAGCTTTATGGTTGGACTGGGATTCAAAATGGGACTCCCATCCAAATTCCAAAATTCTATCCACACCCATACCAGACCATCCTATACCAGTGCCGCTTTTTGCTGCTTCCCTCCTGTGTCTCATAGTGAGGCTGTGGCTCACACACACTCCCCAAGGTGCACATGGAACAGAGGGAATTCTGAGGCCCTCAGCCAACTAGGGCATCTGTGGTGTACGTATTCAAACACACGCAAATGGCCACTCTTCCAGAATGACAGATGTGGCAGCTATTCAGCCCTTTCAGAAAGGAACAAAAGCCCTCTCCAGGAGCACAAAGGCTGTAAGTGAGTTGTGCCTAAATAGGAGCCACCTGCCAGAGGCCCCTTGCCCCCCCCCTCATTTAGCCAAACCTGCATCCCAGCATTGGAAACAGCTTGTGTAAACAAGGGAGTGCTTCCACCCAAGCTGTGCTTCATTATAAAACTCCTTAGTCTTGAAAAAAGTAAGATCCTCAGATATCAAGGTTCCCCCTCCCAATCTTCTTTGAAGTAACAAGGTACAGGTCACAATTCCAAACACATTTATGCGAGAAGAGAGAATACAACAGCCACCAAGGGAACGTTACGCCGCCTACTGTCATCACAGACAAAACAAGTGGGCAGGGGTGATGACTGTAATGGTAAGAGACTAGGCCAAAAGGCTCCATGTAGGTGGTATAGGCACCCTCCGGTTGCACGGTGTTTCACAGTGATAGGGGAATCAGTACAAGTGGTTACACAAAGGATGATGCAGAGAACAGTTATGTTGCAGTAAGATTTAATGAAGCCAAATATCTATCTTGTTATTTTTGAGACAAAGTTCATTTCCAGAAATCAATACAGGTAGTTGGCATATTACATGCTCTCTCTCTCTCTTCCTCCCATTCTGTTACTAATCTTTAAAACATATTTAGATTCTATTAAGTGGTCTTTTCCATCCTATGATCCAGAATGAGGGAAGGGATATCCACTCAAAGAAGAGAGGAAGAGCAAGATCATAACTCCACAACCAATTTTCCTTGCTTTAGGCTACCCATACACCTATGGCTAGCTGTTGGACAAGTTAATCTTCAGCACTCCAAAAAATCCTGCTTACATGGTTTTGCAAGATTTGCCATGCAATCTTATACAGAGTTATTCCAGTCTAAACCCACTGATTTCACTGAGCTTACACTGGAAAAATTCTGCACAGAACTGCTCTACTGGTGGTTTCTTCCACGTCCAGCTGAGACAGAATTGCTTTCTGGAGCATATGGTTCAGTGAGATGGTTGTGGAGACCTTGCCTGTAGATCAGTTGGTTTTGAGGCTCAAAGAAAGTTTTTAAAATTACACTGGTAACACCCAACAATCTATCCAAATATCCTGGCTATGCGCTAGAAGTCTTAATCCACTGCCTAACCGCTTGGTTAAAGGCTAAGAGCAAACAAATGGAGACTGAATCCTGACAAGATGGAGGTAATGCTGGTGGAAAGCTGAGGACTTGAGGGACGTTGTACTTCCCATTTTGAGAGATAAATTGATACATGATGGCTCAGTTAAGAGCATAAGAGCTACACTGAACCCAGCATTACCACTGGAGAAGCAAGTTAATGCAGCTCCAAAAAATTCATTCTTCCAGTTTCATTAAGTTTGGAAGATGGCCCCCTGTCTTGACTCAGCCAATCTAGCCACCTGGATCCACGCCATGGTAACATCAGCACCAGACTACTGTAATGCACACTACATTGTTCTTGAAGTCAGCTCAAAGCCTCCAGAATTCTGTACCAACTTAATAACTGGAGTTAACAGGAGAAAGGCAGAGCATACATTTTACACCCATTCTGCAGTCACTCCATTGACTGCTGATCAGTTACCAGATTCAGTTCAAGGTCCTGACTAAAACAAACAAAGCCCTTCATGGCCTTGGACCACCTCTCCTTCCATGTTCTACCACAATGCTCATCTGTCCAGGTCCTTCTGTGGGTGTCACCCTGCAAATGGGCAAGACCAATAACCACCCATACATAAGCTTTCTCTGTTGTGGCCTGGACAATGTGAAATAGCCTGCCCAAGGAATTCAGGAGGGCTCCCACTCTCCTCTCATGGAGTTGTTCAGGAGGGCTTTTCTGTAACCATAACAGGGCTATGCTACAATAGAATGGTTAGGGAAGGTTCTTTATAAAGGGGAAAGGGACTATGGACTAAACAGCTGTGTACAGGATGTATCCATCTGTCTGCCACTTGTACTATCCTGTTGTCACTGCATTGTTTTACAGTGATGCAATGCTATTTTTCATTGTATCTGTATTGTATCTAGTATGCTATGCTTGTTCAATTCTGTAATTCTACTCCTACATCGCTTATTAGAAAATAACATCATCTCATCATATCAATTTACACTATGTAATCTGCTTTGAGCCTCAGTCAAAAAGGCAGACTATAAACATAGTAAATCTGACAGTCAGCATGGTGTAGTGTTTTGAGCATCAGGCTAGGATCTGGGACATCTGGGTTCAAATCCCTACTCTGCCATAGGAGCTTGCTGGGTGATTTTGGCCAGTCACACTCTCAGCCTAACCTACCTCACAGGGTTGTTGTACAATCTTTTTAATTTTGCATATGGAGAGAGGAAGAATGTTGTAACCCATTTAGGACCCCGACTGGGTCCCCATAAATGAAGAAAATAAATAAGATTATGTATTACAAGCTAGGGACCTGCAAGGAATCCCCAAGAGAGGGGAACCATTTGGAAATCTCCACCTCAAGGATTCTATGAATTCAGGGGACTGAGCAGTCTAAATCTTCCCCCTTTAACTACCCCTCAGCTGCCCTGAACATATCATTCCAGAGACATTCAATCTTTTTTCTCAATGTTTCTCCACCCCTTTTATCTCGTGGTTAATTTACAAATCCCCCTCCCCAAACTAAGTAGAGCCCTTTATTAGTCTGTGAGCAGGTCTAAAACTTCCACCATCCACACCGGGCCGAGTGACTTTACTGTAAGGTCTAACAAGTGGGGGATCCATGAGAGTCATGGGAAGAATCCTATTCTTTCCCTTGCTGGCTTGCTGAGCCACTTGCTCACCGGGTCCCACACCTCCCCTGCCTACCCACCCACATCACCGCTACCTCTGCAGGTCACGCAGCAGTGAAGGGGAGGTGACGGTTCCTGCCCCCCCCTCTGGCTGCCTGCCCGCCCAGCAGTGGCTGCCAGGTGTGGCTGCCTCTGCCACAAGGAGGATGAATGAGGTAGGGTGGACAGAGATGCACTGTTTGCACAAGCAGAGACAATGTTCCTTCCTCTGTTCCTCTATTGGATTTTTCTGTAAACCTGGGGTTCACCCCAGTTTGTAGAAATAGCTCCCCTCTCTCTCTACATGGCCCTGATCCTGAGAGGTAAGGATTGACAGCTGGGGCCATGCTGAGGATTAGATAGGAACTCACAAGGATGCACAGGCGGTCACTTCATTTCCTCTTGTATCCCCCTTTCCCATGCAATAACCTCTCTCTCTCTCTTCTTGGAACCACCCCTTTCCTCTCTCTTTCCCCTGCTTCCTTCTCTCCTTCCTACTCACCAATCAACCTTTCTTTTATCTGCCCCCCACAGCCTTCAGCTTTCATTATTATGTATTTACTTCATTTATACCCCACCTTTCTTCCCAATGTGGACCCAAAGCAGCTTACATCATTTTCTTCTCTTCCATTGTATCCTTACAGCAACACTTTGAGGTAGATTAGGCTGAGAGAATATGACTGGCCCAAGGTCACCCAGCAAGCTTTAATGGAAGGAGGGGGGCTCTGGCCTGGAACTCTAACCACTACACCACACTGGCTCTCACCTTTCCCTCCTTCCTTCCCACTGGCAGCCTTTTCCTGGGAAAAGGCAGTTGCAAGAGTTATACAGTGCCAAATCTTGCCAAGTTGTACAAGTTGTATGAAGGCTATTGTTGAGCCCAGGGAAATGGTGTGGCATCAGATTGTCTGATAGCTACCACTGCACCTGGATGAGTTGCACAAACTGCCCAGTAGCAAATTGCCTAGTAGCTGCTCCTGGCCCTGGCCTGGCCTTCCTCCAGAGCAGGAGTTGTCTAGGGGGCCAAAATAGCCCTGGAAAAGACTCTGCCTTTCTCACTGGCTTTTACTGAAAGAAAGCATTGACTGACAGCTGACAATACTGTTGCTGTTACCTAACAATCCCCACAATGGCCACTGAAATCTCCTTTAAAGACACAGGTACTGCTTCATTATTTGGGGGTGTTTTAACCCCTATGGTGCTGTTGTTGCTTTTTAGCTTCAGATTTTTGTGCAAACCTGGGGCTTTTCTCAAGTTTGTAGAAAGTTATGTCTTGTCTGTCAATGGCTCCAGTCTCTGTATTTAAGTATCCACAGATCTGGCCATGTTAATCAGGATGCGATTTTTGCATCTCCATTATTTTCTACTTTAGTTAAACCCAGTTGCAAACAAATCTGCTTACCACTTTTTCATGCACGTGATGAGCTGTCCATCAATATGAATTATATACATTTTATAAGTACTTCCTGCCATAATGCTGCAGCAGATTAACCCATCTAATTTTTTCCTAGAACTTGCTGAGTACACTATGGAAGCCCATGGCAAAGCAGCTATGATTGGAGCTACTTTATCTACAGTACAAAAGAAGACTGGCATAGAAATGAATCACTCCCCACCACTTAGCACAACAGGACCAATAGATTACTAAAAAGAGGACCCTGTTGTTACAGGTCACTGTGAATAAGACAGGATGCCCATCAAACATATAATCACAAAGTACCTTGTACACAGGCTTTATGATGGAAAAAAGAGTAAAAATCTTGCAAATTCAGGACACCAAAGTTAAAACAGATTTTTTTTAAAAGCATGTTTTGACAATACAATCTCAGCCTAAAATGTCCTCACAAGATGTTGTTGTGAGAATACAATGGAGGAAAGGAGAACAAGGTAAGCTGTTTTCAGTCGCCATTGGGGTATAAAATGAAGTAAATAACTAAAGGTTGCTTCATCTTTTCTTTTTAATCCCTCTCTTGGAAGCACATCTTTATGTGGTGAGGTGGCTTGTATGCATTATCAAAGCTGAAAGCAATACTGTCAAGAGGCTAAACTCCTAGCACAGTCAGTCAAGGCAGAATTGGTCACAGCTGAAACACCAGACTACAATGCATCCACCCCCTTCAAGGAACAATGGCAGCATCAACAGAAGAGAATGGACAGCTCCAACCACGCAGCAGCAGTAGTTGAAGGTGACACTGGGGAAGGATCTTTCCAGCACAACGGCAGTGCCCCTTCAGCTCATCCTGATAAGTACTGAGCACAAGGAACCAACGGTAAGCCACTTCTGATCATCTCTTACCTTGAAACCCCTATGATGAGTTTAATTCATAGGGTCATCATAGGTCGGAAGCAACTTGATGGCACTTACACACACACACACACCTAGCTTGGCTAGAACTTTCAATGTACTAGTTGTCTAGGTTTAGGGAATTTCATATGTGGAGAAACTGTGAATTACTCACCTGCCAACTAAACTGGTACAGCCCAGAGTCTCCTCAGCAATAACCAGGCCAAACCAGATATAACATGGGACAGTCACAAACAGAAAGAATTCCCCATGCTTTTCAAAAAGAGACTCAAAACTGCTGCACTGAGGAAGGAAATTGGTGTTTGTGGTTTAGTTGTTAGATTATTTGTTTTATTCATTTCTTAAAATATTTATATTCCACTTTTCCTCATGGATCAAGATGGCCTACAGATCAGCTGAGAGTACTAGGCTAGGATCTGGGGGGCCCAGAGGTTCAGATCCCCACTTGGAAGCTTGCTGGGTAGCCTTGGGCCAGTCACTTGCTCTCAGCTAAACCTACCTCACAGGGTTGCTGTTCTAAGGATGAAATGAAACAGGAAATAACAATATACCATCCACATCAGTGTCAATTTAGAACCCTCTCCAATACCACCTCAAGTATGACCCAAGAATTAGGCCAAAGTGGCCTCAAATCACCTTCAGACATTAAGAGCTGCAAAGGGGACAGGAAACATGAGCAAGTGCCTGCTCTCTGTATGTCTCATTATGCCCAGCACCTTTTGCAGGGGTCTTTCCCCATCACAACTACATTTTGTGAAATGAGCATCTATTGGTTACTCATTTCTTTTTTGCTGTCTACATGTCTTCCCATAAAGTTATGCTTCTATCATCTATTCTTAAGGTATACTATTTTGTATTGCGGACAGGACCTGTTGTGTTTATGAGAAGCTTGAAGATATACATTGTAACATAATTAATGGGGGGGATTCCTTCTTTTCTTCCCATAATACTGTGCTGTCAGCCCCTCTGCTGGGAAGCTGGCTGCGTGTGTATTACATATATACAACTGAAAGACATTCTGGCACATGCCCAGTTCCATAGGGGTAACCATGGTAACCTGTTGCCACAAACACAAAAATTAGTCCTGTGGCTAGGGGCTGTATCCTACTAGCTTTTCCACTGGCAAAAGAGGGAGGAGGGAGCCCCTTTGACCACTAAAAAGGCTATGCCATGGGTAGTAATTTTGTAAACTGCCTTGAGCTGTGGCAAGAAAGGTGTTCTATACATAAATAAATAGTGGGGGCTGTGTAGACAAAAGCAACACAGGACAGTGGCTTAACAGATAAGGGGAAATGGAACAAATGAAATGGAAAAGCTAGTAAGAGACAACCACAGTCATACTGTGGCGTAAGCTTCTGTTGACTAGAACCTGCTTCATCAGATGCATTAAGTGCATCATTGGTCGGCAAACACATATTCTCATGGTTGGAAAGAACCTGCAAACAGTTGAGTCAGAAGGCCATGAAATGCAAGAGGTACAAGCTGTGACATCTATGCAAAACTCAAGTGTATAAAGGATGCACAGACTGACCTTTCACAACCACAATAAGTTGTAATAACACAGTTTCCCAGGTATCACTGAGATGATTAATATCTGTAGTGGGTGAGAAAAGCCTCAGCTGTATTCAAGCCTTGATACGTTACACTTACCAATAAATACTAGGAACATTTTTTTCACATGCCCAGTACATTATATATCTTTTAAAAAGTAAGAGCAAGCATCATGTGGTGGCTATGAGTATCAGACTATTATCTGGGAGACCCAGGTTCAAATCCCTTCTCTGCCACAGAAACTCAATGAGTGATTTTGGAACAGTCGCATTCTCTCAGCATAACCTACCTCACAGGATGTTGTTTTGAGGATAAAATGGAGGAGCAGAAAATAAGGTAAGCCACTGTGGGTCTCCACTGGGGATAAAGGAGGGGTATAAATGAAGTATACAAACAGATTTTTTAAGTGTGTCTTTAAATACTTTGCTTAGGAAAAAAAATAAACTTTCTCCTTGAAAGGCACCATGTTGCAGGCTCCAATAACTTGAATCCTAAATTTTGTGGCATTTGGGGGAATACAGTGAGGATTACCAAGATTGTACTTAGTACAGAGACATAAAAATTGTAAATGCTACATGCTTTTTTTTAAAAAAGGGAAAAGCTTATTAGGTTCTCAAGATTCACTACATATACAGCAGCATTTTTATTACAGATAAGAGAAATGCCAAATATGGATGCCTGGATTACTACATTTAGTTACAGTTCTGCTCACAAAAAAATTAGTGAGAGAAACAACACAATGTTATCCTACTATTTTATCAGAAGCAGAAGAAATCAGCACCTCTTAGTCTTAACTTAAAATATATTTTATAACCTCACAGTCTTGACTTAAAATATATTTTATAAAAACTAGAGCTGTATGTTAGAGAACTTCCCACACAATACTTGCAAGATTCAAAGTATAACAGAGAAATAAAACTGTTTAAAAACAATTAACCACTTCTGCATGCAGATAAAGGCTGCGTAAAACTGTTGCCATTTTGCATTAAAAGCTGTGTAGGGATTTGTTGGGATTCATGCCAGTTTAAGGAACCTTTCTAGGGCCCCGTTCACACGGAGCATTTGCCACGCTAAAGATACGGATGATAGGCGGATTTTCCGGGCGCAATCACACCACAACATCTGGGAAGCGTAGTGCTCCCATGGCTAACCTGTGGCTTCCCGCCGAAGATGCGGAGTAAAAAACTAGTACTTACAATGTACTGGTTTCCGGGAAACGCAGGGCAAGGGCAGGCGTCTGATCGTGTTTCCGCTGGAATCCCGTGGCATTCGGCGCCCGCCCATGTCCCCTTGCAAACCGGATTTTTTTAAAGTCCCCACAGGATGCGCACAAACGATCATGCACATGTGCAAACTTCGGTGAGACAAACAAAAAATCCCATTTGCCACAGAAGCGGCATGGCGCAATTGCGGGTGTGAACGCGCCGTGCTGCTTCTTTGCTGCACTGCAGACTAACCATCTGATCGGCACCTAACGCCTAACCACGGGATCTCGACAGGACGTCTGATTGGGCTGCAGCATGATACTTTGTTCCAGGGCAAACAGCCACGCTTCCACCCCGCATTTTGTGGCCCGTGTGACCGGGGCCTAGCTACATTTCTCCAAAAGCTCAACAAAGCAGAGTTCAGTGCAGCAAATTAAACTCCATATGCTTCTTTGCTCACTCTGGGCTTCCGCAGGGATTATTACAGCCAGGTCCTTTGTAACCAGGTTAAAGTCTGAGCCGACTGGCTGGCTGGCAGGCATCCCTTTGCATTAGAGCAGTCATTATAGCATTTTGTGACATATTTTAGGAAGGAAGCACAGCTTTCTACTGGTACCCCTCCTGTGGCAGCAGCACCAGAGCATCCAGTACAGGTGCCTGCATGTAAGTCCTGTTAAAGAGACAGACAGAAGAACAGAAGCGAAAGCACTGGTGCTGCCACTTTTATCTTGAGTTTTTAAGTGTCAATCTTTAGTTTAGAAAACCGCATATCCCAGACCTTTTCACCATTCCACAATTTGGCTCTAGCTTAGTTTCACTCTCCGCCTTTCCCCCACTCCCTCTCTTCCCCTGCTCCATTGCATGTAAACAACCTTTAAAGTGTTCCCCTCCACTCCCCAAAACAATATTACACAGCAGGGGGAATCAGTGTGAGGGCTCTTTGAAATGAACACCTAAGTAAACTCCAAGTATCCTAGGTAGTAGCAGAACCATGGGTTCATTTTTTTTTAAGCTGGAGCATGGAGGAAGACAAAGGTCTCTCTCCCCTTGAGGGAGTAGGCAATTGCAATTTAAATGGGCTTCAGGTGGGAGGGGACAGAGTACACAAAAACAAGGTGCTATGAGTCAACACATTTCAGAGAACTAGTACAGGACACAGTGGGCAGGGGAAACAAATAGATCAGAGAAAATTGAACTCATCAAAGGAAAGGAAGAGAAGCTGCCCTCAATCAAAGGCAGGAAGATTGCAGAGTGGAAAGTAACCCATTGAGTCAGCTGGTTATTTAGAAAGCCATAATCAAAAGTGCAGAGCAGCCCCACAGTTTTAGGCACCCATCTTCACCCAAATAATGGAAATGGAAAAGATTGCATAAGCACTCACAGAAGAAGCGGTGAGCTGTATTTTGATGAGGGCAGGAGCTCCAGTTTGGCCAATATGAACATCAAGGACAGCACCAAAGCCAGATAGGCAAGGCTGCATATAATACCCATTTCCCTAGCTAAAACTGCCTACCCTATGCAGGCAAACACCCATTCAAATATGTGCTCAAGGAAACACAGCCTAAGTGATCCATTACTTTAAAGCCGTGACAAAAAAGACAGTTCTCCACATTGATGTACATTTATAAGTAATCCTTTTCAGGACAGGAACCTTCTTTTGTCATCCTGCAACATTTCTCTGGTGCCCTTCATCCTGCCAATGGTATGTGTTTCATCCTGTCTTTTTCAATTAGAACATTTTTTTAAAAAAAATCCCAGTCTATAGAACTTGACTAAAGTGAACCAGACATCTCCTTTTCCCATTACCACCTCTATTTGCAGACAGACAAAACTGAGAGTTATGGCTGATTCCTAATGTCCCTCAACAACCACCAAGGTAAGAAAAAATACGTTTTTAATTAAATGTGGTTAGAAGAGTATTTCAAAGAATCAAAAGCTAAACTTTCTTGGCTTGGGTAAGACATCTGTATTAAATATATACGACAATTTTTTAAAAAAGCAATAGATTAGAGAACAGCACTTTTAAGATGATACGATCGTCCAAGTGAAAAGAGCCAGCCCACTGATTAAGGCAATAAATTTCAAATCTATTTCCAATTTTGCAGCTTCCCAGTTCAACTCTGCCTCACACCCTCTTTTGTAACAGATCCAAGATATTTTACTATAGTAACATCGAACAAAGGTCTATCTTATTCCATTATCCCGTTTCCAACAGCAGCCAGTGGCCCTTTACTACTAAGGGCATGTTAAGAAGAAGAAGAGATTGGATTTATACCCCACCCTTCACTGGAGTCTCAGAGCGGCTTACAAACTCCTTTCCCTTCCCCTTTCCACAACAGACACCCTGTGAGGTGGGTGGGGCTGAGAGAACTCTGAGACAAACAGCTCTTTTTCAAGGACAGCTGTGTCAGAGTTTGTGACTGACCCAAGGTCACATCAGCAGGTGCAAGTGGAGGAGTGGGGAATCAAACCCGGTTCTCCCAAATTAGAGTCCGCGCACTTAACCACTATACCAAACTGGCTGTTCAGTTTGAAACAGGCCATGGCCCTGAAAAATACAGCATGTGCATCTTGTGGTAAGTTTGAATATCCTGTTGTTGCTTTCTCCCAAGAAGAATTTGGGCCCTGGAAACAAAGGAAGCTGGGAATAATAGGGTTGGAATAAGGACAAAATAGGGCAAATTATACTATTTTGCCATCGTTGCAGCATCTTATGGTGATCCCATGGGGTTTTCAAGGCAAGAGAGATTCAGAGGTGGTTTGCCAATACCTTCTACTTCATAAAGATCTTGGAATTCTGTGGTGGTCTCTGCAGTGATCTCCCATCCAAGTACGAACAAGGGCTGACTTGACTTAGCTTCCAAGATTCAGCTTGGGCTATCTAAGTTACACTGGAGGGATCAATGATGAGGAACCCTAGAGTCGGATTCGACTGGCTTTCGAGCAAGGGAACCTTTACCTTTACTAAACAAGTAAAGCAATTATTATTATTATTATTATTATTATTATTAGGTATTGTGTGTAGTATAACCAGGAGATCCTAAGATTGTCTGGCAGCTTTAAGATCTAGTTCTTTTTGGGCTGAGAGAGCTCTGAAAGAGCTGTGTCTGACCCAAGGTCACCCAGCTGGCTACATGTGGAGGAGTGCAAAATTGAACCTGGTTTTCCAGATTAGAGTTCATCATCCTTAACCACTACACCATGCTGGCTCTAAGGAAAGCACTTATTTTGAACTATGGGAACAGTTGTAATGCTTGCAGGTCTGGCACATTAAAGAATACTTGTCAGAAAAGGAAGATCATAAGGATCTATGACTCTGTTAGGCAAAGCGCACTGATACAGGTCTTGAAGGACAGACAGATAAGGAGACAATCTACCTCAGCCATACAGGTCTGTGAAACGTTGGGAAATTTCTGGGGATTTAGGGGGTGGAGCCTGGAAAGGGCAAGATTTGAGAAGAGGAAGGACTTTAGTGCGGTATAATTTTATTTATTTATTTATTAAATTTCTACCCCGCCCTTCCAGCCAAAGCTGTCTCAGGGCGGCTTACAAACAACATAACATTTACAGATACATAAAATATTTAAGTTAAACAACAATAGTTAAAACATTTAAACAATCCTAAAAGTAATTAATCCTAAAAATATAGTAAAGTGCTAGTATTACTAATTACACAGCAGTTGTTCTCTCTTCTTGCAGTTGGCTTCTTGATTTCCTAGACCGTCGCAGGTGGTTAGCTCAGGCTATCCTCAGGGTCCCAGGGAGGGACAGGGCTCTCTAGCCTTAGGCTGTCAGATGTTAGCAAAGGCAGCGGTTCCAAAAGCCTGGTGGAAGAGCTCCGTTTTACAGGCCCTGAAGAACTGCAAAAGGTCCCACAGGGCCCTGATCTCCTCTGGGAGCTCATTCCACCAGAGTGGAGCCACTACTGAGAAAGCCCTGGCCCTAGTTGTTGCTAGCCTGGCCTCATTGAGACTTGGGAGGGCCAGCCAGTTCTGGGCCACTGAACACAGTGCTCTCTGGGGTACATGTGGGGAAAGGCGGTCCCTCAGGTATGTAGGTCCCTGGCCATAAAGGGCTTTAAAAGTAAGAACCAGCACCTTGAAACGGAACCAGTATGCTATCAGCAGCCAGTGCAATGCTTTTAGCACAGGCTGGATGTGCTCCTGGATTCAGAGTCCCATCAAAAGCCTGGCCACAGAATTTTGCACCAGCTGCAGTTTCCAGGTTTGAGACAAGGGCAGCCCCATGTAGAGGGCATTACAGTAGTCCAGTCTCGAGGTGACCATAGCATGGATCACTGTTGGCATAGAGTCTACCTTCCAAAGCAGCCATTTACTGCAAGGGAACTGTGATCTCTGTTACATGGAACCAGTTGTAATTCCAACTACCACCTGGAGATTGGCAACCCTAGCAGTGGAAAGGCAGATTCAAAGACAAGTGTAATCAAAGCAGTCATTTAATGCAATTAAAAGAAATCCATTAAAATACCCAGTGTATTCTGATATTAAACCTTGAGTTACCTAACCAGAATTTATTCTAAAATTTGCAAATTCTGTCGTTTCTTTTTCTTTTTCTATAGAAGACAATGAATGAGAGTATCATATTTCAGGGGATTTTTGCTACCTTTTGAACTTACACAAGGAAAGATGAAAAAGAGATCCATCCCTCAAAGCCAGAAGACATCAAAGATTGCCTAGAGACCAGCAAATTTCCCCACGCTTATCCTATGCCAAAACCACATTCCTTAGAGGCTCATATCTATTAATTCTTCTCCTTATTTGCCTGAAGCTTTCTAGCCAATAAGATTTAATATTTACACGTGCTTTCTTCTAAAGATATGAAATTAAATTTTATTATTGCCCTCTCCTCTCATTTACCCCATCTCTTTTCAGTACATTATTGCTATCAAAATACTGTAGCTACTGCAGAAGCTACAACAGGCAGAAGTCTTTGTCAGGGCCTAAAACCTTTACCTGGGACACATGTCCTTTAGCTACTTCCTTTCCATCATGCTTCTTCACTCTTCCCTAACATACAATTCATCTTGACCTTAAGTTCTGTAAAGTTTCTTTAAAAGCAATAATCCTTCCTTCAAGTACACCTTTCTTAGTCCACACCTTAGTCTTCTCCATTCCTCTGACCTCTGTACCTCTAGGCACACCATTCCTTAATTTATGTAAAATCTATGCCCACTCTTCAGCCAGTCATTGTGTAAGGTTTTAGTCCTGGCCAAACCTCCCTCACAGAAGCTGGACTATTGAGTTTCCTGAGCAACTGAACATCCCAAACCACCACATCAGTTCAGCCAATCAGAGCAGAGGCATCACCACCATGAGCACAATACAGTATAAATGAGAGAGTAGTAGGCCAAAGATAGGAACTCAAGAGTCTCAACTTCCAGATTAGACTTTTCTCTAGCAGTTCTATTTAAAATAAGCAAACCTCCAACACAATAGCTTATACTTTATTTGTCTTTGGACATTTACCCCCTCAACCATCTCCTCCAACAGGATGACATCTGTATCCAGGCCAACTTATCCATTAGACAGAGAAGGCACAGTGCCTAGGGACCACAATACTTTTAGGGGCCCTCAAGAATGTTTTAATGTCTTTAAAAATCAGAAGCAAAAAAATAAACTTTTGAATTAAAGAAAATGTTTTAATTTTTTTCTCACATCAGAAAAAAATGAAATGTTTAGGGACCACGAAAATCTATTAATTTTTGCCTAAAGCAGAAAACAATAAAATGTTGATGTATTTGAAGTTATATCAAAAATTATCTTAAATATTTATATTATTATGGTGGGAGGGGCCCACAAAGGCATAAGTACCTTGAACTCACTAAACTTTTAGGGCCCAGAAAAATGTTGTAAAATGTTGAAAAGTATGATTATATTTGTCTTTATACCAATGCCGTTATAAAATATAATTCTTAATATTTTTATGGAGAAAGTGAGTGGAGCTTGTCAAGGACCCAAGCCTGGGTCCCACTGAGCCACGACCTCTTGGGCAAGCAGGCAGTGCTCAGAGAAGTAGGTTCTCAAGGCTGAGTGTATACAAGAAACCAGACCTTGCTAAAATATATGAAGGTTTATCCCCACTAGGGGTCACCAGAAGTCACCATGACTTCCAGGCATGCAAGCACACACACTCACACACAAAACCCACAAAAAATGTTTTAAAGAATAATATATTATTAGACAACACAATCTCTACAGTCCTGCAGCAAGAAAATAACAAAACTAACTTTTCTATCTAACACTTCAGTACCTGGTATTAGATGGCACATCCTTTAAACATCAAGGTCCAAGCAACAGTCTCGAGCATTTTCTACGTAGCTGTCCATTGCAACAGAGCCTGTCATAGTCAGAGCCACTGTCCTGTTGAATTCCAAAGTCGGCGTGGCTTCCATCATGGCTTAGATATAGTCTTTCACCATCTGGTGTCAGGTGGTCCTTCACATCCAATCAGGGTGCTCACTTGCTGGAACCCTCTAGAAGATGACGACACTGCTTCTATCTCCCTCCTCCCATATGGCTACAAAGCTGACCACAGGTCCCCATGATTAGCCAATTACTACATTTCTGAATCTGACCTTGAAAGAGATAAGGATGGTACAGGCATGGAGGCCCAATAATGGACACCTGCAAGACAAAGTAGGCCCACTAGTATTTACATTAACCCTTGGGAGGATATCAGAGTGCTTTGCCTCACAGGGCCCATGAAGACAAAAGTGCCTAGGGCTCATGAAAGCCATAATGTGGCCCTGATCTGCATGGCCTTGACACCCAGCAAAGATCGGAGGCTTTTTGCATCATCCTATCCTTCTCTTCATTGGAATTTGATGTCATCATTCTCACAGAGCACATAGATATTAATGGCTGCAAGTGTCAGTCAGAGATGCTCGTACATTGAAATCCAGATTAATATGTGACTAAACAGATGAGATTTCCCCACTAAGTTTTACTGATCAGAACCAAATAAGCTATACACAACACTGTGTTCCTTCAGACAACAAAGGGGTACATGGCGCAAGACCATATCCAGGCAGAACATACTTTTTCATAATGATACTTCAGGGCACAAAATCAGCTTCCCCAATTTTAGAAATTAGTTGTGGTTTCCAAGTTATTATGCAAGATCGATCACCTGCCGCAGTAAGCAACCAGCAGCAACATGAGACATGTCCAAAGTCACTCATTACTGAAAATGCCAGTCATGTTCAGGCTGCTGAAAAGTTAGATGTCTCAACTTATGATGTTCCTAACTTTTTAACTCATAATTATGTGAGAAGCTTGACAATTGGCCATCTTAGGCTGCGGTCACACGGAACATTAGCCACGCTACAGAGACGGAAGATAGGTGGAGTTTCCGGGCGCGATCTCACCGGCACGTCTGGGAAGCATAGTGCTCCCGTGGGTCACCTGAGGCTTCCTGCCGAATATGCGCAGCAAAAAACTAGTACCTCGGAGGTACTAGTTTCCGGAAACCGTGGGGCAAGGGAGGGCGTCTGATCGCGTTTCCGGTGGTATCCGCTGCCCGCCCATGTCCCCTCGCAAAAAGCTTTTTTCCCCCCAAGTCTCCATGGATGCACACAAGCACCCAACGGAGCATACGCATACTTCAATGTACAGGGGAAAAAACCATTTGCCCTGGAGGAAGGCGAAGAGGCGACTGCTTGTCCAACCATCCCCAGGAGTCACACAGAAGGCAGCTCAGAGTCGCCCAGAGCGCCCCCCCCCCTCCGGGGGACCTGCCTTTCGGTTTCATTGTCAGGACTCAAGTTCCCTCTTCCCCACCCCTTGGCCACGTCCCTTTCTCCCTTCTCCTCCCACCGAGTGCCTCTCTGGGACATGTAGTCCGTTTCAGCCGCTTCTTTGCCGCATGGTCGTGTGATCGGCACCTCCCCCCTATACACAGGACCTTTACTGGACCTCCAGGAGACGTCTGCTCGCGCAACCGCTTGTTATTTTTCCCCGGGGCTAACAGCTACGCTTCCCCCCCCCCGCATTTTCCTGCCCATGTGACCGGAGCCTTAGTGTAGAACTCTCATCAACAATTAGTTTTCTTAGAAGGCCATACTGGGGGGGGGGAAAGAGGTGGTGGGTCAGAGCTTTAATCCACACCCTGTATGGTAGCCTGTCAGCTAGTGCTGTTTCCATCAATGTCACTTTCACTATATCTCATGCAAGGGTAAGAAGGCCTTATCTGATTACCATTAAGGAGAGAAATTTGTCAATTATTTTAGGGGGCGGTTACCACCATGAGGAGAAAAACATTATTCGGATTTGCCACAGGCACCAAAACTATCTACCACCACCCAAATGTTAAGGCAGCAATGATTTATTTATATAAGCATTTATTTATTTAGTATATTTTTATTCTGCCTTTGCTTCAAGGAGCTTGGGGTTGTATATATGGTTCTTCCATCTCCATTCTATCCTCAAAACAACTCTGTGCAGTAGGTAAAGCATTTTAATAAGTCCATTACAAAATCATACATGCCAGTCTATAAGTTCCTGTTTGGCCAATAAATACACCAGTTCTGAAACACTCTAAGCATCCTTGAAAGCAAGTCTCATTTGTGTCAGCAGGTTTTGCTGTCGTTGTAATGCTGGTTTTGCAACTAACGTCCCAACTAGTTTAGCAAAAACAACTGCAATTATTTCTCAGTCTTAAGAGCACTGAGGTGCCTACTCAAAGACTATGGATCCTAGAACGAGAACTGCAATGCAAGTTACTTCTGGAAAAAGACAGGTTGCTTACCTGTAACTGGTGATCTTCGAGTGGTCATCTGTGCATTCACACCCTTGGGAATATACTGCGCCTGCGCTGACCTTCTCGGTACCGGTAGCTAGCAAAAGGGATTTTCGCGCCTCTCCCAGGTCACGCGCCGGCTCCACTGCGCATGACCAAGGAGGGGCACGCAGATCCCGCCAGTTCCTTCTGACCGCCGCCCAACAGCCTTCAAAGAAACAAGATGAAGGGCCGAGAGCAGAGGGGAAGGAGGGCGGGTGGTGTGAATGCACAGATGACCACTCGAAGATCACCAGTTACAGGTAAGCAACCTGTCTATCTTCTTCGTGGTCTCTGTGCATCACACCCTTGGGAGAATAGCAAGCAATAACTCTTACCTGGAGGAGGGGCCGAGGCCCTACACCTGCGCCGTCTGCAAAATAGACCGACCCAACGCCACACGACGAGTAGACCGGACATCAAGGGCATAATGCTTCACGAAGGTGAGCGGAGTAGCCCAAGTCGCAGCGTTGCAGATGTCCTCCAATGGCATCCCTCTCAGGAAAGCTGTGGAAGCCGCCACCGCCCTTGTAGAGTGGGCGCGAAGTTGACCTGGAAGAGGTCTCTTAGCCAAAGCGTAACATAGCTTGATTACTTCCACAATCCACCTGGACAGCGTCTGGGAAGAGATCTTCTTCCCTAGGGAGGGCATACTGTGAGCAACAAACAAGGCTGGAGACTGACGAAAAGACTTGGTCCTGCCCAAATAGAACAGCAACGCCCTCTTAACATCCAGAGAGTGCAATTTCCGTTCCTCTTCATTGGCAGGAGACGGGAAAAATGACGGCAAAACTATATCTGAACGTAGATGAAACTCCGAAACGACTTTCGGTAAGAAGGAGATGTCCAAAGACAACGACACCCCATGAGGGGAAAAAATCAAGTATGGTGGATCACACCTTAAAGCAGACAACTCACTGACTCGACGAGCAGAAGTAATGGCCACCAGAAACGCAGTCTTGAGCGATAACAACTTTAGAGAGCAAGTGGCCAGTGGTTCGAAGGGTTTTCCCATCAAAAACCGCAAAACTAAAGCCAAATCCCAGGCCGGAGTCGGAGAACGACGGGGAGGGTACAGGCGAATAAGACCTTTACAAAACTGTTTCGTCTGAGGATGCGAGAAAACTGAAAACCCATCAATAGATGGATGAAAAGCTGACACCGCAGCTAAATACACCTTAACTGAAGAAAAACTGAGTCCCAAGTCCATTCTGGACAAAATAAACGCAAAAATAGACCTCAAATCCACTGGCGGAGGAGGTAAATTGGAAGAACTCAAGTACTGTAGGAATAAATCCCACTTCTTTGCGTAAGACGTCCTAGTAGACAGTTTACGACAATTCAACAGGACCTCATTGATACGGTCATCCATCACTGAAAGCGTATTTCCCATAGAGTCAACTTGAGACTCAGAGGATCGTAGTGAAGGACCTGGCCTTCCTGAGCTTGGAGGAGATCCAACTCCTGCGGGAAGTGTACGAAGGATCCCTTGGCTAACCGCAGCAGTGTCGGAAACCACACCTGCCGAGGCCACCAGGGGGCTACCAGGAGACAATGGGGCTTGTCCTGTTGTATTTTCACAAGCACCCTGTGGAGCAGCGGAATCGGAGGAAATAGGTATAGAAAGTCGTGAGCCCACGACATCAACAGACCGTCCCCCATTGACAGAGGGTCCAACCCCGCTCTGGAGCAAAACCTGGGACACTTCTTGTTCAATCGAGTTGCAAAAACATCGATGTGGGGATGTCCCAGATGTTGAAAAAGAGGAAGGAGATACTTTGAGTTCAACTCCCATTCGTGGTCCGATGCTCCCCCTCTGCTCAGGAAATCCGCTTGTTGGTTCAAAGTTCCTGGCAGATGGGCAGCTTGGAGAGTGATGTTCCAATGAAGGCACTCTTCCCATATGTCCATAGCTAGCCTGCAAAGGGACCTGGACACGGTCCCGCCCTGGCGATTGATATAAGCCATCGCAGTTGTGTTGTCCGTAAAAATCAACACAGCTTTTCCTACAACCTGTCTGAGTAAGGATCTGAGGGCAAATTTTACGGCCAGCAGTTCCAGATAGTTGATATGATGACTCTTCCAAAGGGGTTGCCATGGAGCACCCACACAAGTGTCGTCTGTATGAGCACCCCAACCCCACAGGGAGGCATCTGTGGTGATGGACATTACGGGAACGATCGGTTGGAACGGTGCACCCGCCAACAGATTGGTGTCCACGAGCCACCACTGCAGGGAGACGAGGACCTGCGGAGGCACTACCAGTTGAAGGCTCGGAGGATGGATGGAAGGGCGAAATTTCTTTAGAAACCACAGCTGCAACGGGCGCATGCGAAGGCGTGCATATTCGATCACGGAAGTGGTGGCTGCCATGAGACCCAAGATCCGCTGAATGTGGACCGCTGATGTCACGTTGGACTGGAACAAACGTTGAATTTCCAGACGAATGGTATCTGCCCGTTGGCGAGGAAGGTACGCCCGAGTGGCTAGGGAGTCTATGACAGCTCCTATGAACTGCACGCGAGTTGCAGGTTGCAGCATGGATTTCTGTAAATTCACCAGAATTCCAAGGGAGGATAGGACCGACAATGTGATGGTGATGTGCTGAAGGAGACATTCTCTTGAATCTGCCACCATCAACCAGTCGTCTATATACGGAAAGATCTGAATGCCCTGAAGGCGAAGATGAGCGACGACAACCACCATTACCTTCGTAAAAACCCTGGGGGCGGTAGAGAGCCCGAATGGAAGGGCTTTGAATTGGTAATGGTCCTCCCCGACTGCGAATCTGAGGAACTTTCTGTGACGAGGATGGATGGAGACGTGAAAATAAGCGTCTTTGAGATCTAAAGTGACCATCCAAGTCCCTGGAGACAGGAGTGGTAAAATGCTTTGCAACGTGGTCATGCGAAACTTTCTGTAAATGATGAACCGATTGAGAAAACGAAGGTCCATGATTGGACGAAGTCCTCCGTCCTTCTTGGGGACCGTGAAATATTTGGAATAAATCCCGCGGCAACAATCCGCCATCGGGACTTTCTCTATAGCGTTTTTTTGTGTCAGCGATTGTACCTCCTGTAGCAGGGCAGGAGACGCCGGGGTTCTGATAAAACGGGAGATTTTGGGAGTCAGAGAAAACTCTATGAGATAGCCATCTCTTATTATAGAGTGCACCCATTTGTCCGTAGAAATGGCGAGCCATGCGTGCAGGAAGGGTGCAAGGCGAGTCTGAGCAGTAAGGTTGAAGTCAAAGTCCCTGTTTGGGATTCTTAGGGAATTTCGACTTATAGGCACCGGACGATTGTCCCTTATTTTTCGGGGGAAAAGACCGTGACTGAGAGGGAGGTCTTTGCCATTGATCCGTAGGTGATTTGTTGTACGGTTGCCTGGTCGACCAAGGTTGCCTAGGCCACTGCTTGGATTTCGAGTATTTGGTCGTGGGGGAGATCCCCAAACTCTTGGACGTCTTGATACTCTTATCCATTTCCTGCAGAACCGTGTCAGTGGTGGAGCTAAACAATCCAGAACCTTCAAAGGGAAGGTCTTCCACCGAGGATCTGGTGTCATATGGCAATGATGAAGAGCGGAGCCAGGCATGTCTGCGTAACGCTACAGAGGTTGCTAGAGTCTTACTAGCGGATTCCAGGGAATGCTTGGCAGCACTAATTTGGTGTCTAGCCAAGACCATCCCTTCATTCTGAATCCTTTTAATCTGAGGTTGGCACTCTTTGGGCACGTGCGGGAGGAAATCATTCAAACGCTTCCATAAATTGAATTGATAACGGCCCATGCAGGCGGCATAGTTCGCCGTTTTAATGCCCATTGCACCGACAGTGTAGAATTTTCTACCAACCGAATCCAACTTTTTTCCTTCTTTGTCTGATGGAGTAGAGTGGCTCGCTTTTCCTTTCGTGGACGAGGAAACGACCAAAGAATTGGGCTTAGGATGTGTGTATAAAAACTCAGCCCCTGATTCCTGGACCTTGTACATGTGATCCAGACGCTTATTAGAGACATTAATGGAGGCTGGACGAGTCCAAAAGTCCTTGGTAGTTTGCAAGAGAACTTTTGTCATTGGTAGAGCCACGGAGGGCGAAGTGTTAGAGTGCATAATGTCAAAAACGTTATCATCCACAAAACTGGCAACGAGAGTAGGAGTCATAGATAGATCTAATGCCATGCGTTGAATAAAATCTCCATAAGACTTAACATCCTCTGATGGAGAAATAGGTAAATCCGCTTCCACATCTTGCGAGGTGGGCTGTGCATCTACATCCTCGATATGTTCAGAAAAGCCATCTGAATCGGAGGATACATTGGATGGTTCTGGAGATGATTCGAGTAATTCAGGTTGAGACGGTGCCGGTGTGTTAATCGGGGGCACAACCGGGTCTGGTGGATGCGTCGGTATCGACTGCTTCGATACCGATGGTCGATCTTGAAAGCGCGAAATGCGGGATGACACCGACTGACGATCCCATTCAGGTGGGGGTGGTATCGGGAGTGCCCAAGGGTATGGGTATCGATTCCCGTACAAATAATGCCATTGCCTCTCATCCCAAGTCAGGGGAGGAGAAGTTGGTCGGTGCCGATCCTCGACTCCACGTTCTGGGGAGGCATGAGAGGATTGACGGCTCGACATATCAGATTGCGACTGATTTGTCTGTTGAGTAAGGTCGATGTCGAGATCCGAACCGATCGGGTGAGGTTCTTGCGTGGGATCTCGACCCTGACTAGCCGAAACCTTATGGACTTTGGGTTTGTCCGTTTTAGGTTTCTTCGACTGCTGTGAGTCTTTGCCCTGCTTCCGGATCTTGGAAGGTACGGGGTGGTCCTTTATCGGCGTCGATCGTTTCGGTGCCGAAAATAAAGAAAAGGAAACTAACTAAACGCAAGTTTAGCAAAAAAAGTTTGGTACTTAGCAGACCGAGGCAGAAGGCGTCCTACCAGCGCGGCGGTCAGAAAAGAACTGGCGGGATCTGCGTGCCCCTCCTTGGTCATGCGCAGTGGAGCCGGCGCGTGACCTGGGAGAGGCGCGAAAATCCCTTTTGCTAGCTACCGGTACCGAGAAGGTCAGCGCAGGCGCAGTATATTCCCAAGGGTGTGATGCACAGAGACCACGAAGAAGATCATCAAATTATGTCATCCCAAAGAACCAGTGTCTATCTAAATAATGGACTTTCTCTTATTTTATGGACAAAGGAGAGAAAGGTCCTTCAAAATGGTATAACAGGCTAACTTGGCTTTAATTCATGCTAGCTGCAAGCTGCCTAGGGCAAAGGCTACATCTTTCCTGAGCCCAGCAGACCAGACTTGCTGCTCCCGTAGCAACTTTCTCAACAGAATGATCTCTTTATGAACATTCCAGTAGGGAACTCTTTTCCCTCTGCGCCCCCCCCCCCGCTACTTGACAGCTGGGGACAGTGAAGGGGAGAGATGTGGAAATTAGCCATCCATGGCCACTGCTGACAGGAGCCAGTGATGCAACTCACATCTCATGACTACATTTTCTGTATTGGGCTTATTTCTTCAGAACAGCTCAAGGGGAATGGCAAAATCCTGACAGCTTGGAATTCTCTCCTGCACAGAACAGACTCCCTCCTCACCAGTTCATCACTTGACAGTCTAATTGGCAAACTCTTAAAAATTCAAAGGCATTCAAAATGAAATACACTTTAAAAGATTTCTGTAGCATTTTAAGTTGCCTAAATTTTTTACCAGCAGGTGCCAGTTCATACATCTCTCTGCACATCGCCTTAGGGAAACTGAGCAAAGCCTAATTTTACCTAACTGTCTGGTAATACTGGCAACTGATCACTCAGCCACTAGTTCAGCTCCACCACCATGATGCTAGACAAGTGGAAAACAAATTCAAAACCACATTGGTGCTTGCTGAATATGGATTCACTCAATCCACACCGGGCCAAATGAATCTTCCTTACTTCCCTCTTTAATCTATGTAACTAGTGTATATTCAAAGGTAGTGGCAAGACTGCTCAGTCTCAGATTGGTTAAGGTGTGGGAGAGGATTTTGGACTAGGTATTGCTCAAGCCCCAGAAAAGATGGCCTTATCAGACCTGAGCCTGGAGTTCTGTGTTTGGAGCCTCCAGCATTTTGTAACATTCATTTGTAGACACATGGGAGTCAGATTCACACTGGGACTGTGGCATGCTGCATTGGAAGTGGTGGGCTAAGACTCTCACCCCCTCCCCATGCCATTTTCCCAATCTGAAAAGGTCATGGAAAGTTATTTACTCCACTGAGCTAAACTTACCCAACAGGGCAAATACTAGTTCCCCAGAGCCCTTTCAGGGCAGGGAAATCCCGTGGAGGAGAAAGGCTTAGGAGGACCCCTCTCCACATGCACACACGCGGGCACACACAAGAACACCCTATGCACTGTGGTCCTGATCCAAATTGGGCCTTTGAGTGCCTGAAAATTGTCCTTAAAATTTGCTGGGAACTCCATAAAGATGAACCACCCGGTGCATATCCTGTAAGCCCTAAGAGGAAGGGCCCAACACCTTTGCAAAAAGGACTATAAAAATAAAGAGCTACTTTAAACTGCGATCAGGATCCCAAAACCGCCTGGACCTCCCTGGCCCTAAGGAAGTCAGGTTGATGGTAACCAGGACGAGGGCTTTTTCATTTGCAGCTCCGTCCTACTGGAACGACCTTCCTGCCGAGATTAGAGCCCTGCGGGACTTGTCACAGTTCCGCAGGGCCGTGAAAACAGAACTTTTCAGGCAGGTATTCCGATAGGAGAGATGGCGTGCCAGCAGGGCCCTGTGTGAACTTTGATCCAATACGATCTAATGTGTCTTTAAACTGCACTTTAGTTTTATCGCCATCTAATGAATGTTTTATATGGATTGTCTGTGTTTTAACTATGCCTTGTATTTATGTTTTATTGTATATGTATACTGCTTGTCAGTTTTGGAAGCCGCCCTGAGCCCGCTTGCGGGGAGGGCGGGGTAAAAGTGGAATAAATAAATAAATAATGCAGGCATCTCTAGCTTTATTCAGAAAGAAAAAATTGGCAACTTTTTTTTAGTGCAGCACCAGCAGAGGTGCTTTTTTAAAATTGCCTCACAGGCAAACTGAGCCACAAATGCTCACAAAAACACATCTTCACAAAGATGCTCCTGGCAGATGTTATTCATGTTTGTTCACTACTGAAAATAGGAAAGTACCCCCAAGGCAGTATCACCCCACACACACACACACACACACACACACAACTCACACACCAACATTTTTCTCCCATGCAAAGTTTCCCTGCTTTAAGGCTTTCTTTTGAAAGTCAGATTAAAGGACAGCAGAGAAACCAGCAGGATGCTTTGTGATATTCGTTTGCCTCTGAGAAAAGCATTATGGAAAATCATGCCCCTTTGGAACCCAGACATGCAGGTTGCAGAGATGGTAAAGGACAGGATCAACATGACATGCAACATGGAGGGTCTGGTGTGTGACTAATACTGCTTCTCATCATGCCCGCTTGCTTCATTACTGTTAATGTTAGTCATATCCGTAACAAGTCAGGTATACAGGGAGAAAAGATGTGAATCAGCAAGCTGCCCATGCCATTTAATTCTGTTTTGGAGAATCCTGCCTCTTTATATTAAATCACAAGGATTATAAACCTATAAATATTAACACTACAATTCTCATTAGCTCTCTGGCTACTCCCCAAAGCAAAACGTACCAATGAGGCCAACTAGATTTGTTGAAGAGTTACACAGCAATTGTTAAATTTTTGTGTATTTTTTTTTTAAAAATGTGTCACATATTCAGCTTGGATTTGCGGATGTTTCACCATGTGTCAGTGTTATGCTTTACTAAGTCCTGAAATTTCTTTAGTAAATAGATGCGCCCGAAAGTGAACTGCATTCTGGATATTTAGAGAAATAGTCCAAAACTGGCCAAATGCAAGAATATATTTAAAATCTATCAATCTAGTACTATCTAGCTAGTATATTAGGGCACCAATTTGGCACAGTGGTTAGAGTGCAGGATCTGGGAGACCCTTGTCCAAAGCCCCACTTGGCCAGAGAATTCACTTAGTAACCTTGGGCCAATCACATGCTTCCAGCCTAACCTAACTCACTAGGGTTGTCAGGTCTGGGTTGGAAAATACCTGGAGACTTCGGGGGTGGATCCAAGAGAGGGTGGGGTTTGGGGAGGGGAGGGGCCTCAGCACGGTACAATGCCATAGAGTCCACACTTCAAAGCAGCCATTTTCTCCAAGGGAGCTGACCTCTGTCAGCTGGTGATCAGGTGTAAAAGCGGGAGATCCCCAGGCCCCACCTGGAGGCTGGCAACCCTATACCTCACAGGGTTATCATGAAATACAAGTTGAAAAGCGGAACTACTTGGAGGAAGGGCAGAATAAAAATGTATTACATAGATACATTTTTAAAATGTTAATTTCAAT
Source organism: Gekko japonicus (assembly GCF_001447785.1). NCBI lineage: Eukaryota > Metazoa > Chordata > Lepidosauria > Squamata > Gekkonidae > Gekko > Gekko japonicus. The sequence goes on along the minus strand of NW_015161416.1, from coordinate 401,288 downwards.
TAGCAGAGACCAGCCCTACTAGCACTAGTAGTTTATACTGTTTTAAAGGGAAAATAAGGGAACAAACACCAGGAGATTAGAAGGCTAAAATTTTACATCCAAATGTATTTTCTCACTACCACTACAGCAGCAGCAGATGATGACTGGATGTGCTCTTTAGGGCACACATATAAAACCTGACCATTTTTGACACTTCCTGTTTAAGAATTAATTTAAAAGTGGGAATGTATTGTAATTACACATCCCCAGAAAACACAACACTCAGAAGACAGGCAGAGAATACACAGTGTGCTTCCTGTGGAGATTTCACAGACAGTGGTACTTTGTCATACTCCTAATTAATCAAAGAAGCAAAAATGTCCTTCAACCTCTGGGAGTCTCAGCAAATATGGATTAAAAAACAGGCCCTGCAATATGTGAAATGAAATTTAGACACCAACATATTTTATATGCCATGTGTGCCCACAAATAATAGCTAATTTTTAAAACAAATTAATTCCATCCAATGTAGTTTCTTTCTTTTTTTAAAAAAGTATTTTTATTAATTTTCAACACTTTGCCAAGACACTCTTCCATACAAACAGTAACAACATACATGAAAACATATAAACAACCATCACCACCCCTCACCACCCTCCACCAATTCCGCCATGATCTCTATATTGCACATAGCTTTACAACGCAACTTAATTTCTCAAACTCCATACTTTCCCTTCTATATCATTACAAAAATATAAACTTGCAGTTACACACATCCAATAGTAAGAACTTTTCCCCTCTTTCTCCTCTCCCTAAACCTTCTACATGTTTACTCCCTTAGAGAAAGTTATTCAGTTACATTTCTTTTAGTTCCAACTTGTCATTAGACTCGTTAATTCTTAATATTCTATGGCTAATCTATTTTTTCCTTTCCATCCTTTCATTTTCAGAAACCCTACTTATTTCTTTACATCATTTCACTTTTTCAGGGCATAGGTATAATTATCAATACCCAAAAATATATCATAAACAATAATATGTCAAAATAACTTCACATTCTACCACACTCAAA
>NW_015161416.1:399631-399956 GCF_001447785.1 Gekko japonicus | reverse complement strand
ATTACTTCATTTGGTGCATCTGGTCACCCTGTATATCTCTTTGTCTTATACACAGGCCTATTCCACAATTTATTTTCTAAATAACATATTTAAATCAACAGGGCCCATAAATCAATGCATATTAAAGCTAAATATTTCATTATAGCATCTTAAAAGCAGTACAAGAAAACCCAGAATATTTCCATGAGTATTTTGTCCTGTTCATTTCATTCCATTCACATAGATACAGAACTTTTAAGATTTAGCATTCAGTCTGTTACATTGCTTACAAACAAAACATGTATAATCAAGCTATATATAGTCCATATAATTTCATTTGATTTCT
>NW_015161416.1:388141-397340 GCF_001447785.1 Gekko japonicus | reverse complement strand
TAACCTAATGTTACAAGTTTGGTATACAGGTTGGTTCATTACAGTATTAGTTTAAGAATATGCATTTAATAGCTTAGCAAAAATTCTGCCTTTAAGAACTGTTGTTCTTGTTCTAGAGTCTTTTCTTCCTGCGTTTCTTCATTTTCTTGAGTTTGGGGGCGGTTGTTCCTTTCTCTGATTCCGATGTTTCTGGTGATGTGGAAGTAGTGCTTTTTGAATCCTGTGAATAGGATTCTTCTTCTTCCTCCTCCTGATCTGGTTTTGAGTTCTTTTCTTTCTTTTTATATTTTGAGTTAAACATTTGGTCCATAAATTTTTCAGCGTTTGGAACAGAGTCCATTTGAATTTTTTATCCAGATATTTGAAGCTCAGTCCTTCCAGGAATAACCAGCCAGGACTCTGCAACAACACAAATCCCTTCTACACTCCCAAACACAGTCCTCCCACACAATACCCTCAGCTAAATCCCTTCAGCTGAAAGCTACTTAAAAAAAACCCACTCATCCCTCTAGCAGCTCTGTCTCCAGCTCCTTCTCCTGCTCCTTCTCAGAGCTCAGCTGTGTCAGCTTGCAAGGCATAGTACAAAACAAAGTGAAGCCTTCAGGAAAATATAACTAGCAAAGTTCCTAAACCTGAAGTCATCCTTGTAAAGGGACTATCAGTCCATTAAAAGCAAGCACTGTGAAAAGTTGGACACATTGGGAAGTTTAATGCTGGGCAAAATGTCAAAATAGAAAATACAAGTGTGGGATGATCTCCCTCTCCTCAATGGCAGCATTGGTCCAGTCAAGCTGTGGGTTCCCAGGGTTTGCTGAATAAGTTTTATTTTTGATTTGTTTGTGTATTCTTTTTGAAAGACTTTTACTGTGTTGAGTGCCTTTATATTTCTCAGCAGCTACAAGAGCCTAAATTTTAAAAATAGATACAAAAACTAAATAAGGAAAAACTGGCAAAGTGTAAAATTAGGAATTTCATTTTATTCTCAGGCAGCCATAAGGCCCTGCAATTCAGCTGCACAATATTTACACAGTTCTCACTGAACATCAGATGTTCCCACCAGTTTCATGACGACAACAATCTTCAGCGGCTTCCTCTCTTCATAAAATAGGCCCCTCATGAACAAGAGTGGGAGGATGGCAATAAACTCTTTAAACACCATATTCAATGGATTACCTCTGGTTTACCTGTTCCACATACTATAGGGGATGCTGAAAATAATCATCCTGCTCTAAGTGCTCCCTGCCATCAGCCATAACATTTAGAACTGCTGGCCACATGAATCGTTGACATCACATTGGGAATATTCATGCTCTGGCCTCCAGGAATGACTGGCAGGAGATCTGGAGAATTTGAATGTCTAAAAGGTTATGCATGAGATTCACATTAGGCAGCATTCCCTTGTCAAGGCAATGTAGTTTTATTAGGTGCGTCATTATTTATACAACACATTCCATAAAGCACTGAGGATTTCCAGTAGCCAATTGAACTCTGAATGACTGGTCTTACCCAGCCACTATGAATTTAATAACTGGCCAAAGAGAAAGTCCAATGTATATACTGTGAGATTTTCTAATTTTCTAATTCTATATACAATAACTTTTTATCTGGCTTTCATCACTTCGGTATTAGCTTTTTGGGGGTGCTTAAAGTGTCTTTTATTACTTATTTCACTGTTTTTATTCATCCTTGATCGAGTTCTTCAGATCCCAAACATGCTGAGAATCTTTAGAAGAGTGGCTGCAATGAAATTCCCCCTTTTTAAAAAAAGCTTCAATGTACAAGATTTTGTAACAGCGCTCCGTGCGCCTTGGTGTTTAGTCATGCCGGCCACATGACTATGGAAACGTCTTCGGACAGCGCTGGCTCTTCGGCTTTGAAACGGAGATGAGCACCGCAACCCTAGAGTCGGATTCGACTGGCTTTCGAGCAAGGGAACCTTTACCTTTACAAGATTTTTAATAAAAACTTCATAGTGTATTGTCCCTCCCAGCTTGTCCTACTAGGAAATCCTAGAATTCATTTTCTTAGCAAAACCAATTTCAGTTTCCAGGTCCAGTTCATCTCTTGCTGGCAGCCAGTTCAGTTCAAGATTTCTTTGTAATGAACCACTGCAGTTACAAATACAAGTTACACTGTTGGTTATGTACCTTGTGTGCAGCCTCCTCTTCATGAAATTTAACAGACTTTGAATGTTAAGGGTGTACCACAACTGTTTCCATATATCCTGGGATGGGGCCGTGGGCTGGCCATCAGACCCCTACAAGCCCCAGCAAGCAGCTGCTTGGAACAAGACTTGGACCTGTACCGAACCCTGAGTTCCCAGACTTACCAGGGCTGCCACTCTAGGAGTCACCAGGGAGACCGGAGCCAGGGACATCAGCTGGAAACCGGGTGAAGAGCCAGCAGCCACCGAGACCCGGGGAGGACTAGGTGGATCACTGCCATGAGGAAAGGCTGCCATGGCAGGCGCAGGGCCAGGAAGTCAGGCAGGTTCACAGGAAGCAGCCGAGCCCACCGTGGCCCAGACACGGCCTTCCTTCAGGCTGTCAAAGGGGTAGTCAGCAGTGGCACATTTAAATGCTATGGCCACTGTTGATGGATGAAGGCAGCCTCCAGTGAGTCGGGGAAGGAGTCCAGACACCAGAACAGGCAGGGTGACATTCAAGGCAGCAAGGAACCACACCTTGACTCTGGGCCACTGGGTGGGGACCAGTGTTGAAGGCTGGTCTGTGCCAAGGGGCCAAGGCAGCAGCAACGGAGCCAGTTTGGTGTAGTGGTTAAGAGTGGTGAACTTTAATCTGGCGAACCGGGTTTGAGTCCCCACTCCTCCACATGAAGCCAGCTGGGTGACCTTGGGTCAGCCACAGCTCTCTCAGAGCTTTCTCAGCCCCACCTACCTCACAGGGTGTCTGTTGTGGGGAGAGGAAGGGAAGGTGATTGTAAGCCACTCCGAGACTCCTTCAGGTAGTCTGTTTTTCTTCTTCTTCTATTCCAGCCGTGGCACCACACCAGAAAGGCCAGGGGGTGCCTGTCCCACACAGAGAGCCAGGCAGGGGAAGGGCGAGGCCTTAGTTTTTAACCCTGCAATAAAGACCCAATGGCCACAGCCTGTGGTTGACAGATGGGGGCCAGCTCCACTAGGAAGGAGGAGGGTGGACCTTGAGGCAAGGGAGGGAAGTTTAAAAGGAGGCTCCAAAGGGCAAGCCAGAGAGGATTAGGCTAGAGACCAAGCTGTGCAGAGGAGGTTCCCAACTGAGAGGAGGACATGAGTAGCTTGAACCTCCTCCCCTCTCATTCTGAGGCCTGCTGTAGCATCCTGTCCTCCCTACCGAGTTGTCAGAAGGCGATGTTCTCCCAAGGGGTGTTCCTCAGGTGTGACACCATACAGTGTTTGCTACAGCACTGTTAACCCTTGTGGATGACAATATGAATAGCATGGTTGAGTAGCGCTGCTTTACAGCTTCTTCTTAGGGTTCCCAACTTCCAGGAGGGGCCTGGAATTCTCCCAGAATTGGATCTCAACTCCAGACTAAAGAGATCAGTTTCCCTGGAGGAGTTGGCAGATTCAGAGGGCTGACTCTACCACATTGCATCCCTGCTGAGCTCCCACCACTCCTCAAACTCCATCATCCCCAGGCACCACAAGCAAATGTTCAGGAATTTCCAAGCCAGATTTGGCAACCCTACATGTTTTCCCTTTCACTGGGTTCAAAAGAATACTGCAGTGTCATCAGACTCAAGGCCCCCCAAGACTCAAGGCTCAGGTCAGCTTCATGAGTAGTCCTTGGACTTCTCCCCCTTGCATTTCCTCCCACTCCTCCTCTTTTGCTGCAAGCTTTGTTTGCCATTATAGCCATACCTACCAAGCTGTGGCTTCCAGGGCTAGTTCAGCTGTAACAGCAAACTACGGTTTGCCTTAAAAGAGAGAGCACAGGAAAGAATCTGAGTGCCAAAGGAGAAGAAACTGCACACAAGCTTGAGGTCAAACCATATTTGCCTTTACAAGCCAACCAAATCTTACTTTTAGCAAGCGCCTTCAGAAATTAAGGAATTACTATGCAATCACTACTGTAGTTTTACACCCAAAGTGGGAGAGATGGCTCAGATAGTCACTATGAAGCTAATTCCAGTATGAATCAGAGGTGTTCAGAAGCTCAGAGTTCACAAAAATATGGAAGGTAAAGGCATTTAGAGGGGAAACAGTGGCAACCAGATGATTCTTAATTTAAAAAGTGTGCTAAATTCAAAAATCCAGGTTGCCAAATTTCATTTCCCTTGGTTTGGCTACCAGCTTGAACAATAGCTGCTATGCTTTAGACATTGCTACGGAGATGCCATTTGAAGAGAACTGGTGGCAACCAGATGTTCCATAATGAAAAAGTACACTGAACTCAACAACTCAGGGTGCCAAATCTTCACAGCAATTGCTGGCAGGAGTCACAAGCAAAAAGTGAAGTTTCATATTTGCAAACTGCTTTAAACTACTGTTTGTTGTTACAAAGTGGGGCAAACTTTTATTTTCACACAGGATTGCTTAGTTGATAAAGCTTTTATAATAGCTAAGAATCCATCAGCCACTTGCAGACCATTATCCAAGATTCATTTACTTTCCAATAAACAATTATTCCCTGAGGAATTCTTGAAGGTTTCCAATAAAGACTGTTCATGCTGTTATAAACAAACCCTACCACTGCTGTAAACACTATGTATGTAACACACAGGGTCATAGACCAGGGGTCTCCAAACCTTTTGAGCCGGCGGGCAACACAGGGTGGCCAACTCTGTGTTGGGAAATTCCTGGAGATTAGGTGGTGGATCCATGGGAGGGTGGGGTTTGGGAAGGGGAGAGACCTCAGCAGGATATAATGCTATACAGTCCACCCTCCAAAGCAGCCATTTTCTCCAGGGCAACTTATCTCTGTAGCCTAGAGATCAGTTGTAATTCTGGGAGATCTCCAGGCCCTAGTCTAACTAGAGATTGGCAACCACAAAATGGCTGCCACAGGAGGCAGAGCCAACCACAAAATGTCAGAGAGGGAGGTCATGCATAACTCTAATAGCAACTGTTCAACATTTCAGGCAGAAGGTCTGTTTAACAGGACGACTGTTCTTGGTGGACCTCCTGATGACACCTGGGTTTTGGGCACTGCGTGACACAGAGTGTTGGACTAGATGGGCCATTGGCCTGATCCAATATGGCTTCTCTTATGTTCTTATGAATACACACAGTTTACTTTCAATCCTGCAGTGAAGATACTGTGCTGTGGTGGTGGCTGCTGCCAAAGTCACTTTTGAAAATCTACAGAGCCAATCAGATCTCCAGTAGCCAATCAGACGTCTTGCTGGGCATAAACCCCACCTGGCCATGGCTGCTTTCTAAAAACACCTGGCAAGTGTCAGAAAAGGTGTCATTGGGTGCCATGTTGGGGATCCCACCAATTATTTTAGTTTTCCTTTGCAACAGCTCAAATTTTGCCCAGCATACACTCTTGCCTGTTTTATTGTACAAGTTCAGTCTATTTGCAGCTATATTTGCAGCTCAGAGTACATTAATTATGCAAATTTGACATTTACAATGAAGCCCCCACTCTTTTTTAATTCACAAGGTATCATTTCTGTGAATTGGATATTTATCCTATGTTTCCAGGGTTTGGAATGACAGCAGTTGGGATATTTGCCTGCTATGATACCATACTATGGTAATAAACCCTTTCAAGGTAGGTAACATAAGGCATCCTGTGTAAGTGGCATTGATTCTGAGTTCTTTACAGTTCTGAATCATCCAGCAAATGTGAGTGATAGACATCATGTTATCATGATTGTGCTGTTGACATATCCATTTTTTGACATCAGTTAATTTATCTAGTGTTTGTCTAAGCTCTTCAACAGATGGTGGTGGGTAACTGATATTTTCCATGATGAAAGTCTGTGTGATTGCTCAAGGAGGAAGTACAGTCAGAGTATGAAAAGCAAACAGTGCTGCCTAACTTGGAAAGCCTCTGTGCAATTAGTATGTTCTTTTTCTATGTACTTCTGTTTAGATCCAGTGTGCACTGCACATCAATGTGCGCAGATGTGCAAGCAAAGGCATCTGCACAGAAAATCACAACTATGTCAAAAGGAATACTGTCTACATGTGATATTATATCAGTATTTATCATCCTCCCATGAAGCACACAGAATTGTATAACTGACTTGTCATTTGTTGTTCTTACCTGCAGTGGGCCAGCAAATGCTCCACATATTATAATATCTTTATCAAGTGGAGCCACTCCAATTAGTTACATGGCCAAAATAATAACCAGATCTGCTTTGTTGTCTGGTTATGTCAAAGTAGTTCTTCCAGTCTGGGGGAAGAAGAATGATCTCACACTTGACATATACCACTCTATTGTCTTATGCGGCATGGAATCTGATTGAACAACTTATGGAAACACTGTTTTCCTGATCAATATAATATCATTTCTGTGTGCACATCCATAATTTAGAACTGATGGAATGAATGCCTGGGCAAATACCCTAAAGACATTTGCTCCCAAGTTGTATATACAAGCTACAGAAAACACACATGTAATCAGGGCGCTCTTTTTTATTTATTTTTTAAAAAAGAGATGCCAGAACTCTCAAGAGGGGAATGAAGTTTTCATTCTGTATACTGAAAACTCATAAACTTTTAAACATTTTAGAAGAATTTTGTTGAAGAGGTTCCAAAACTCTGTTCTAGCCCGTTCCCCCAGAAAAAAAAGCCCTGCATAATAACACATAATTTTTTTCTTATTACATGCATGCAGTGATTCCTATAAAACACAGAAGGCATGTACTGCTGAACTTGTGATTTAAGTCCACATTTATCCAGGTACTAGTCCCTGGCTTTATTTTTAAAGCAAATGCTCATTGGCCCTTTCTTATAAGCAGATGTATGCATGTTCATACAATATACATACATTCACTATAACATATGTGCAGTGATGCAGAGAAACTCCAATGGAGACTCTACAAAACTTCCTATCAATTATTACATCATTTTTTTTCTCTGCAAGCAGTACCCACTGGTAAGACACTCAGCTAGCACAGATTTTCATCCCATTCTTAACACAACATTTCTCTGTGCAAGTAACACCAGTTCTGGCAAAACGCTTGCTGTAGCCCCATTTAAAGCTCCACCTAACATCATCTCTCACAAGCTGCAAATGAGAACAGGGGAAATAAACTACCCTTGGAGACAAAGGGGAATTTCACGTTACCCTTTTTAAGCCGTTTTTAAGCCGTTATTGTACCATCTTGGAGTAAACCGGTACAGGGCTGCCATTTCACACAGCCTTTCCCCTACCAGTAGGGAGCTGTCTGTAAAGTGGTTTCGCATTTCAGACTGCGCCACATTGTTTTCCCACCCTTTTTCGCCTGTGCAGGTGATTTCCGTCCTTTTTTTAAAAAAAACATTCATTTCAGAGTGCTATGGCACTATAGCACTATAACACAACAATGTCCAATGAGCATCTTCTCCCCAGCTGGCAACCTGACAACCCATCACCTTCCCCTGACTCACAGTGGGCATGGAAGGGTTAGCAACATCTGTCACACCAATCACTGATGCCCTGATTTCCTGCCAAAGCCTGCAGTCCAATGAGGTACTTGTTTCCAGGTGGAAGATCTCATGTATTCCAGGTGGAGTCCAGGCATTCCAATGGGGTTGCTGTTTTGGTGTTGCGTTATAGCGCTATAGCGCCATAGCACTCTAAAATGAATGTTCAAAAAAAAAAGGGACGGAGATCACCCGCACGGGTGAAAAAGGGCAGGAAAACAAAGCGATGCAGGCGGAAGCGCTACGGGGCATTTTACACAGCACCCCGTAGCGCTTCAGAAACAGTATAGAAAAGTGGAGACAGCTTGGAAGCGGTTTGCAGGTAAAACGGTTCAGCCACGTTTCCTGAACTGGACAGAAGTGTTTCTGTCTGAAAGTGAAAATATATTCCGGTAGGGAACAGTTACTAAAACGGTTCTGTCTGAAATGTCAGACCAGAAACTGTTAGGGAACAGTTCCTGAACCGGAATATATTGGCTGTCTGAAATTCCCCAAAGATTCTGCAAGTGGCTAACTGCCGATTTACTATCCTAAAAACTTATGAATAAAGCAATTCTGTTCAAACACAAAACTATGTCCCAGTTTGTAAGAAATATTAAATATCTATTAAGTAATTTTAAACACTGAACACCATTTCACCATGCATATATGACAAATGCACAACATGAGATCCTCCCATTACACACAGTAACTGTTTCTTCTTAAAGGGGCAACATGCTTATATTCCAGCTTCAGAGCACATGTATCAGTGAAGTACACATGTACTGAGGAGGAAAATCCACAAGTTTCCCCTTTCAAAAGAAATGGCTTTCGCAAATAAGAACATAAGAGAAGCCAATGTTGGATCAGGCCAATGGCCCATCTAGTCCAACACTCTGTCACGCAGTGGCCAAAAATACCAGGTGCCACCAAGAGGACCAGCAGTGGGGCCAGGACACTAGAAGCCCTCCAATGTTGCCCCCCCCAGCACCAAGAATACAAAGCATCACTTACCCCACAGTCCCTATCTATACCTTGTGGCTAATAGCCACCAATGGACCTCTGCTCCATATGCTTATCTAATTCCCTCTTGAAGCCGTCCATGCTTGTAGCCACCACCACCTTCTGTGGCAGTGAATTCCATGTGTTAATCACTCTTTGGGTGAAGAAGTACTTCCTTTTATCTGTTCTAACCCAACCACTCAGCAATTTCATGGAATGCCCACGAGTTCTTGCATTGTAAGAAAGGGAGAAAAGTACCTCTTTCTCTACCTGCTCTATCCCATGCATAATCTTATAAACCTCAATCATGTCACCCCTCAGCCATTTTTTCTCTAAGCTAAAGAGCCCCAAGCGTTTTAACCTTTCTTCATAAGGAAAGTGTTCCAACCCTTTTATCATTCAAGTTGCCCTTTTCTGCACTTTTTCCAAAGCTATAATATCCTTTTTAAGGTGTGGTGACCAGATCTGTACACAGTATTCCAAATGAGGTCGCACCATTGATTTATAAAGGGGCATTATGATATTGGCTGATCTATTTTCAATTCCCTTCCTAATAATCCCCAGCATAGCATTGGCCTGTTTTACTGCAGTCGCACACTGTCTCGACAATTTCAGTGAGTTATCTACTACGACTCC